>NC_073710.1:7210692-7555692 GCF_023634085.1 Falco cherrug | reverse complement strand
ACCATCAGTTTTTATCTAAGGTTGGTCAAAAGCAAAAGAAATTTGATTTCTGTGTGCATAACATTGGAGGGGGAATACAGCTCTCTCTAGAAGAGGCTGCATTTTGAGTTGTCTTTGGTAGTGGGAGCCCTATAATTCTCTCACACATATGTAATGCATGTAGGCAAGCAAAACATCGACGTGGTGGAGGACAGGGTGAATAGATAAGTTCATCATCCAACTTGTAGCACTGGGCAGCAGACAAGCCCGTCCAACTTTACTGCTTCCAGAGGAACAGTTAGTCACTCATCCCATCTATTTGCAGGAGCAAAATGAGAAAAGGCTGCTCCTCAGCTTGAACAAACGTTTAGTTCATTCAGAGTATCTAAAGATGCCTCCAGAGGAGCTATGAGGCCCAAATCATTATAGCTTTGCCTCTTACCATGCTGTATTTTGGAAAATCTCGAGCCCCATAACACAACAAGGAGAAGGAGAAGGAGGTAAATAACAGGGTGCTTCTTATTCTGACACGTGGTAGGAGGAGGGAGAGAGAAAACCCACTTGAGGGTGGTGAGTGGGAATACAGGCAAAGCAGGACATCCAGCCTCCCCTTGACAAACATGTGAGTTGCCTGCCTCCCCCTCCAGGATCTCCAAACACATCAAAGGCAAGAGGTGGCTACAGGCCACTAAGACCTTTTCCACCCAGAAGACCACTGATGTTAAAGGGAGGGTTCCCTGCCTCCTAAAAACCCAAAGAACATCTTGCTGACACAGACCAGCAACATTTACTTCAAGTTTTCTGTTCCCTGCAAAACCAGAGAACATATACTTAGCTTTCCTCTTCCACAGACTACTGAAAATGTCAGAAAACAGGACAAGCTAGCTTATAAATAATTGCAAAGCCCCTCCTGAAAAAGGTTGAGAGGGAGGTGGGATGAAAGCTCCCAGCCAGGAAAGCTGGGACTGCCAAGGAGCAGAACAGAGTAAGAGCAAGGACAGTGTGTGATATCCTGGCTCCATCTGTATGCAGAAATGAAAGGCACTGAGGAAAATATCAGTGCTGGTTATGGCAGGCACTCCCAGGTGTGGGGAAATCCTCGGGGGAAGAGCACCATCAACAGAAAATACAGCAGACCTTATGAGAGACAGCTGACGTGGCAGATCCTACAAAAGCTTGTCTGCGGTATCTGAACATCTTTTGTTCTCTAGCCCCATTCTTTCACCTGGCAGCTCACAGATGAAAAGACCTGAGAGATGTTCCTGTCACAGGAGACTTTCCCTCAAAAGGTTCCTAAAAGGAGGAGGGACCAGGGTAATGCAGGGTCCACTACAGGGGGTGCATGGCAGAGGAAGCTTTACCCTTGTAATAACGACTCTCCTACATTTCTGGAAAATCTCCCTAACCCTATCCCCTTGCTACCTGCAGAGTGATAACAAAGCCAACGTTGTCCATCAAGTCTCAATCTGAAGTGACTCATTTATTCTCAGGAGCTTTGTGTTGATTTTTTTTCAGCCTGGCACCCTAAGAAAACAAGGTTTATGTGATTATATTGCCTGTCATAAGCCTTAACTGTTTGTCCCTTCCTATTAACTTTTGAATCACACCTGACTGGGGATAGAGGGCTCCGAGAGAAATTGAGTTCCTCTTATAAAAATTGAGTTTCTATAAGATTGACGAACATACCTTTGATTGAGTAGGACAGAGACCCCAATTCATGTCTCGGCTGAGAGAAAGGCTAAGAACAGAGTCAGCACTTAGCCTTGCTCTGGCAATCAGCACACGTGCCACCCGGCCGACCAGCACAGCTCATGCTGCTTCTGGTCCTGCTTGTAGGCAGAGGATGGGAAAGGGAGATGAGTGTCCTCTGTGGGGAGCGGGGTCAGGTGGGGGGGGCTGAGCTGGGCTGCTACAACGAAGAAATGCAACATCACAGCAAGTCTGGCCTCATATATAAGAAAACTTGTTTTTTCTGCCAAATTGCCTGTAACTTCATGACACGTCATCGAGGACAAATGCCAGTACTTCTCAAGTACTCACTGAATCCAGTATGTAGCCACACACAAAACAGCAACCAGCTGGAGAGTTCACCCACTAGATTTGTTGCTACAACTTCTTCCCTTTCGCCTAAGTGTGGCAAGCAATAGAAAAAAATCACAGTGAAGTCACTTTATCTCCTAATGTCGCCACTTTCTAGGTCTGCACAATTAATGCAGGGTTTCTTGAACCAAATGCGAGTGCTCTGGAAACAGTGCTCCCATAAGACTGCAAGGCTTGGCTCTCAAGGGACTTGGTGACATTGGTAGAAAGCAGCTCTCTGCCCCAAGCGTGCTCTGCAGGGGCGTTTTCCTCTATCTACTGACCAAACTATCGATTTTTAAGGAAAAGTGAAGCAACAAAAAAACCCGTCCCTTTTTCCTGTAGCACCACATGATAAATTTAATTCGCCCCATCCTAACTGCTTCTAATGACAGTGCAGTGTTTGTCTGAATTTTTAACAGATGTTTCTAAGTACTCTTGACCACTTCTCTCTCCTGAGGATTTCTGCAGTGGGATAGCTCTAGATAGTAATACAAACAAAGCTTGTAAGAGGCTCTCGGGGATAAATCTGTAGACACTGCATCTAGGATGGGTGTGGGTATGGGTCCAAGCCTTATGAAACTTTGTAAATATCCTCTACAGACTAGCAAGCTGGACTGACCCTGTCTGCAGATGTTTTTAAGCTTACCAGCCGCACAGTGAAAATCAAGACAGCTTACAGATAACTGCAACACTCCTGAAACAGCCCAAGAGCGGGATTTAAACCGAAAGTTATAAAAGCAGGGATATACTGAAGCAGAACAGCATAATGCAAAGGATGATGTGTGACGGTGTAACTCCATTTCAATTCAAAATACCAAAGACGCTGCGAAGGGGATCAGTCTGGGCTGAGGCAGAATTTCCCAGATGTCAGGGTACCCTCGGGAACAAGCATACTGGCTTCACTTGACAGGTGTGAAGGTACTCATGCAGTCAGAACAGAAATTGCTTTACAAAAATAAAATCTCTGCTTTCATTTTAAAAGAAAATGAATATCTTGTGCTAACGCCTGGCAAGGAGGCAGTGACATCTGCCTGAGTTTGTACATGGCCTGAAACAATCAGCTAAAGCGTGCTTATGGCTGCTAGTTTACATTATCTGGATGTAACCATAGCTATTTAATACCAAAATGAAATCTATTAAAGCTATTGTCAGTGCTTCACAGCAGCTGAAACTGTTTTTTTAAAAGGTCAGTCTACTAGCTGGAGAGTGAAAACAAGCAAGGCGGCTGTGCCAGCCCTTAGGATGTGGCTGCATCCTGCAGTCTGGTTTTGCATTCCCTTAAATGTCGGGCAAGAAGCAGCAGCGAGGTCTCGGCGGAGCCCGACTGCCCTGCCAGCGGCGGGGGGGACAGACGGGCGGCTCTGCTCTGGCAGGGGGGCAGACAACGGGGCAGTGGGAAGCCGTGGGGTGAGCCCGCACGGGGCCCCCACGCATGCCCCCACCACAGCACGCCGCACCTACTTCTTGCCGGGGCAGAGAAAGGGATGGCTGTAGAGGACGCCACTTTTTTCAACCCCATTCAGCGTTGTGGCGGCTGTGTCATTCACAACAATACCGCAGCCCTCCTCCACCCCCCGAAAAACCCATTAAAAAACCCAACCTGAGAACCACTTCCCCACAAGCAGCATAGCACAGCTTCAAACACCCCCACCGTCAGCGTTTGCTGTCATCTTCTGTATTAGCATTTCTGTTAACCCTTTTGTGAGATCATTTGACTCGGTTTCAGAATTCCTCATTCTGAAAAACACTTGTTAAATATTGGCCCTGACTGCTACACAAAGTGATAGCTTGGTAGTCATAACCCACAAGATATATTTAGCCTCACAAACTCATCATCAATGGATTTTGAAAGCATTGTAGCCAACAGACTGGAAACCACATGCAATACAAACACATAATAGAACTTTTAATGTGCAAAGAGACTAAACAAAAAGATCCTTGACCTTCTTGCTTTCCCTTGCATACCATTATCCCCAGCGAGACAGCAAATGGAATGACGTGGAGAGCAACAGCTACCATCAAGCAACTTTGGAAGCCAATTTCTACAGTAGTTAAGCAGTTAATGGCGTTAATCAGAACGATAACTTATTAAATTCTACATTTATGCAAATAGCATTTTGGCATATCATATCACACGGAGACCTGAGTAGCAGAGCTCGCCAAGAAAAGGTCCCAACATCTTTTTACATTTGCTGCTTTGTGTTTTTTAATACCATGTGAAATAGCATCTGCAATGGCTGACACATCACACAAACCACACAAATAAAAGGCTGGTCACAAATTAATCTCAATCATCCCAAACAGATTAATGAACAAATTGTTTAATTCTTAACCTTTATGAAGCAGAGATTAATCTCTCCAGCTAAATCCAATCTCTTGTCTTTATCTTTTTAACAAGAAGTTTGACATTTCTTATAGACCTTCCTAAACAGGCAACATTTACTGAACAAAGAACACAGCAGATAGCCCTTACTGCCTCCGTGCTACTGCAGCTAGGGCATCTGTAGCACAACCCATAACGCAACACAGCAGTTTATGACACGAAAGGACATTATCTGCATGTAATCGGATGCATCAGAAAAACTGCAGTTTACAGCAGGCAGAACTTTAAGCAACCTTAGTTTTGTAAAGCCTGTGTGGAAAACTTCCTGCTTCCCAACAGAAATATCCGGCAACTTTTTGGCTCTGGGTTGCATTGAAATTCAGTGAGGATGGAAGAAGCAGAGGATTGCATGAACAGTTATGAACTGCAATTTCAATTGCAAAAGTTGTGTTTGAAAAGTATCAAGCGCTTATGCATGTAGTTTCCCGCTTTGTTGGTGCTGCTGTTTAACAGAATTAAATTCTGCACAGAATTTTACTCATTCATTTAGTTAATTCTTTGTCTTCAGGAAAATGAGGTGGGAACCACTTGCTGCAGGATGTTGTGCAAAATGAGTAGTTCGCCAAATAAAACTGTAGCTCTATTTTGAAAATCAGTAATATTGTTTATACACAAGCCCTAATTGTTGATTTATTGATGTGTGAACATACATGTATCTAGGTACCTTCTCTTTGTTTGTGCAAAGCCTGCAACATACAATTTTAAAATGGTCTGGAAAAAATAATTGGCCTTTTTTCTCCCCTTTGGGTACAAATTTCTGTTTTTAAATGAATGTGCAGGTTTCCTGTTGCTGCATGAAGCCTTCATTTCAAAATACCGACTAATTCTAGGTTTAATTAAAACAATGTTTTATATCACAAACACCTTTTTTTTTTTTTTTTTTTTTTTTTTTTTTTTTTTTTTTACAGCACACATCTTCTTTACCTTAATGTGATTGCTGGCTATTATGAGCAGAAGGAATTTTTAATTTAATTTTTTTTTAATTTAACAAAAAAATTGAAAGTTTTACAGCAACTCTCTTTATGGAGTCAACTTATGCAAGCACCGAAGCCTTTCCAGAGAAAACAGGATTCTCCCCACCTCCCTCTGGCTTTTCTCCCTACTGAATGCCATGGCCTTCACTCAACCAAAGGAAATGAAAGACAGACTGAGACAACAGCATCACGTGGGTGAAGGTCAGATTGATTTTCAGCTGTGTGGTGCTGTTTTATCACCCTCGGGACAAAAGTTAAGCCCTTCATTTTTTTTATGTCTGCTTTAACAGAGCAACTTATTTTTTCCTGAAATTTTGGTTGGACTCCATACCACCAGAATTATCAAGGATAGCCTAATTTAAAACATTTGCAGAGATCTTCTTCCTCAGAGCAAAACCCAGAGCAGCCCACACACCACAGCATTTCTATCCGAGTTTCCTCTATTCCCTACGTACAAATAGTGGCTCCTTGAAACTACTGAGGTTGCTGCAGTGACATTCGCTGACAGCAAAAGAAGCGCGGGATGCAGCTGCTGGCTGTTCAGCAATGATCCTGGGCACGGGGAGAGAAGCATTGCTATCTCAAAAGGGGCAAGTTCACAAATTGTTTTTTCTCCCCATCCTCTTTCCCTCCCACCCTCCCTCTCCCCCCTGTTTGGAGTGGCCAGACTCTCCACGAGCTGAGCCTCCTGCCTGTCACTTGGTGATCCGGACATGCACAGCCAATTACTGTGGCAGCCACTGGAAAAGCAGCCTTTTGCTAACTCAAAGTACACTTTTCCCAACTCCAGTACCACTCGCATAATCAGTCCCCTAAACTGCTGTAAGGACTGGCTCTCCTCGTTTCTCCTTTAATTAAGACTGATGCTCCCCCAAAGTAATGATGCTATTTTCAATTCAGCCAATTGTAGCTAGTCAGCTCTTCAAAACTGATCTGATTAACATAAAAGGAAGCATTTTGTACATCATAGATATGTATGTGTATACCTAGTTATCGAGAGAAAGAGCATCTTCCCTCCTGATGTTTGCATGTCCAGAGCTCAAACTGGCAGCCAGAAAACTCAGCATTCTCTCATTTAAGCTAGGAGACAAGAAAATCCTACTCACTTTCATTTTCTTTCATTTTAAATTTTGCATTAAATTTGTCTTGTTTGTGTCAGGAATGCAACAGCATTGTGACTGCCTCCTAAAGATGCCTGTCTATCCTCCATAAAAAAGCAAGGATGACTGTCTGCTTTATTTGTATGTACCAAAGGCTCTGGTCAAAATCAAACCCAGTCACACCATTAAAACACATAATGGAATACAATTCCTACATGACACAGCTCTTGTAAAACAAATCATGGCAAGTGTCTGTAATAGAGGCAGGAGTAGAGAAGGCTGTAAGGTGAGATCAAGCAGCTACGCAGGTTGGATCGGAATGCAGTCTGAATGCAAATTAAATAATTTTGTGATCGAAGATTTGACTAGCACATGTCTAACTCATCTGAATCTAGCTGAGACTGCCTCTGAAAGAGCACACAGAGCAGCCTGGTTTCTCACAGCACCTCGAGGAGATCTGCAGATGCTGGTCACCGTGGGATGATGCAAGGAAGGTTCTGCACATGTACAGAGCCTCAGGGAACAGCCGGCTCTGGGACAACGGACAGAAAAGCAACTGCGGCTGAGAGTGAAGGAGGCAACAGTAACACAGTAAGGTGTAACTTAAATGCATAAACTGTGAAGTGACTCAGTTACATGCGGGGCCAGGAAAGGACAAATGCCAGCACAGCGTCAGGGAGAAGCCTGCCGTGAGCAAGACGTGAAATGGTGGCAGTCCAGAAAGGAGCAAGCAAGGAGACAGCCTTCAAGGAGGGAGCCCAAGGGACACCAGCACAGGCAGTGGGGAGAAGGAAGGAAAGAGGGTGGTCACCTCAAGAAGACAACCTAAGAACCCAAAAAAGCAAAATCCCATACAGTGCAAACACAGACCACAAGCTGAGTATTATCATGCTAAAAACCTGTCCTAGAGGCATGTTGAATTTTTGGCTTGGTTACTTGCTATGGTTTATTGATGCAGATTGAACAACGTCATTCAAATCTGTTTAGACTGCTCTTGGAGTCCAGTAAATCACCTGCATTCAGTTTTGCTCAGAGAAAATGAACACGGTGTATACATTTATATTTTTCTTTAGACTGCGAGGTCATAAAGGGAATTTATCCTACTTCTGTCTTTCCAAATTTTCTAATGAATAATTAGTAGATGGAGATTTCTAAAATGACCATTTAATATAAATTATATCAAATCTCATTTATTTTAAGCAATATCATTAAGTACAAAGTCTGCATGAGTGAACTGAGTTCACTGTAGAGGAAATGACTGGGAATTACATTCAAAAATCTATTGAAATGTTTAATGTAACAGATTCCCTGGAGAAGAGAAAAGCAGTGGGCTTCTTCAGCCTTTCCTTATGTCCTCCTCAGCAAGGCTAACAGTAATTGAGTAGCAACGGAAGGAGGAGCCAAAAAGTCTTTCACCATTACTCAGAAAGATTTTCAAGGAAGCCTAAAGAAGACATGGACCCATGTGCCAAAAAATGATGCCCTCAAGAGGAAGCTCACCCCCACGGTTACAGGTGAAACTGGCAACAAAACCCACCTGGATTAAAGACCTTGGCTCTTCCACCAACTTCACGTATATCATTAGGCAAATCGGTGAAGACACAGTTACAGTCATTTTCATTCAAAATAACTTGGGCTTTTAAGGGGGAAAGTCTCATATTATTCCCCAAACCCTGACCTCTCATCCCCCTCATGTTGACACAAGGCTTGTGCAGCTCCATAGGGCACCAGATCCGGGAGCTGCAGAGACTAAAAATTAATCCTTTTAATTGTCAGCAATGTCAGCTCCCAAAGACAACACAAACCTTGTACCAGCACAAGGTAGGAGATGATGGAAAGAAGGAACACCCCTTCCATTAACAGTCCAAACTTAAGCCAAATTACAGTGACTTCTTAATTCCATGATGACAAAAATAAGAATAGTATTTCTTTGTGTCAGAAAGGAGTTGCTAGTCTAAACTTTTAAAGACTACAAAGTGCTCAAACGCCCTGGGAAGTATTTAATACGAACAGACCAAGTGCCTTGGAAAGCCCAAATCAATTTTTTTTCATTAAAAGAATGAAAGCTGATTATAATAAGCAAAAAGTTGGAATAACATTACCTATATTTAATACAAATTATCTAACTTAAATTTCTGCTGAATATATTTTCAACCATTTTGAATAGAATATGAAATTATGGAATCTATTTTTTAAATTCCCCTTAATATCAAAAACACCTATTAAAACTATTTAAATGAAACAGCATTCAAAAGGTACATACTTGTTGCCAAAGCTTTGAAGAAAGTCAGAAGCTGCTCAGACCTCTGGTGGAGGTCTTCTGATGTGCAAACCCAGCTTGGAGAGCAACAGCCTCTCCAGCAGGTGCAGGGAAAATATTTCCCTTATTCAGTTTGACTGGTTCAGTCCAATAATGAGTTTGTACAGAACAGAGAAACTATTTGGCAGTCAATCATTAATTTGCTTCTTGCCAGCCCACAGTAAAGAAAGGCGTGAGATCCCTACAGAAAATGCAGGCACCCGGTTGAGGCTGTCGACGGGAGGCCACGTACCTTGGTGGATCCATTCTGCTCACAAGGGACTGCTGTGCTGCGTGCGTGCAGGCTGCTGGCCGGCACGGACACCACGCAGCCCTCCCTCGAGTCGGCACTTGAGGCAGGCTGAGCCCTGGGCTCCCAGATCCAGAGGCCATGCGGAGATGCTCCAGCGAGCGCTCCCAAAGCCAGCCAGCTGAGGAGGACCAACCCATGCTGGCACGTTTCCCTAAAGCCAGCCGGCACCGGGGGGTGGAGGCTGCTTTCTGGCTTCCCCAAGCCTGGAGCACAGTTAATAACATGCCAGCTGTATCTGCAGACAAGCCAAGTTTAATGAGGCTACAACAAAAGCATTCAAATATGCACTACAGAACTTCTGTGGGGATTTTTTCTAGAGCTTGTTTTTAAAAAATGAAAGATAGGAATTCTTGACAATGTTTGTACACACGCTTCCTTTATTTTAAATTGATTTTTTTAAAAAAAAAACACATTTATATTCTACAAATTCAAAGAGATCAGCATTAGAAAGACTTTTTTAATCCCGCTACTTCCAACAGCAAAATTATGTTGTGTGATGAGTGCTTGAAATGCACTGCTGGTTGCTTTTCTCTTAATAAACACTGAAGTCTTAATTGTTTTTCCCCTACATGGCCAGACACCATCTTTCTGTCTGCCAGGTCTTCACACGAGGGCAAGTACTGTCCCTTGCCTCCTGCTCGGGAACGAGGACAGACACGCAAACATGACCACATCTCTAGCACTAGTGATGAAGGACGTAACTTACCCATTCAGCCATGCTTTACCATAAGCCCCATCTCTTACCCCAGGTCAAAATATAGGAGGCATTAGTAAAAGGATTGCAAATATGGATTTGGAGACAGTGCAGGGGGCAGCAAAGTAAGCTTGCTCAGGCACAAGTGGGTGGAGAAGGTGGAAAAGGGTCAATCACTCACTGTCTCCTCCACCAGAAGAACCAGAGGTGTATCAAACGAAAGCAGATGAGAAAGCTGAAGTGAACAAAAGGGGATACTTTTCCCCGGTATGCAAGTGAACTCTGGGTCTCCACACCAAGGGAGATGCTAAATGCAAACTGCTTCGATGAGAAACTTCAAAATGGAAATTCATGGAAGAAGACTATCTCAGGAATTTAAATAAAAAGCACCAAGAAGTGCCCAGGTAAGTTTGCTGACAGCTAGGAGAATATTCTGGGGAAACAGCACGATGGGACCATCAGGCTGGCTCAATACAGCCATCCTTATATGAAGACTACTTACCCAATGGTCTGCTAAGGGGTAGAGGAAGAAATCAGGAAAAAGGCAGACTTTTAATGTACCTCCTCTTCACCGCTCAGATCTGTGGGCTGAAGGTCTTGATGGCTCTGAATCTACCAAGCCTGTTGATATGGCCAACACTGTTTTGTCCTTCAACAACGCACAGGAAAGCAGTGCATGCCCTAGCACAGTGCCCTAGCCACAAACAATCTATGCTCTTGTCCGTCTGAGACAGGACAACCCCAGCACATCCTCCGCCGAGCTCTCTAAGGCATTATTAAAGGCCACTTTATAACTACCACGCATCTGTTGTAGTCTCCAGGCTATCCTCACTGCAATTCTGAATTGAGTTTCACATATTGGGTTTTGTCTACAACCCCCTGAATGCTGGGACCTGCTTAGGGCAGCAGCAATCCTCCTTCCTGGAGGCACAGCTGCCCTTGCAGCACTTGGCAGGCTTTAGCCCTGGAAGAAGCTTTTCCACCGCAAACCCCACCTCCCCCCTTCCTCTTTTTCAAACCCCATTTATTTGTTTCTTAGATTTCTATAATGCTGAGAAACAAACCTGCCCTACACAGACCCCCACAATACTCCCTCTGCTGTAACACGGCAGTGGATTATCCTTTGCAAACAGAAATCCAAAGCTGGGGGAGAAGGGGAGGTGGAGCTCGGGTGCCCTGGTGCCCCAGAAAGGCTGTGTGGGGTCTGGGGTGGCGCGGGGGGAAGCTGGACAGGCTCCAGTTCCCGAACACAGGTCCTGCTGCATGCAGGAGCTCTCACAGCCAGCACCCAGCAGCTAGCTCTTGCTTCGCAGCATCTGGGGTGCTTCGGTCTTTGTTTGTTTCCCCATTTCTGATGCAGCAGTGTTTCAGGAGATGAGAGTGGCTTTTCAGAGCACCAAGTGCCACTGTCCAAGACTTCAAAAGGACATGCGCTTTCTTTAAGAGGCCTTGTTTAAAACATGCACCCACTTTCTCTTCTATCCATTTTCGTGTATACCTGGTGTTATTTTGCAGACTACTTTTTGAACTAGATAAAAGAACTCAATTAAAGTAGCAAGAATGAAACAGTCCCTTGCCAATACAAGCACACTACCTTGTCATCCTCAGCTCCTCACTGGGCCATACGGTTAAAAATGACATGGAAAATATCCTTCCTGTGTGAAAAACATATGCTGCTTGAGGAGAGACATCATCATCGCTACGAAATGTTTGTGCAGCCTCAGAACGCATAGCTGGGCCATCCACAATGCCTGCTGGTTACGTGGAAGCTGAGAAAGGGGTAGAGATAGCTCATTACCTCCCCTCCTGCCAGGGGTTTTGGTTACATGCAACCAAACTGCCCGCAGCCGTGCTGGCAGCGCTCCTATCTGCATGCGCAGTGCCTGGTGCTGCCTCCCTTGCCACCGTCCCCGGAGGGACCCGGCACAAAGGTGGCCGTGGCGATTTGCAGGGGGCGGCGTCTGGCACAACTGGCACGCTCTTATCGGTGAGCACACTGCCCAGCTCCTTGCGACGGCTCTTGCGCAGCTGGGGATCTGCTGCGGGCTCACCGCCGTGCCCCGCTGTGGGAGACCCTCTGTGAGGCCACAAAGCAAATCCCGAGCTGGGTGTTTATGGCGAGCAAGCATCGTTTTAAATTCACGTCACACACCCCCCACCCCCCCCACCGCAAATCCTTACAGGCACCGCCACGCCTGCAAACTCCAAGAGACAGCCCAAGAAATGATCGTCGAGACTCAGCCCCTGCTAACGCCTCCCCGTGCCAAAGGGCTGAGCACGGGCGGAGCGGAGCAGCCCGGGGGTCTCACCTACCTTCGCCTGCTGGGTGACCCTCCGATCTGCCGGATAAGCAGCGCTGTTAGGGAGCATAACACTTCGCACAACTTTCACAAACGTATGCAATACATTAAACACTACACTAAAAGCACCGTCACGGGCAGCCCCCCACTGATGCCAAACACCCTGTGTGGGTGCAGAGCCCGGTGCTGGCGGCTCAGGAAACGCTGCGCAGGATGGGCTGCGAAACCACTGTATCGGCAAGATTACTGTATGCCGTGTTTGTCATTAAATTTGCAACTGTGCTTCTGTTTGACTTCAGATCCAGATTCAGATATGGGAATATGCTTTACATGCTACACGATAAATAGTTATTTCACTGAGCACCTGTGTAGAAAGCCGGGCAGTGCAGCACCTTATCAGCACGCTAATTTTCTGTTATGTGTAAGCAGAAGGGCTGGAAAAAGCGTCCTTGCAGGCTGGCTGGGAACCTCCAGGTAAACTCAAATATCACCTGTGTGGTAACAGCAGCCAGGGGAGCCAGACCTCGGACCATCCAGCCAGGCGTACCCCTACAGTAATCTGGGGGTTTGGAGCTCTCAGCACCGTTGGGCACAAATACTGACCACTGGGAGACATGCAAAGAGCCTGGGCACCACGGCCAAGGTGGCTGCCCGAGCCCTCGGGAGCCCTGCTGCCCCTGCACCTGGAGAGGGGACGCCTGGGACAAACTAAGGACAGGAGCCTGCGCCCAGAGCCCTCCAAGTGATTGACAATAAAAACACTGCCCCTGTGCCCATTTTCAGATCTAGACAGCGAGAACTGAGGACTCCAGGGAAAATCCGTGTTTTTACAGTTTGTGATATTACTGAGCTTTTCTGGTGCCAATTTTAAAACACTGCTACGACCTCTGGAAAGAAGGAAAACTGCATTTCAGCATGACAACGTAGAAAAGAACAAAAAAGGAAACTTGTTATTTTTTTTTTAGCTTGAAACACTAGTCAGGTTAAGAGAAAGGAGCAGAATTCTGGCAAGGACAAGAGCACTCAGACTGAGCCATAACACAGTAATTAGGGCCAGTAGGTCATTAGAGACACAGCTGTATAAACTAGGTGTATAATTAAGTTTCCACACTGCTTTTTCACAACTGTATTTCAGTTTCTTTTGTGGAGGACAATCGGTAAATCGATAATTTAAAGATGCAACAACAGCAGCAGCAAAAAGATCTCTGACTTGCCAATCAGGTGCAACCAAAGATTACAATTTGGGGGAGGGCTAATTTTGGAAATACAGGTAAGAAGTCTCTCTTTGTCAGTGGGAAGTACAAAGTGCCACCTGACAAAAACATTCATGAGACGTCATCACTTGTTGACAAGCTGCCGTATATGGTTTTCTGGATAAGCATCCCGCATATACGGTTGCATGGCAATTATAATTCTTGTAGCAGGTGAAATACAAGAAAATGCAAAATTATACACTAGCATGAAACAGTTACAATACCTCATTTCAAATGTAAGCCTAGTGTACAAGTTACAGGGCATTTAAAAGGAGCAACTGCAAGACTTTAATTATAAACTAGTTCCTACCGTACAGTAGTTTAGAAAAATCAGCCGCTTCCAAGCTGGCAATATCCATATATAGCTCTGCTGCTGTTTGAAACAGACAACCTGTAAAGTTATCAACAACAGAAGAGGACCTCATGAAATGCTCAGAGACCCCACCGAAACCTACTTCTGTCCGCTTCATTGATGCGCTAATTTGCTTTAAAACACTCTACATTCACTTCAGAAACTGAAGAGAAAAGCTTACGTGAGGCTACTCTGACCCACGGGAGGAAAGGGGTGACAATGGGTGGAGGAACCAAAAATAGCACAATAAAATACTGGAGCTAAACCCAGGCTAATGCAGGTGGATTAAAACACACAAGCAAAATGGCAAATCTCATAGCTTTTTAGCCACTTCTCATCGCCAACAACCAACCCTGCATCAGCCACCACACGAAATACCACAGAATAGTTGCTTGAGGTATGCAGCCCCTGGTGCTGGCTGGAGGACACAGTAATTTGTAAATCCATGTGCAATTCTTTACTCTTGTAACTAACGCTGTAAGATAGCATCGTGCTACAATGTCTACACAATAACAGCGGTATGCAAAAAAATGTATAAAAAAGACTGCACATAATGCCGATGGCAATTACTTAGTCTTCTCTAGTTAAGGGGACATGGGATACCTGTGAGTTTTAAATTAATTTTAAAAGCAGTGTATACACTAGGTGTTTTTATTTATTCTCAGCGTATTTTTCAAGATGCTTACTAGTTGTTTAAGGTACTATTTCCAGGACTGCTGCAGGAGAGCTCATTTGTGGGGGCAAGCTGGGAGATGAGGGAAGACATGAGCTGGTAAGGAAATGTGATGTTCTTTCAGTACAAGCTGCCCCCATTTAGACCCTTTTCAGATCCCTGTAGACACTGGAAACCTACAACCTGCGATCACAGACATCAGTCATGAGCAAAAGGTATAAAAGGCACCTAATTCTGTCAGAAGGAGAACATCTCTACTACACTGACATCAAAAGGAATGCCATGCACTTATGCTACCAGAGATGTCTAGATATCAGTGGTTTTCTCCTCAAAGAAACAAGTCTGAAATACATGAAAAAGCAAGGGGGGAAATGGCTGTTTGTTACCTCCTTACATGTCAAAGCAGCTGTGTTCAGACTGTATTATAACTTCAGCACACCGTAATGAATTTCTAAGGGATTCCAGTGAAATAGATGGTTTATCCTATTCTTTGGAGTGATCTCTTGTAATCCTGCAACACTCCTGAGCTACAATCCCTTCCCTAACTTCAGTATCCCAAAGGAAGTCATTAGTTATGTTGTATTATCAGCCTGGTGATATTATCACTACAAATATTACCTGTATTGATCTGGAGCCATGTAGACACGACTGAAAGCCCTGCTTCAGATTAAGACATGAAAACCTAGCTTGCCAAGAGGTCGGGCACTGCATTACAACCTCAGATGTGTCAAGCAGGCACTATAGGCAAAAGGAGTGCAGGGTAACTAAGGACACAGTCACACAGCCTATTTTGTGGGGTAAAATCTTTAAATATACCACACTTCCTAATGCAGTCTTAGATTTTCACCTGGATGGTGAAGTCTTTTCAGATGAACTGAAGAAAGACGTGCATTTTCATGCTTTCATCAAAAATTCTCACGGCTATCATGGTGGATCTGAAAGGTTTTGAATTTTTTGGATATGTAAATATCAAGCCATATTCCAGATTCTCTTCATGGAAACATTTCATTCCAGAACATACGAGTGCAATCTTCCTATCTACTTTAGATCAACTCAGGACACTAGATTAAATAGAAAATAGACACTCTCATTTTGGACAAGGATACCCTCACATGGAGACAGATAATTAGCACCTATTTCATGTATATGCAGATAGTTATATGTTGCCTTTTTATGACAAGGTGTCTTTGTAAATCATCAGCACATGTGAAGACAGTAAAAGAACATGAAATTATGCTACCTGCAATCAAAAATTAGCAATAGGAATTCTAGCAAATTATTTTGATACGTCCCCAAAAATATAATTTATTTTTCTTAGTCTCATTAACAGAATATTACATTGAGGATAAATAAAAACTGAGGTGTGAAAACACTGACTGTACTGATATTAATAGAATGTCTAGGTCGCTACATTTTAATGTCTGTTTGCCTCAGGAAAAAAACTGCTCCTTTTCATAGCAATGTTGGTCGCCACTCATAACCTTACGCCCCTCCTCTGGAGCACACGCCGGTGGTGCCCGCTCCCCTGCACCCTGCTCCGCTCCCCACATTGTGCCATTACAGCTGTTTGGGGGCAACCATGCAGTGAACCAGACCCAAGCAGACACCTGAGCTAAAAATAGCATTTCTTTTGGTGGGGCTCACCCCAGCACCACCAACAGCTGTACCAGCACAACTTAGGAGACAGGGCAGTGGCAGAGCAGAGGCCACCCAGGAACATGCTGGGATCGTGCTGCCGCTCGCCTGCCCTCCTGGGCTCCTGCCTCTCATGCTCCCCATGTGAGATGGCATTGGGAATGACTTGTCCCTGTGATGGATCCTTTGGAAAGGACCAGTGCCCACACGGGCTGTGCAACTCATTTTCCATCTTGGAAAGCAAGATTTTTTTCTATTCAATGGCATTTCCTAGCTTACTACCCTGCAATAAAGTATGAACGTCATTTGCAGAAGTCTCAGGCCAATGCCATGGTTGTCAGCTGGCCAAGAAACTACTCTGCAAGAAGGAGCCTTTCAATTTAAGGCACTTTCAAGTTTGCAACCTATGTAGGATTTAAATGAGAATGCCGAGCAAGGAGCCTTGGCGGCAAGCATGGGGCTGTGATCCCTCTCCACCTGCAGGGTGGGGAAAAGCCGCAATGTCACTCTGTCCTTCCTCCCATCAAGTAGATGGGAATGAGAGCAGGGGGTCCTCTCCTCCGGAGACCAGAGTAAGACAGGAGAGCATACTCTTGGGGTGGGAGCCAGACCGAGCCGAAGCCCCCACCTGACCCTCCCGCCCTTGCTGTACTCTATTTCCTGTATTTTTTCTTGGCTAAGCATCATTTTACTTATGCCCAAAAAGAAGAGCAGAAAACATGGACTAATTACCAAAAAAATTCACTGGCCACAGAGCAATATGCACTCAGGGGAAAGAGGATGGGATGCTGCTGCACCAGAGGAGAAACTAACCATCCTGCCCTCTGCCAGCCTCAACCTATCCATCTGCCATAACAGCAACTGCCTAAAAATATATCAGACGAGTGCGGAGGAAAAAGCGATGGCAGAGTATTCAATTCCAGGAAGGTGAAGGATGTGAATCTCTGATTTAAATACATATGAACATATTCTGTGCTCCCCCTCCTAAGATTTTATTTAATCTTTGGTAAAATCTGCAAAGCTTTTTACTAGTCCCATAAATCGGCTTAGCGTGCTCTGCAGAATACCTGCTGCTACTGTCGGCCATGCAAAGGCAGCCGTGTAAAAGCAAGATACGTTGCAATTGTTCACACCAATGCTCTGAGCTTGTTCTTACTTTACAGAAAGTAAAATCAAGATCAGCGTAGGCTGATGCCATCCTCACTTCCATAAAATTCAAAAGGCAATGCAATAATAACCTAGGGAGAACAGTGTATTTTTAGGGTGGGATTATGAAACTCACACTATGAATTTTAATCTCAGAAATCGTCATTTTCTTTTATGGGGTTCAGAGGCCTTTCTTCCTGGGAGTTTTGCACACTTCAGTCATTTAACTTTTTAAATCTTCCTATATTTGGAAAGAGAGGGAAAAATACCCTGCCTGAAACTTTTAGCATTAAAAAAACCCTACAACATTTTTGTCTAACGTAATTACTGACAGATTCCAATTGGAAAGCTGTTGCTTTTATTTTAATTTTATTAAAGGAGTGAACAAAGGCTACCCAAGGCACCACAATAAAATTACATTAACTGTAAAATTACATTATTAATTCTTTAATCTCACTTGAGGCCTCAAGCTGTTGCTATGTCCAATTACCCAGCTAACCACCTGTCAGAACTGTAAAGCTAGTTTAACATTACCTCCAGGACAGTTGTGTGCCCTGTGTTCAGTCAGGTCTGCCAGTGAATCGAAGTCCTGCTGACAGTTATCGCAGGTGTAAATTGACTCATCCTCCATGTCTTCATCTTCCTCATTTCTCTCTTCCTGGCTCGTCACACTGTTCCTCTCTTCCAGGGCCCGGCTGTCCTTCGCTTCGCTCTCCAGCTCTCCTCCCAGGCCACCTGCCAACAGCAAGAACATCCTCTAAGTTTGAGAGGTCTGAAAAATAAGAGCTTTAAAGAAGGATGTTGCACTTATTAAGATACATTTAATTACAGCTGCTCTCACATTATTCCCGACACCTTTCATTATATTAATGTGGTTTTTATATCATGCGGTGCAACAATTCTCAACTGTATTCTCTGCTGCTTAGTGCGAATCCTGCAAACACTCTCTCCTAATCTTCTCTGGTGGGTGTATAGCGGGAGCCTCTAACTCTCTGTCATATAAAGTTGTTAGTGTTTTATCACTTAACCAGATTCTCAAAGCGTTAAAAATTGGCAAGATTAATTACAGCCCGCAAGAAAAGGCATGTGCTGAATTTTAATTCTCAGTGCTCTCCTTTCCCCACCGCCTCCAAGCCCCAATATTAGTAACAAGAAAAAAATGCTCCAGCTGAAGACCCCCAAAGCACACGTATAGCCCAGGACGTAAGAGGTCCCGCTGAACTAACGAGAGGCGCTTCGCTGGGCACATGACCCTTGCGTTGCGCCAGCCTAGCTGGGAGCAGACAGCATTGCATCTGACCTTCAGGTCTTAGATATTTTTTATCTTCATCTGTGACCAGAGCGTGGGCTGGCACAAACATCTTTGCCAAAAACCCCACAAGTTTTCACGCACATTAGTATACAGGGAGACTGCGCGCTCTGGCTGCTCCAGGAACATGCCGGGGCAGGAAGGCTGTGCATCCCGGCGCCGTGCAGGTGGCAGCTCCACACCTGGGGCAGCTGGCTATTCTGCTGGCAGTGGGGTGGGAGGCAGGGGCAGCCAGCCAGTCAGAGTCCCCAGCACACGCAGTGGCCCATCATGAGGGATGGGCTTGCAGCCACGTCCTCGTCACACCACAACACCCCCTTGGCCATGGTGGACACCTAGACGTGCCTGAAGCCAGTCATGCCCAATGGCTCCATGCCACACTGCAGCTGACCCTCACTTGGGCTCTCTGGAGGGGCAGCAGAAATGAAAAAGCCCTTCTGAGTCCCTGTTGCCCCCTCAGCGGGGATAGCATCCTTTAGACACGCTGGCCATGCTGACCAGGCTTTGGTGACCAGCTGAAATGGAGATACCTGTGCCTCTTCTGCACCCATGTCCCACCAACATGGGCGATCCAGCTGCAGGTGCTACACCTGCACCATTTCACCTGCCTCCACAAGCACTCACACACTTTGAATACACCTTGTTGGTAAGATGGGAACATTTGAGAAGTCATCCAGGAAGGTAGGATGAAACTGCAAGCTCTTCCAGCAGAAGAGATCCTCCTGCGCCATGCACCAGCTGACCCTGAAAGCCCAGGAGCTGCTCTCAGCCCGGCAGGAGGGAGAGATGCCACCTTGGTGGTTCAGGATGCGTTTGGGTTTTAAGCCATTAAGGAAGCACCAGCGAACAGAGAGATTAATTGCTTCTAAAATTAGATCAGTGCCAAAAAGATTGAGGAAAACCAATGCTGAGAACATGAAACAAAGCTGAAAAATAAAATTTATTAAAGATGAAAACTGGCTACCACCAGCACTGCAATTCAGACACACACGTTAGTAGGGCTCTGCTACCACCAGCCAGCCAGAGCACATTTTATACCATGTTCTGCACTGCGCATGATAACATAAATCAACCAGCGTAAAACACTCTGCAGCTTTCCATGAAGCACTTGTAACGTGATGTACCCTTCGAACTGCAATGGAAATATTAAAAATCAATGCCTTCTTGTGGTGTATCTCAGCATCCCTCTTAGCAATTAACTGATCCGCACATTTTCAGTTTCTTTTACTTTTAAATTATATATACCTTTCTACTACAAAATTTCCATTAAGGGCTAGATATAATGTTTGTCTTAACAAATCAGATATGCCACTTACACAGCAGTAATGAATTTAAGGATTTGGTTATAAAAAGTATCACTCACTAAGTTCTCCATATTGTAAGTCATCATCTGTACTGTGTTTATTCAATAAAACGCTGTTCACTGAACCTCATGCTTTATAGACTCTTCCTTAAATAAAAATGTATCGTAATGAAAAAACCCACATGATTCTGGTTCTCTTTATACTACTACTGCACCAAATAATAAGTCACATTTAAAGCTACGCTAGCTTTGCTTTACTTCACACATCATTTAATGTACATATTCAAATTATCGCTTACATTTTGTCATAATTACTTGGCACACCTTTATACAGTCTCTCATCCCAGACTGCAATCACAAACATTTTAGCTCATTCAATCTTTTTAAAGCCTGTATGTCCTGCAGACTTGATAGTTAATAAATCACAATGTCAACTCTCCAGTTTTATAAGACAGAAACCTATAAAAGTAGTCCAAGTATATAAATCTAACCCAAAGAACTGCCACCTGCTTCCACGCTGCCTGCCGACAAAGACCTCAGGGAAGCACTTCTGAACTGACTTTGCCACAACCTGAAGAAGAAAGTTTTTAGGCAACTTTGGGAAGATTTAAGGGACCTTCACTAATACTTTTAGCAGAAACTTTGTCTTTTGACAGTTAACCTAAAGACCAGCTGATCTGGTGAGTACACTGTGACAGATTCATCCTTGGGTTTACTCCAACACTTTGTGACTACACCAGGGATAAAGCTGTTTGACTGAGTCCAATAATAACAAATAATTTAACACACTGCTTTAGGAAAAATAAATTGTACAATGTGAGATAAGAAAATAGATTCCCGACTGCAAAGCAAAATTCCAGAAACATTTTTTAATTCCCTGTTGAATGGGAAATCTGATCCTCTAGGCAACTTTTCAAAAGTGTCATCGCTTGACAGAGTTTTATGTCAAATAACACAACAGTGAATCTTGCATAAATTATTTAGCAAATGCAACATTGCTTTAAGATGAGAATTTTTTTCCTGTTTTCAGCAATTTGAAGGAATTGTACGTCTGCCACACCTCAGTGTTACTGTCCTTTGAATAACACAATCTTCAGATTCCTCTGCTGAGCTGCATGCTTGGTGCTTGCCTTGTAGAAACCAAACACCACTGAGAAAAATCTGGGCTGTTTCATGTTTTTTTTGACCTTCATCTCCACTATTCTGACCACAAGCTGCCAGTGGGGTGTGCAGGGTGCGGGCAGCCCCAGGGAGATGCTAGCTCCTTGCCCGGGGGAGCGAAACAGCCAGCGAGCACCAGGGCGGTGATGGGAATGGGTGGTCCATCCAGCAAGGAAAAGCTTCAAACGCAGCCCAGCTGCTCCTGTGGTGAGCTCAGTTTCCTTGATGAGGACAGCAGGCCATGAGCATTCCTCAGGAACTCGTTTCTGAGGAGTTCTGCTGTTGTAGTTCACGAATTTAACCTGCAATTTTCCTGCTAGCAAGAACTGCAGGAGCACCCCACCCCAGCGCAGCCAGGCGGGATGGGTGCGTGTGGGCACAAGCACACTGCCCAAAGGTTTTGGGTCACCACGGGAGGCCAAGGTACTGCTGGCACCAGGAGCAGGGGTGACTTGGGGGCTGGGCCTGGCTCTGAGGGGACATGTCCATGCACTATCACACAAAGGGGCTTCTTGGGGGCCAGAGCCAACGGCACCTTCTGAAGTCTCCAAAGATCAGTTGCTACCTTGTAGCAACAAACATAGATATGTGTACTTCCCAACACATTTTTAAGATAGCCTTGGATTTTAGTGAACTTAATTCAATACTAAGTAGTTTCTATCTAGACTGACAAAACCCTCAAAAAAACCGCCAAAGACCAAACAAAAACAAAAACAAACAAACAAACAAAAAAAAACCACGCACACACCAAAAAAGCCACTAGAATAATCAGTTACTGACCTGCGAGGAATTTGTGCCTCTCTGAAGGCAGCACAGCACCATGGGCACACAGCTCCCACCCGCCACTGGGACGTCTGTGCACAGCACAAGGCTATGGGCAAATGCCGAGAGAAGGGAGCTGCTGGCACTGTGGTTTAAGATAAATGATTGCCAATTAATTGCTGGGGGGGGGAGGGGGGGGGGAATGCCCCTGAATCTCACAACTTGCCATCTCTAACGATGGCTTGAACAATTGTCTTTTATGAGTAAGACAGGATACAATTTGAGGGGTCAGCCTTGAAAGTGCACCTCACTCTACCCAAAATGTCAGGAAATGGAGTTAGGGGGGTTTTCTGTTCTGGTTTTCTTTTCTTTTTTTCCTTCCCCCTCTGCTCATGCTTCCCCCCCCCCCCGCCCCCCCCCCCCCCCCGCCCCGTAGCACAGTGGAAGGCCTGCAGGGCTTTACACAAGAAGAATATTTTACCCTATGACCTAAACAATCTGGCCAACAGTCAAGAATATGTTATTCTAATTGCCACTAAAGTTAATGTTGATAATGACTCTTGGTTTTTCTGTAAAAGCCAGCTTATGCTCTAGAAAGCTACTATTTCAAAGGGGACATAGCAAGAACTGGGAGTGCTCCTGCCTGACCTGGTGGTCCAAGGAATGTGGCAAACTTGGCAAAGCTGGAAAAGCGAATTCCCAAAGGCCCAGCTTGAAAGTTGCAGTCAGGAGAAATGCCTTCTGAGCTGTGTTCAAAACAGCTCTGTTACAGGAACAACGCACTCCTAAAGCCAAATATTTGAAAACAGATTACATGTACCATGTTCAACTCGAGCTTCACTGAAGTCAAGAGCGAATTTCCACTCGCTTCAGTCAGCCTGGGATACAAGGCACCACCGGCAGGCTGGGGTTTTGCTTGGAGCTGAGCGCGGCAGAGCCTCGGCCATGCACCACAGTGCCAGCCCAGCTACAGTGGCAGCAAGCGGCTTCGGGGACTTCAGTTAGCCACGCAGGACTGAAAACAGTGTCAGAGGCACGCTGGAAGCAATGCTGATGCCTACCTACAGTTTCCGCTGAGACACGTGGAAACGGGTAACACCATGAAACACGCGGGCCGGAGAAATTAAAAAAAGGAACAAATCTCTTAGCTTATTTTTTCAGCTGTGGAATCAAATACGGAGAGTTTAAACTTTTTAACTTACCAGTACAATACAGGGCAGGCAAGCCTTTCTGTCTTTCTGCCAGTACATTTTCTGGGGCTTTTCTTTACATTTCTTTTTTTAAAGCCTGAGGACTTTTTAAAGCTGGGATTTATTTTAAATCTAGGATTGTTCTGTGGAACATACTGTTTAGTGCAGGGTCGTGTCTGGCTTTAAATACCTCTAGTTACGGGGCTTCCATCAGTTGTTTCTTTAAAGTAGGCATACACGGATTTAGTATTAGACAGCTCTTCCTATCACAGCAAGTTTGCTGTGCAGAGCTGCAACTGCAATCTACAGAGTGCCCAAAGTTATGCTGTGCAAATCATTACCTAAGCACGTACACACACACGCGCGCACACTGCCAAGGTCTGAGAGCTGGAAGGCAAAAGATAAAATGAAGAGGGGAAAAGAGGCATCTCTTCGTTCCTCTGCCTTGGTCCAACGAAAGAACAACCGAAGGTCTCACAAAGGGTTACAATAATTCTTAGACATTTTCCAGAGATGCATGACAAGTGATAAAAGTAAATGGCACTAAAGAAATAAAAGCTAATTGCTGGAGGAATAGTAGGTGCTGGCACACAATGACATACCTCCTGGGACTCACCCGCCCAGAGGTGCAGCCTTCCTGCCCTGTGGCTGCAGGGCTGCCGCTCAGCTCCCCGGCAAGACAAAAGGAAAGGAAATTTAATCTATAATTAGGAAGTGAGAACAAAAGAAACAAATGACTTAAAGGAAAAGGCTAATCTAAACGTTCAGTTAGTAAACATTTTGCTCGGTGTCAAATGCCAAATCAGCACGGGGGAGGTCTCTAGTTTTATGTGGTTTTTTACATTTTAGCGTTGTCTCTAGCACTGTCATACAGCAAGAGGGTCCAAAGTTCTCTGTCACTTGTGGTCAAAGAAGAATGAACAGAGGCAAAAAAGCCACTAGTGTTTCAGTAACTAAAACAGAAACAACCTCAGCTGAATCTTCCCACAGGAGGAAAAGTCTTGGCTTCTCCCTACTCTGTGGCTTGTCAACATTTCAGAAAAATGCCTTTTTTAAACACTTGCATCTTGAACGCAGGTGTGTATGTGCTACCTCTCAGTGGACCAAGGCCCTAACGTGAGCCACTGTAACCACCGTAACTACACCACAGCAGCCAAAAACCTGCTCCAGCCAAGCAAACCAGGTCAGAGCATGTAGATTGCACCCCAGCCGTAGGACCAGGACCAGGTATCAAAGGCAGTTCATTCCACACATTGAATCGTTGCTACACACATCAAAAGCAAGCAGGTTTGGTGCCCTATCATGCAGTGCAGCATAGGTCTTTCGCACAGCGTCAAACCACATGGGGTAAAAAAAAAAAAAAAAAAAAAAAGTGCCTGGCTGGAAAACAAAGAGCCAGAAAGGATAATGCATGAAACACCACAGTATATTCATGCAATGTCAAATTGCATGGGATAGCTATATGACAGAGCAGAGTGAGCAAAGTGCAGACAGCCATACAATCCTGCCGAAGCTCAATCACCATGTAATGCTCCTCGCAGGCTGAAGAGACCCATGCATCAGATCCTGCCTTCCGTCGACAAGAGGAAAAAACAATCATAATACCAAAAAAATTATTTGATCCAGCATGTAGTTAATGGTGTTGGCCTCCTAAGACTTACAACTTAATAAAATTGATCTCACTGCAGTACTGTAATGAAGAACAGTAGGATAAGGCTACCCTCGAACCATGAAAATTGTATATTGTTACCTCCTCATGCCCTCCTAGGGCTATGGCCGCTGCAGCCTCTCCAAGCTGTCATTTGTCTGACTCTGACAGCAGACTCCACCGACAAGCGGCAATGGTGGCTACGAGAGCTTCTTTTGGAAAGACAAGGGAAGAGGGAGAGTGCTCAGTGCTGGGTATCTCTCTGGATAATAATCCACAATGTAAAAACACAGATTATACCAATAATACAGTTCTCTGTGAAATGTGTTAACAATAAAACATACAAAAGTCAGAGACTTTAGGAAGCACACATTATAACATTTCACAACATAGTCTTATTACACGCCAGTATGTATGAAATTGTATTAATTTCTAAGCAGGTGGACAGTCCTCAACGTTCTTTAACTCAGCAAAGAAAAACTCTTTTGGTAGGGTATTGTGCCTCCTTCTACATCTGCCTGTACACATGCTTTAAGAGAAAGGGGTTCCCATCTACGTGCCCAGTAATAACTAGCAAACTGCTGCCGGTGCCTGCACCGCCGCTGCCTGCTTCCACCGGCATTGCACAGCTCACGGAATTGTTAATGACAGCCCTGCACACCCCCCAGCATCCTCCTCTCAGCATCCTTCTATTAACTTACACCAACATTTCACAAGGAAAACGTTCCTCTTACTTCACTGACAGGATACAATTTTCTTAAATTAGCAGCTACAATGTTTAATAAAACCTTAAGTGTCTACCTTGAGTTTAAAGGCATGGGAAGAGCTGGCAGGAACACGCCGCAGAGGACTGGCAGCTTGTTTCACCTTCCTTTGCTGTAGCACAGTCACAGACATCACACACAGAAGGGATAATGCATGTAACTTCTTGCCTTACAGTGCCTTGCATTCACCTGAGCCCACCTATATCTATATATGGTTATCTCCATACATCTATTTTTATATATATATATATATATATATATATATATATATATATGTATGTATGTATGGTTTAATTGCCCTGTTTTCTCCAGCAAAACCAAGACTTTACCCTGTGTTGTTCTGCCCCAGTGTAAATCCAGCCTCGCTGCTGGTACATGCATAGTTACCACCAGAACGTATGTATGTTTACATGGGCAGCCCTGGCCCCACGTTCTCTAAACCAGTGTTAACTACATCTAGCATCTGACCTGAAACCCACCAGCTTTGCTCAATCTATAATTTTTTACATCACACTCATACACCAACTCACCCTACAACCCGTTTTCTTGGATTTCAAGACTTCCGTAGTATCCTTTAGTCAACATGCTAGAGAAAACTTTTATGAAATGCTGCTAATTTTTTTATTGATCAAACTGTGAGCCATTTCATTTTCCATTATAGCAGAAATCTCCTATAGGAGCATTCAGATTAAGTTTCTTTATTCTGCCTCTAGTAGCATGTCACTTTTAATCAGGTTTTAGTTTCATTATTGCTTAAAAATTAGAAAGCAGTTTCTCTGTTCTTTATTGCTTTTTTTTAAGTTTAGTTACTGAAGGGTTATTAAACTTGGAAAATATACAGACAGGCATAACGTGCTAAATAAATTCCTCACTGTCTCTAACCAACTTTAACATTAGCTTTTTTTATAATTTTTAGGTTTATTTTCACTGAAAGACTGCTTGTAATTATTACCCATGTTCTCCCCAAACACTTATGTTACTAAAGTGTGAAATGTCTTCTAACACAAAGACAGTTCTCTGGGAAGTAATTACAAAAATGCATTCAGGGGCAATAATTTTATATTAACTGTCAGCAGCATACATCTTCTGAAAAGGCACTTGTTATGAAGGAATTATTTGTGAGGAACTTGAAGGCACTGAAGGCGAAGGAAAACTGCAGAAACGCATTAAACTGAAACTCCAGCTCCCTCATCAAGGGTCAGTTTATGTTTAAATCATTACCTTGAAGGCAACCCCACACCTTCCAAAGAGTCTATTAGAAAGACAATTTCAATTTATGCGCAGGTTGGACACAGTCTCCAGTTTTCGGTGTGGAACAATTTACACCCCCTTTTTAAGGAAATTTCTGAACAGCTAATCAAAAAGATATATCTGAAAATTATGGGCTTCTATTAACCTTTCACTGATGACACTAAAAATACTTGCTAATGATTTATGGGTAATAACAAAAACAGTGGCCTCAAAAGTGACCAGGCACATTAAAAGGGTAAGTCTGTGTCCGAAAGAGCTACAAGAAAGATTTAATGAATATTTCACAGTAACTTTTAGCCCGTAGGCTAATCTTTTAGTCTTTAGGAAGGCAAAATAACTCAGTGAAATTATGAACAACAACAAAGTGAATTCCAGCTATAGTGATTAAGCATCACATCACTTTAAAAGTTTTTTTTTAAAAAAAAAAAAAAAAACAGATAAGGAAATAAAAAAACCACTACCAAACAGTAAAATTTCATCTTAATCGTACCTGCAGGTAATGTTTCAGCCTTTCTAGTGCTTTTACTAAAATGATTTAGATGTTACTATGTTATGTGACAAATGCATTTATACACCGAAAAGTAGACAAAGAGCTAAGTTATTATTATTTATTTGCATGCAAGTAGCAGTGGGATTGTACTTTATAGTGTTAACAGCACATAGTGTTTATCAGCTCTTCAGTTTTTGGCAACCGGTTTAATGGTATAAATATGAGATGTAAACACTTCCCCACCACAAAAAGCATTGCAAGTGAATGTTAGGGAATGCAATGAAAGGCAGAGTGGAGCAGTCCAGAGCATGCCAAGCGTTCGGTACTGAAACAGTGTCTGACTGCAGGACACTGCCCCATTACTGATCTGGGTCCCCCCAGCGTGCCCTCCCACCCCTCTGCCCACTGGGGCTGGGGAGCAGACAGCCCATCACCCCAGCAGGGCTGCGAGGAGAGCATCCCTCTTGTACACTGGGCTCTCCTCCTTGGAAAGGACAGGCTCAAAACTGGGAGGGGGGGGAGTTTCGGTGGGCTACAGTGGGCTGTGGCAGCAGCAGGGCCCAGATGTTCCTTAGCAGATGGCAGAGCAGAGGAGGAAGATGCCTCTCCAGTGTGCATCTGACTCGCAATGCACAGCCTGTAGCAAAGCAGAAAGTCACAGTCCTAGAAGGGACATCTTGTTTTCTACCATGGCTCATTTCTGCTCCACTTGCTATCAGGGATGTTCAACATCCAAGTGCAGGCAAGTTACCACCATGTTTTCACAGTATCAACACCTCACACTTCTTTTCCAATGTCAAAGAGCAATTTGCTTTATAGATTTGAATGCTCCGCAGCATTCAAATCGTGTGTTTGCACACATCTATCCAAAACTTCTCTGCTATCATCTGTGGGAAACTCTCATCCACTTACTCAAGACACGTAACAGTTGGGCAACAGATATCTGCCTCTGGAAATAACATGTTGTTGTCCACTTCCAGATTCCTGAGGTGCATCTGAATAGGAGCAACTGCCACCTTCAGTCCCAATAATGAGGTTAAAATCAAAACTGATCTAAAATTTATTTATATGCACAAGGAAATTAGTATGCAGCAAGTATTAACTTCAAAGTTAAGTGCACTACTTCATAAAAACATACTTTCACTCTTTGACATGCAACTGTTAAATAATACTGACGATCATAACCTAATGAAATCCATGTAAATTTTCAGCACAAAAATGGCACTCTTATTTAGGTATATGAATATTTTAATAATGATCAACTTATTAGTTTTCAAGTCTCTGCTGAATACAAGCGTCCCGTTTCCAGCAGTTCCATGGAATCCCACTCACACCTAACACAGGACATCTTAATCACATTTTAATTCATAGGCATGACTAAAGATTTTTTTTTTCTTTTAAGGAAACTGTGTGAACGAGTTTGTGGTGTTTTTTTGTTGTTGGTTTTGGTTTTTTGTTTTTTGTTTTTTTTTTTTACTTTAAGGTAAAGCCAGATATCTGTAAAACTTAAATCTATAGCTCCTTGAACAGACAGAAAATTCAGAAGGCTTAGTAAAATTCACACGTGGCTTGTTATTGCAGCTGCATATCAAATGCAAAAATAAGGTATTGACTGGTTCTGCTCAGAATGGCAGCTGCTGGCACTCTTTATTAAAATAAACCTGTTGATTTTTAAAGAGAGAAAAATTACAGATGATGTAATTTACTGTACGTGACAAATGTGACTATGTATTTCAGTGTGCCCCCTTCAATTTCCCTTTTGTGTAATTCAAAATGCAGATTCCTTTATTGTTCCTCTGTAAGGTCTAGGCCTTTGAATTGTCCTTTCTGCAGGTAACTTCTGGCCCCTGGAAGATTCCTGTCCTCCGTGTTTAACAGCCCGCAGTGCATGCACATGGGAGCAAGATGTAACAGCAAAGCAGAACAAAGCCTCAGTACAAAATACCCTTTTACATCCCTGAATATATTTCTGTTCAAAATGCACTTTTGCATGCTTAGAATGTGGATTTTTTAAAAACTATGCTTAAGTGGAACATCTTCCATGACCCAAACCTATAGGGTTGTAGAAGCAGCATTTGCATTCATCTTTTTATATCTAGAAAAAAACCCAAAACATTAGAACTGAGAGGGAGAGACCCAAAGCACTCTGCAGACCATCAGGAACCAAGAAGTGGAATCAATACAGAGGGAAAAGATGGAACAAGAGGGGAAAACGTATCAGGGCAGGAAGAAAAATAGACAAACTGGAGAAAGCAATAATTATTTAACTGACCTCCCCATGGGTCTTGGTTTGTTCAGAACCTGCCTGGATCATTTTCCAGTGGGAGTGACAAACGGGCCGCTAAAAGAGCATGGAAGGGACCTGCTTCTGTGATAACTGTGCCTGGAAGTCTTCAAAACTCTGATTAAAGACCTGAGAGGTTTCTGTGGGGCCAGGCTCGTGGAGTTAGCTTCTTGGGTAAAACTTTTTAGACCCAGGGTATAGAGGGTTGGACTTGGACCATAACCTAGTCGTGGGGTTTAGGGTCTGATCAAATACAAAACATCATCTTGGAGGAAAAAAGCTCTCTACAAATCTGATTTACTTGGGGAAAAAAATGTTCTTCAGATGTGCCTAAGGAAAAAGCCAAATTTTCCCAAAAGTCTTACTTCTATCAGTTACTGCTGGCAGAAGCTCATACCTCTGCTACACTGGAGCCCTCCAAGCTGGACACTGCCTGAAAAGTGAGCAGAAATGGGGAAACAGTACCTTACCCTGCTCCAGTTGGAGCTGGGAGGGACATCTGTAGGCAGCTCAAGTGATTTAGGAGCCGAATACCCACTGAGTGGCAATGGACTGTAGCAAAAGCCCATGAAATTGGAAATTAATGAGAGTTAGGCACCTACATGTCTAAATGGCTTCAGAAGAGTAGGGCTTACAAGCTTTCAGAAATGTTACCCTCAGGTCTCATTATGCATGTGCATCTCTGCACAGCCAGCACCAGGTTGGCCACGATGTCTTGGTGCAGGTAATTCAGTCAATGAATGTGAAAAAAGGCAACTGATTTAACTAAATTCTCAACCAGAAAAGAGAGAACAAAGTCATATTATGCAGCGTGGGAAAGGGTATTTAACAGGTGGCCAAGCTATTAGAGAAGCATCAGATTCTGCAAAAAATATTACCTTCTGCATGACCGTGGCCAGCCCCTGCTGCACAAACACACACCTCTCCTGCCCAGCAGATACACAAAGGAGATTAATACAAACCAACAAGGAAACCAAATTAGCAGAAGAACTCAAAGTTTCCTGCCACTTTCTGCTCATTCTCTCTTCCCTGGGTTTAAAACATGATATGATTTTGGGCTCTGGGTTCACTTAAATTTCGGTTTGTGCCTAAAATGAGCCCACATGCAAAAATTAATGTACCTCAAATTTTTTTTCTAATTTCTTTCCTTAATACCAAACTCTGAAGTCCTACACGTTTCACTTGACAAAGCCATTAATTCAGTAATTTCACATAATTAAATCGAGCAAAGCAGAGTATTTAAATTGGAGCTAAGTGAAATATACTTCTGTGCAGCTCATGCTGTTAGAATTGTGCTCCATGCTATTCTGCTGCTGCTCATTTATTAATTTAGGATTGGCTGAAACGTGACACTGCGTAATAAGGAATGCACTGGACTCAATAGAATTAGACATCTAAAAAAAAGTAACAAAAAAAAAAATCACGGAGGACAGTGAATCAAGCACTGAATGAAGTAAATTAATCCCTCTGAATAAGCCCTCAGCAGAGCACTCCTGCACCCAGGTTTGTACTTTCCCTGCATTAACTAATTTCTGGCTAGAGGTTTTCAACTATTTATCCCTGGAATAAGCAGAGCTGTACTAGTCCTCCAGCACGGAGATCCTTTTAGCAGTGATAACACTTTTTCTCCTAACATCTTCCCGCGTTCTTCCTTCTAGCCCTATGTGGTAAAGAAAGTGTGAAAAGACATTTAAAAGAGTTAAAGCTAAAATGACTTTAAAGCCTTGTCTCCCTCAGCTGCTCTCCTCTCTTTTGGCAGGTCTTGAATGTCGGAGCAGGAGACAGCAGTGTGGGACGCAGCATCAGGGAACCGGCAGAGCCCTCAGATCTATTATGATGATGATGTATGACAAAAAAAAAAAAAAAAAAAAAAAAAAAGGACTGATAAACCCCTAAGTACAGATCTTCATTGCAAATTAGTAACAAAGAGGAAGAAATTAAGATGGCAAATAATCCAAATAGTGGAAATACTTTATTTAATTAACAAAAGTCTCTCCAGAACATAGCAGTGGTTTTTTCCTTTCCTTTGGTGCTTTCTGCTTCTCAAGTTTCTTGTGAACTACCTTAATTAGGCTCTTCCAGATACACTGAAATTTCCTCCACTTCTTCCTCGGCCTCAAAGGGACACCTGTGAAAGGTGCAGCTCTGGACTGCTGATGATACCCACACCAGATATAGCTAATAATGACCTGCTCCCACTAATGAAAAAGGGGGTGGGGGGGTAAGGGGGGAGATACTGTTGCTGTTGTAATTAAGCTCGTGAAGAGTTTAGTTGGAGAGAAATTAGATTTATTTACGTGCTGCTCTGCTGCTGATGAAGCACCAGCTATTTGGGAGAACTTCTAATTAATCCTAATTTAGTTGATATGCTCTTTAGCAGCCCCATTCCCCATGTACTTTGCACTAGGTAGAAAGTAGCAATAATAACAAAACTATCCATTTTTAAAAGGCATATTTCTTTGTGGGGGCCCAGTCTCAACTTTTTTCCTAAAATTACTGGATTTGCATTTATTTGCTGACAAGTAGGAAGACACATGTTTGAGAACCTCATCCCACCAAACAGCTTTTTCACCAGCCAAACGCCACAGCTCTGGCAGTCATGACCACTCACATGCCTCGGCCACAGCCCATGGCTGATGCCACAAAAAAAAAAAAAAAATAATAATGTTTAGAGGTTTGCTTTGGACCCTTCCATCCGATTTACAGCTATCACAGCTAGGAGTCTATTTTTAAAGCACTTCCACTTCCTACATCCTTGGCCAATTACGCAGTCTGGCCACAATGTTTATTAACCAGATACGGTTTTAAAATATTTCATTACAGTATCAAGCTAAAAGTCACTTAACTCTTATGATGTGTTTTCTCATTTAATAGCTCACTGATGGTTCTACCATGCTTCCAGCACCTGTGGTGTATCTGTGTGTTTCTTTGCAACTCAGAAAGTCATTTAAAATACAATGGGTTTACAACCTCAGCATATAAAGAAGCCCTAAAAAATCACCAGTTTTTACAAACCACTTTGGAGGAAGAGCAACACCAATTCTTATTTCAATTTCACACACAAAACACCATAAACACCAAGCACCAGTCTTTGGAACTAAGGGTGAGAAATGGAACGTAATTTAATTCTGTTATACAGAAGTATCTATGCTTGCTTGTCACAACACAAACCCAGAGATGCAAACAGTATTTGCAGAAGTGATATTCCTCATGTCTTCAACACTGCAGCTGTCTATATACATGACATATAAAGAAAAAATGAAGGGGGGCGGGGGGGGGAAGTGGATTTCTGCAACATCCTGTCCAGAAAATGTTTTACCAATCTGGCTATTAGCCAAGTTGTGCAAGATTTCAGCATGAAATTCACCTTGATCAGAAAAAGTACATTTTTACTGCATAACCTTTTTTTCATAAGATCAAATGCTGCTCATAGTTATACCTGGCTAACCCTGCTGATTTTGTATATGCTTCCTGGATGTCACTGTGGAAATCTGGCAATAAATGTATTTTGTTTAATATGACCAAGGAAGAGAAACCAAATACTTTTTATACAGAATACTTCCCATTCATTTGACAGGATAAACGGTCATCTGGATTTGTGCGCTAAACACAAAGAGCCTAATATGAACTGCTATCAAAGTTTAAGTTCAAGTTCTATCAGTTTCTATATGGGACACACATTCTGTACAAATTAATGACAGCATTACAAACTGACCATTTTTCTGCAAATATAACCTACTTGATTAAATCGGCAATGCAAAATTGTAGTCTTCCCTACTGTCACTGAAAGAAGAATGACGTCTTCTTTAAACATTGTCAAAATTTAGGAAAGGAAAACTTTAATTCAGAACATTGTCTTCAAAATTGCCCAGTACAAGATGACTGAGACTTTTAAATGAACTTCATAAAAGGAAAAAGGCAATGATCTTTCTGTTGCTACAGTTGTATCTCCTTGACGTGTCAGCAAGAATGGCTTGACATAGCCCTTCTTGGGAGAAGGCTAATTCAAGTCCAAGCTACACATTTATTTTACAAAAACCATAAGTGAAATCAAGTAAGGGTGGAACTAATTAGTCTGCCAAAATTATACATTTATGGATTGCAAAAACATCTGATTTCAGGATAAGAACTAATTATCCAGTTTTCCTTCTGTAGATGGAAACAACCACTACCTCCATTCGTGTTCACTTATCTGACAAACTGGGGGCACAGGAATTTAGTGTAATTTAATTTACATCACCTATAGCCCCCGCTCAAGCTAAATAATACCAATAAGCAAAAGTCCACAGCATGCCCAGCTCTAAGGGCTCCAAACCCCCCTCTCAATTAAATGAGACCCAGGGAAAACCATCACTCCTTCTTTCAAGGACGTGGATGCCATGCCTCGCTTCCCCACTTCGTTTGGGGGCTGCAGGTAAGCAGGGAGCACAGAGCTGTTGTCTTTCCCTCGCTTATCGCCTCCAGACGCTTTTTTTCTGCTAAAGAGTCACACAACAGATAAAGATTAAATATACACAGATGGAATAACAAATCTAAATTTCAGACCATCGTCAGAGGACTTTTTTCTGCCAGGTTGCTTCGGTCAGCCCCAGCACACCACGCGCACAGAGAGGTACACAACCAGCAGGTACCTTCCCACCATATTTCTCTCAAATTGAAAATTCTCTCTAGCTTTGGTTCAAACAACAGCCAGAGCCTTAAAACATCTACACGCTACGCAGAGAGCCTCACGGTGCCAGTGGTTTTCTTTTTCCAAGTGAAAGCTTCCAACCAATAGGGAAGAAATTTGCCTGCAGGGTCCCTCCATTTTCTGCTAGCAAATAACTCGCTTCAGAAATACTGCAGCTTTCAGCATTAAGGTGTTTAGAGGGGAAAGTGTGGGCTGAAGTAGGATGTGAAATTCCATCACCCCACCACAAGGAAAAGTGCTGTTAAACATCTGAGGTTTCCTTTTGGAGTTTTGATGAGTTTACTAAGAAAATGTAACAGCAGAGTCACTAACTAGAATGCTCAAGTCTAAAAAACCCCACGTTTTCTTTAGTTATAATGACGCAATAAAATTTCACAGCTCTTGAAAGCACCTTTCGGGTTAGAAACACAAAATTAACACTTGCATATCAGTTTATTTGTAAAACATAAACTTCTCCCTGCTGTAGTAGCCTGGAATATGAGAGCTCAGAGTTATGGCTCTTCCTTTTTCTGAAGAGAAATAAGCCTTTCCCCAAACATAGCACCTACAAGTTTCAACACAATAACAAAGGTGCTGAACCTCCCATATCTAGAAAATCACGTCAGGAAAAAAATATATTGCACGGATTCACTTCAAATGCATCAAAGCTTCCAACAAGAGTCATTATTTTCAGCCAAATTACCATGCTGCTGCTTAAATACCACTAAGACGAAGGAGTCCTTTATCAGTCACAAACTGCCAACTTACCCTCAAGGAAACACCAAGCTAAAATGTGTACGTCTAAATCCATACATTGTTCAGTAGCATTCAGAGTAATATCATTCTGACTTATATGTTTACATTTTTATTGCTAATTGATTTACCCCCTCTGAAGGAGATGCCTTGAACAGGAGGCATCCCTTCCTTCTCCCCTTACCCCTGTGCTCCAGCTTCATTACAACCCCAGCACTGTTGCCAAAATGAGATATTGCCTCATTTTTGGTACCGTGCCCTTGAAGGCATCTTATTAGAAAAGACCATTTCTTAATTAACATTTTTGATCTTTAATCTATTACACATCACTTTAATCCCATACGGAGGAGCTTTTGGCCCACTTCCGCAGCGTGGTGGTGGGAGGCAATAGGCTTGGCAATTTGTGCTGAGGGCTCTCTCCCAGCTGGGCTCCAGTGTGGCCAGCTGCAGGGCTGGCTATGCTCTCACTGGTCAGCAGCAGACATTTGCCTTTATTATTTTATTGCCTTTTTTTTTTTTTTTTAATAAAGATTTTAGAGAGCCACTGCTCAGTGTTAAAGACATCAGGCAGAACGGCAAGCTTGCGGACGAGATCAGACTTCAGCAAGTGGCTGTCGAGCTCCTAAAATAACCAGCAAAACTCTAAGTGGGAGATTTAGTGGATCACCAACATGTGAAGTGTTAAGAAAAGTACAATGTTAAGTCCCTTACATCATTTTACTTGCAAATAATTACAGCAATTACAATGTGCTAACTGGCAATTAACATTACAGGCTTCACAACTCACCAGAATTTTTTAAAACACGCTGTGGCCCTATGTAAATTGTCTCTTTGGTACTTCTGATTTGGTGGCTGTCTGAGCTAATGGCTACACATTAGCTCAGCAGATCTCGGAACAGAATTGTCCACGTGCCAGATAATTTAATTAGAGGCTTGATCTTGTCAGAGCTTTATGCAACACAGGCAGTGTTTCCAAGCAAAGCGTGCGGGTTTTTTTCCTTTCTCTTTAGTGTTTTGTGACTGTCTAATAATTTCTACTAACAAACACCAAAGCCATCCAAGGGAGAAAAGAGGCATAGCTAGTGAAACACAAACAGGCAGGCACTTCACTCCCAAGTGTGATGAATTCAAAAATATGTAGAGCAAGATGCATTGAACACCTCTTCCACGCACACCCCAATCTATTGCCAGGTCTCTGCACACATTATTAAATTTTCACTGCACTGTTACTCAGCCCCAAAAAAGACAAAGGTCACTTGTCTCCAAGTGAGAGCTATAGGGTATCTCAAATCTCATTATAAATGGTCCCATTTAACAGTTTTCTCATTTGAATTTATACACAACAAATAGAGGATTGTGAGATGAGTTCGGTTTATTTTGACAATGACATCATAATTCCTTGAAGCAAGACTGGAAAAAGGCTACGTCAGACACTAAATGACAGAAATGTAAATGTATCTTCTATTACGGAAAATTTTAGGCTATATTAACTTTGAAAAGATACTTTTTTTTCCATGAGTATTGGCTTTAATTTCTGTTTTCTACACGTTTATGGTACAGTAACCACACCTATACTCTTCGTCTACAATAAGCTTAACAGTTCAAGACAATTTAACCCAAAATATGGCGGTAATGGTTACAGAAACATTTACAAGTCAGGTCAATGTTGAGTAAGACCCACTAGAGGTCCCTTCCAACCCAAATGATTTTAGTTTCCTGTACTGAATAAGCAAAGATTCTTTGGGCAAAGCATCATAAATTTCATGCAGTTCTTCACTGCAGAGTTTCGTATCAACGTCCTTACGCAGCCCAGAAAACAAAGCAGTGGAGCTTGTTTATTCCATTTGGTTTTCTTCTTTTACAACCTTGTTTATAAAACCCTATTCTCAGGACTGGCACAATCTGGGGTTTTTTTTCTGAAGAAGAATGATTACTGGGGATCCACCACTGTGGCATTATTATTTTATCGATTTTTCTCATTTAAGCAACAGGCCAATGTAATATATTCTGTTATTCCTGTTTTACCTTTATTCAGCTTTGAGCTACCAGTTACAACTGCAATGTGTAAACATTCTCTCTCTCAAAGGAGAACAGAAGTTTCTGTGAAAACCAAAGAAATTGTTCACCGGGTCTACGGCTGTCTGATTTCACAAAGGTAAAACCCACTGCAATCACTTCCTGCAGCGGCGTGGCTTCAGCTTCCCTCTCATACCAGCCAGTCAAAGCAGACTTGGAAAAGCAAAGCCACTGACCTGCAGAACCAACTCAAAGCAAGATGGGCTGGCAAGTGCCCATCAGTCCCAGAGCTCCAGCTGACCTGCAGCACGGCACTTATTGCATGATGCAGAGACAGGGGGCACAGGACTTTTCTACTAGGCTGGGAGGCTTAATTAGCATTTGCAAAGTGCTTTGAGATCCTACATAAAAATATTTTGTGAAATCAGCTCTAGAAAGCACAATTTGCCCGATCATTCAGTCTGCCTCTATTCTCAAACCTGCAGGAGATTAGGAAATAGAAAGCATGGCAGAACTGGACAAATTAGAGATGAGAAGGACTTAAGATGGATCTTACCCATCCCTCTGCTAATGTAAGACTGTTCCTACAGTGTATTTTCAAGCGCTTTGTCCGGTCTGGTTTGAAAATGACCAAAGTGATGGAGATAATACCAGAGCCTATTAGGTCCCACTACTGGGAAATGTTTCCTGACACTCAGCCTAGCATCTCCTTTGCTTTACTTTAGCCTATTACTGCTAGTTACACCCCCGAAGGCTATTGTAAACAACAGATATAATTTTCATCTAAAAATACAGAAAACGTTCATCTAATCACGGTCCTTCGCTTGGGCAGCAAGACAGAACAAGGTAGCACCACTGGAAAGAAACACAGGAAGGGACAATAGGAAAGCAAAGATGGGAAGGTTCTGTGCTGTGCCCTGCTCCCTTCCAGTGCTCCCTTCAGCTCAACAGCAGTGTCCATCACTGGGATGCTCATACCTGCAGGACACCTGAAGGCACGCAAGGGATGGAGAGCCAGGAAGGCTGTGCCTGAGGATCCACCCACCTTGGTTCAGCCAAGGTGAGGGACTTCCTTCAGTTGGTGCAAGGAAATGAAACACAGCATTACAGTCTCCCAGCAGATGAAGCACCAACAGGCACACTTTTAAATAAAAGGCAAATTTGTAGCAGGGAAAAAAAACCATTGCTGGCAAGACAGGGACACAACCCCATGGAGAACGTCCCCTGCCAGCCCCAGACGGATACACTCACATGCGCAACCATTCATGCCGACGTTGTATCTGTATTTCTGGCAAGATGCCCCTGCCAGAAGACCCTATAGAACATCCCCCGATCTACAGCAGCCCCATACTAGCAGACACAACAAGCTCACAAGACTTCAGATGAGTTTAATCCAATAAACCCAGAGATACTCCCAGATTTGACAGAAACCTTGCTGCCCATCACCAGTCCTGATGCACTGCCAGAGTCCCAGTGCGTGCCAGTCCACAGCCCCTCGCCAGCAAGGCCAGGCAGGGGCTGCCACCCCGCAGCCTACAGAAATCCTCCCCTTTAGCCATGTGGCTTGTAGCAACTTAGCAGGGCGGCTTTAGGTACTGTGAAGCTTGGCAACACCAGTGACACACCGTGATACACCACGCTTGCTCGACTTCTCTTAAGGGGACTGCCTTTCCACAGACACGGTCTTTTAAAAGCCTGGGAATAGGTGGGTGATGGGGTAGGGGCAGCACTCGATAGCTCACTTTGAAATAAGCTTTTCTTTCCTCACTTCTTTTACCATGGAAATTAATTCTCCTCCTCTGTGCTATCACTATAATTTTCCCAATTTACATTTTTAATAGTAAGTATTTTCTAGGAAATGCTGTAATACACAGGTGTGTGCTTCTAATTTACATATTGACACCCACATCATGTTCACATCTGAAGATCGCTCCTTCTTGCTGGAGATTCCCTCCCCAAACAAGACAGGAACACCTACGGTGCTGCATCACCAGAGACACCTTGGCCAATTCGCGGGGCAGCTGTTTCCATGACACAACACGTTGGTGCTGCACTGCGCCACACAAGGTGAGGAACTTCAGTTTTTCTAACTCTTCTTTCCCTGAAGGTGCTACAGCCGTGGGATGTCACTTGGACCTCGGGGACCCACAGGGATCCCCTGTCACTCCAGCCAGCAGCTTCTTCCTGCAGCACAACATCCACCTCCCCACCAGCCCAGGAGCACTGGGAGCAGAGACTTGCTCCCAGGAAGCCCTCACATCTGCACATGCAGAGCTGTGCCATGAGCTCCTACCGACGGAGTAATCTGGGAAGGGTTTATAATTACTTTTATTGTTTCTTTTCATATTATCCCAGCTCCAAAAGTCTTACATCGATCTTGGATTTTCACCCATCACCACATTATCTGAGTATCGTGTGCTTTCTATCACTTCACCTTCTGTTTGAGAAAACACTACCAAAAGTATTTTTTTTGGGGGGGGGGGGGAATTTTTTTTAAATTTATAAATAAAAAATTGAAGTTAAAAATTAAACTTTATAATTGGGAAAGGAGAAAAATTTTTTCTCTTCTGAAAGGACCCATAACTATGTTACGTTGTAAAAACCAACACACTACCAAAGAAAACAAAAGTTCAACTCAGAATAAATGAGGAATGCAGCAGCCGGAGCTACAAACCTCCCTAGTTTTATTTCTAGTCTGCATTTATTTGGGTTTTGGCTGCTTCTAATGCAGATACTCAAAATTTTGAGAACCTTAGACTATACTGACTGGGCTGCATGCTGCAGGTCCCTGCAGAGGCAAGGATGCTGTTTTTAAAAGCAACATAAGAAAGCCAACCAGTGGAGATCAAACATTTCACAGTATATTGAAAAAATATTCAACTGATAAAGTTATCAAAGTCTCTCACGTTCTGTGCGAAGTTCAAAGGTTTATTTCGTTGGAAATCCTTAAGCACTGTAATCAGAATCTTCTCATATTGATTTACTAATGAAATCAGCTTTTAGAAGACGTCTGAGCTTGCGAAGGCACTCGGGATGGGTAATTTCAGAGTACTTGCAAGATAACAGGTTTCTAATGTGCACTGAATTGTGACTGACCTTGTCAATGATCTGCAGCAGAGATCCCAGAATTTCACGTTAAGGATATTTGGGAGGGGTTTTTTCAGTGTTCTGCCATTTAGAAGTTAAACAAGACAAAGCATAACACAGACAGAGATCAAGAGCTCAGTGTCTGCAGGAAGGCAGTCTCTCATATGGCCCTTCCCGACTGATATTCCTGACACAATCCCTGCCCAGCAGGTTGGGCAGCTGGAGCAAGACCAGCAGGACATGGGCAGAGAGTGGGGACAGCCTTTGGTACTGTGACACCACCGAGGACTGGGTCCTGCAGGATGGTGGTCTTGGCAGGGGGGACCGAGCACCGGGCTGTGCTGGGGCATGTAAGCCCAGGGTGCTGGAGGAAGGCTGAAGGGACAACAAACTTTGTGTGGCCAGAACAGGCCTCTAAAAGGGGAAAGGTGAGGAAGGACACATCTTCTGTAACTTATCCGAATAAACAGAAAAGAGGAAAAAGTTAGTGCATGAATACTTGGAGGTACAAGTCTCCGTTCACTTCATGAGACCTTGGCATTCTCATCTTTTTTACTCCTTTGGAAGCCAAAATTAAACCCAACTCTACCAAAACAGAGGAGAACAGAAACCCTCAGCACCTGGGGAGCAGACAGCAGCAGCGCCAGGATCAGAAGACCGACAGTGGCACAGGGCACCGGGAAGAGCCAGGAGGGAATGGGCAGGGAGAGCCCTGAGCATCAGAGACAGCACAGGCTCCAGTAGCCCTGAGTGAAAATAAGTCTCTGAACTGTGTCAGGATGTTTCTCTTCTGAAGATAACCAAGTGAAAATTGTGATTTACATAGCTGGGAGGTGCCATGCAAAGCGGAAGAGAAGGGAAAAGAAGTGACCACAGGGTGGTTTTCTTTTCTTTTGTGGTTCATTTCTCAAAAGCTGCTGTTTCCCCTTTTCTTTTTTTCCTCCTTAAAGGCGGGAAACTTTAAAAGAAATTGCAGAAAGCAATTAAAAATCTAAAGCAGTGTACTATATAAAACAAGTATGTGGGAGAACCTTTTAATAGCAAACCATCAAATATCTGTGTCCTAAAATGTTGTGGGTTTTTTCCCCCCTCCCACACTGCGCTTTGTTAAAATGTCCCTTGCACGTGTGCCTAGCTGCTGCAAGCGAGCTCAGTGGCAGGGACAAGAAATCTGGAGCTAATGGGAAAAGGGGGAATACCAACCTGTAATTTATGTTCATGATTTCTGCAATGTTATAATTGAATGATACTAACGTTGTGTGCTAATGGATGGTTGAGCACTGGCGTTGGAGAGGCCCCTCCAGTTACAAACACTACAAAGATTCTGCAAACACATGCGCACAGAGACATACCCGGTGCCATCTAGTCCCCAGCACTCAGGCTACGGGTCCACAGTTCTGTATTTCCAAACTCTTTCTTGATCAGTATCATAACTCATAGCTGCATACAAAAGTGAGATACCTTCAGTTACGTCCAAAGCAGGCACAAAAAAAATGACGCTTTTAGGTCTGCAGGCTCTTAAGGAGAAGACAGTCTGCTGTTAGCCCCAGACAATTCAGCCAGGATTCCCTGGGGCCTCACAATCAGGCTAATGAGAAACTCCCCAGCAACCCCCATGTAAAATGCCTTCATAGGTCTTTAAAATGCCTTAAATTCTCTATATATTTAGTAAGACTTTTTACTTCTTTAAAATGTCCCTTGCTGCTCCTCAAGATAATGCTCTTGTGATATATTACAACAGCAATGCAACATTGTCTGGCTGGACCCTTGCTTTGCAAATATTAAATCCTGCTTTCCTCTTGGTTTCAAAGCAGCCAAAAATCCTTTTGCAAAGCAGAGGTGCGCACTTGCCTGCTCCCCCCCCAGCAGCCCTGCCCAGCCCACCCTCTCTGATGCTTTCGGAGTGAGACGGATGGGCTTCAAGGGCTGCATGTGCTGTTAAGAGGGAAAAGCAGGGGGAAGGAGTACTTGTGCTCTTCCTCTGGGATAGAAAACGTCTCTGCCCCTTACACAGCAAAACACTATTGACCTGCTATTTAACAGCAAGCTAAGTCCCCACATTAAGAGAGTAAAGGAAATGCTTTTTTTCTTCCTTTTACATTAAGGAAAAAAATGTTTACAAGACCTGAAGAGGAAGGAAATTTGCTATATGCCCATTGTTAAACAGGGCTGGTGGACACCCAGATTATTTACCCTGGCGCGAGGGCAGCCTCTGCCTCCTTATACATTTTCCTGATTCTCTATGTTAGCAAGTACAGCCTTTAAGTTGTGGTCATTAAAAAAAAAAATAAAAAAAAATCATAAAACTATTTCTAGTTGTATTTAAAGTACTTTAATAAATTCCTCAGTGCAGCTATGCCAAGGGCTGGATTCCTGCAAAGCATTTCACCTTCACAGGTTTTACCAGGGAGAGGGTGTTAAGCCAGAGCAGACAGGAACTTGCGCACATATTCTACCATAGGAAAACGGATGGCACCCGGTGCTAAGCCATCACCGAACAGACCCACCCGAGTGCAGGATTTCTACTGCCAAATTATCCACTGCCAGGGATACACAAACCAGGCGCCCTCAGTAGCAGAGAAGGCCACCACGAGACACAGAGCTCGGGCCCCACTGTTTGACATGCATTGCCCTGCACCTATGAACGCTTACGCCTGACCTGGGGACAGACAGCTGTCACAGCTACCTGGACAAGCCCCACGACTGCAGGTTCAACTTGTACTCACAAAAAAAAAAAAAAAATCCAATATAGCTTCTACTGGTTTGATGAACAAAATAAGATACAACAGCAAAAGGACCTTCTGTTCCCACAATTGCACCTATATATTTTGCTAGTATTAAAAAAGTTTAAAAAAATCACCTTCTACCTGCTCTTGCTGTCCCTACGTACCACACAACCCTGCGACTGCCGCTCCCCTGGCCCACAGCAGCTGCACAGAGTGCCAACAGAATTTTTCAGAAGTTGCTTTGTATGTGTTTGCACACACACAGAGATGTACAAACACATACAGGAGAAGAAGGGAGAGAAATATGTTAATTTGAAACATCTGGCAAATGTTTCAGAGTTAACAAGTCCCAGGTTTAGCCTTTTGGTTTTTGGATGTTGGGGTTTTTTTTTGCTGGGGGAGTCAAGGAAGGGGAGGCAATTTTGTCATTTTGGACCAGGGAAGGAAGGGGCATGAAACAAGAAGTTGAAGCGTGTTTTTTCACCCTTTATTGAACTTCAACATCACACTACTGGAGCTAATGCAAACAGGAAGATCATAAAAGAACATAATGAAAGTCTCGCACACTGGGACTGAGGGACTGGTTTCAGTTACTGAATATAGCTTTGGAGGCACACCACACAAGAGTCAGTGACTCCATGCAGCCGCACCACCACATACTAGGGCTTTTTAAGTTTTTCTATGTAGTTCCTCAGTCATATTCCAGCCTGCAACCTCTGTCCCATGCACTGCACCCTGTTCTGATAGGATGCTGTATTGCATCTTTATACCCATGTAAGATTGACATCTGTAGCTACTGAACATATTAAGAGGAAAATCTCCCAGTTAGCACATATTTTCTTTAAGCTGCCATAAATCACACATACAATACATTTTATCCCATATCCGACGTCTTGAATGAGAGTTGTAATTATAGGAGTAAATGAAGAAAATGGAGGAGATTCAACTAATTTGGGAAAAGCCTTTCACAGGCTGTCTTTTACTTACAGCACAGTCACCATTAACATCCAAAAATCCCAAATTAACTCCCGCTCTGCACAGAAATTATTTTTGTTGTTGCTGCTGCTGTTTTGAACCTCAGCCTGTGTTAAATTTAATACAATTCAAGATTTGTGATAGATAACACCGGTAACTCCACTCCACTGCTGTTTGAGACGAAGGTCAAGCAAGAGAGCTGGCGAGCGCTCTTTTCATGCGCCGTTAGCTCCAGGCACAAAGGGGCCTTCGACATCACAGCTGGGGGTTTGCAGCAGCAGCAGCAGCAGCAGCAGCAGCAGTATTTGCTATCAAAGACTAGTGAAAACATGAACCGTTCAAAACAGCCGTGGCACCCAGAGAAGATGCACCCAGTGCAACCCAGAGCGCAGCTGGTACAAAGTGAAATGCCAAAGTGCCACACAAAGGCAGTTTATGTCTTCAAGACCAGCCAGATACTGACTCCAGTAAGAAAAGTCTCCCGTGAGCCAGTCTCCCCGTGACTCTTAAAACCCATGCCAACCAGGAATGCAGCACCATTATTAATTTTCATGTTACTGCTCAGTTTCTGAGCTGTTCTCATGTCACTGCTGAGCTTCCAAGAGAATACCATTGTGCAGTCCAGTATGAAGAGAGCACAGAAACAGACTTATGGTCTTCAAAATAAAAAATATTCTGAGAATTTGCTAAACGTTAAAGACATAATAGCCAGTAAAATATCTTTACACAGGGCACAAACAGTGACTGAGATGTGGCTAGTTACTTTAAACGCAAACTCATTTGACTATTACCCTCATGCTTGTGTTATCGATACATATTACTCAACTACAGACAAGCTTGCTTTATTCTGTTTGGTTTCTTGAGCCTCTTTTTACTCAAATTAGCAAGGTAACACAGATGAGCAAGCCCCAGACACATGTTTAAATGTTATTACTATCAAGCAGTCAAATGTTAAAGCTTTCTACCACGACGATGTACCACTTTTTATTCTCCAGCCCTGACAGTACTTTCCAATTTCCTCTGAGAGGAGAAATACACACATTCCAGTTGAGACCGAGGTTTAAAATTCCTATTAAAGCAGCTTTTATGTAATTAGATTGGAATGAATGTGCAACAGTGCCCATTGCAGAAAACTTCAAAGTGGTTATACTGGAGAAATCACAACCCGATTCAGTATGCCCACAAGAAGAAAGAATGGCTCTCCAGAGGATAAGAGTATATTAGTCTCTGTATGTAATAGATTTTATTGACCATATGGAACTGATATAAAAATTGTGTTGCAGTGGGTAGTCTTGGATTTGAGACAGGAATGTGACATACAAAATACAGTTCCTGTAAAAAGCCTGGCAGCTTTCTGGCAATTTTTGCAATCAGAAGAACCTAAAATATTTACCTGATTGAGTCACTGATGAGTCCCAGGTCAAAGCAAAATCTGAAGATTCACCCTCTTCAACTGAAAAAGAACAAAAATAAGTTGTGATTGCTAAACCAAACCAACTGGAAGGCAAAGCCATCTGAAAACTTGGTCCACTATGACATTAAGTATTAAAACAGACTTCTGCACTGCTGAAAAAGAACTTACTGCTTTCTATAAAATAATTCATAAGGTAGACATTTAGTAAAGAGATTTTCCCTGTGTTTTAACCTAAATATGGGTTTGCAGTTTCCTCCTGAACAGGTAACAGTAAATTCACATGAAATTTTAATAGAAGTTTAAATATTACTAGCTGCTAAGTATTCATATTTGAAATTTTGTACATTCACAACTTGCATGTGCACAATTGCCACTGTAAATGTAATTTTTTTAAACGTATGCTGTAACAGATCATAGTAAAGAACTGTCCTATGTCAGAACACCTGACTTATGTCATCTTTATGTACTAACGTACTAGCTATACTCAGAACAAGTGGTATCTTAACTTTTTCCAGAGCTCAGAATTAAAAAATACTATTCTAATGTGCAACCATGTTCTGTAATATGGTGGTCATAAATAACTGCATTTAAGGCTTGCTGATGTGAAAACTGTCAGAGCCAGGTGCTCAGCACTTGCAAGTGATATATCTATAACCTTCTGCCTGTTAAGAATTATAAAATGTCATCTGATTCTTACATTTTTAAAAATAACCGAGAGATCAACTGACAACAAGCAGGGTAAAAAAAGAGCCCGATCCTACTGTTAGTGAAATCATTGGCAGGTTTACTAAAGTCAGATTGGGCTTTGAAAGCGGTAACTGCAGAAATTCTTCTTTTTAATTGCAAAAGTTGATCATCCTTACCTGTCTGCTCTGTCACCATGACACTAAACAAATGTAAATCATGGGTCTTTATTTCCTGACAAAAAGTATTTACTCCATGCTCTGAACAATGCCTAACTCTTTACATTTTGTTGGATTCAATTACAAATTCCACGCAATTCTACAACTGAAATCCAAGTGATATTGTAAAGTCTCAAGCACAGCTGCTGCTGCTATTGTCCAGCAGGGACCTGTATGCCCAGGCCCTGGAACCTGCTCCAGTGGTTACTTACATTGAGTATTTATATTTTCACCAAAAGATTCTTGATTTTATGCTTTCCTTCCACACACACACACCCAACTTTTTTTTTTTTTTCCCCCCCCAGTCCACTACGGAATTCTGGCACCCTGTAAGCTATCTATCAGGTTGATGTCAACAGTAACATCATGTGGCATTATGAACAGAAAAGATAATTTACATAGGCAGTGCCATGACAAATTTTGATTTTATGTTCAGACCATAAACAAATGTGCTCCACAGAAGGGCACAACTCCAGTCCTATTAGTCTGCAAGTTTACTAATGGAATAGCGTGGAATTTGGCCACTTCTTTTGAAAAATCATACTTGAGACACAATTACACTTTTTCCTATGTCTATGTTAGCATAAAGGCCATGTCACATAATATGAAATTCCAGAATGTTAGAGAAAAACAAGATACAAAGCTATGAGCTTACTGAAGCCGTTATCAGTACTATTTCCCAACAGCGGCAGAGCAGGCTTGGTTCGCTCGCGCATGCTCTCCGCTGGAGGCTCACCTACCATTTTGTGTTCTGTCAAGACACCATCTTGTTCCCATTTTGACCCACCTCTTACTAGAAAAACTCCGGACGTAGTTATCCTAAATACAACTTCACTCTTGCACAAATATATGTCTTGTTTTAACATCAAAATCTACATCTATTTGGGAGGTTTCTGCTCCAAAACTAAATAAGCTAAGTTTGCAATTCATGTACGTTAGTCAAAACAGGCAAGTAGAATTTTTATTTAAGCCTTGAACGCTTTTTGATTGTCTTACTTGGACAGTTTTTTATATTACTACTTTTATGCTGAAGGGGTTTTTATTTCTTTACATTTTATCTTGGAAAGAGAGGTAAAAAAAATACCAGTCTGCTAAAAATACGTAACAGCAATAAATTCAGTCCTAGTCAAGTAGAAGTATATGGGATCAACACTGGTCATCGGCAATTTTAGAAACACACTGCCTTTCATGTTGGTTAAACACCGGAGACTATCTAGTCCTTGAGCTGCTGCAGGGCAGCTGGCTCCAGCACGTAACAAAACTGCGTTTTTTGGAATCCCTTAAATGAGGGCAAAGGTTTGAGTCAGCCTCTGTTGGCATTAATTTGCTTTGCTCCCTGATGACTGAAAAGGGGACAGAGAACACATATGTGAAGATGACGGCACTTAAATTCACTTCATATTATTGCAGCCATGGTTTCAGGTTCTCCCCCTCTCTTTGCTCAGACCCACCACGTAGCTGACAGTGCTGCACCTCCACGTAGGAAAGAGGCCAGTGGGATGGAGCCTCTTGAGCTTAGACAGAGACACATCTCCCTGCAGCTGCTGCTCACACCACTATTGCCCCTTTTCCTCTCCTTTTCATTTTTCTTTTATTTTTCAGGTTTTTAAGCAAACGTCATCTTTCACAGGATCAGCTGTAAGAAAAAGTTAACAGCCAAACCTACTCCAAGAGGTATCGCTGTATTGGGCTGATGTTTCTCTTGGGCAGCAGGACAGCATGTCCAGTTGTCCCCTCGGACAGCAAGCACGGGGCAGACGCAAGCATGTCCAGGCAGGACATGACCACAGGCTGGCACTCCTCAGGACCAGTCTTAGGTGGTTTTACGGAGCGGGATGGTCACAGTGACAGCCGGTCAGGAGCCCTGACCCAAGCACTTGATCCTCACCTGCCTGCCGATCCATCAACTAAGCTAGGCAGTGGGCACAGAGAAACAAGGGGCAAAAGCATGCCCCGCCTGAAAAAGAAATATACCGATGTAATTAAGAAACCACAGAGGTTTGGAGAGAAAGCACATCAGTGAGGCTGAAGTGAAAAAATAGGTGATCAGGCTTTGCAATAGGCACCAAGCGTAATTGTAGGGAGACCATGTAGGAGCCATGCTTCTGCTCCCTCTCCATAACAGGCATAAAACCAAGAGCCCAGAGGTTCCTCCGTGGCTGCCTTAATCTTCTGGATATAAATTGTTATTTAAGGAGCTGGCATTTGAAGTAGTGTCACTGCTGGCTTTAGCTCAGCCTCCGCAATAAGCAGAAGCCACAGAAGTCAGAGGGAAAGATAATCAGTTTCTTCCTCCCAAACTGAACTTCAACACCCAAGCAGTTGCAGCTAAAATCTGCCCTCAGTTGCACACGGCTGTTGCTGGACTCACAGGGAAGCAGGAGCAGCTTTCCTGGGCTGGTTGGAGATGTGGGGACATGACTGAGCACAGAGGGGTGAGGAGTCCCGCAGACCCCCATCTGAGGACAGACCCCTGGGAGGCTGCCTCAGGGCTTGGCCAACCCTCCCCAGGAGGGCAGAGTGGGTCCAGGACAGATCTGGCTGCTACTGCTGTAGAAGGGATTTCCAGCTCTTGCTACTGAGAAACAAGAAGAAAAAAAACAACTTGGTCCATAATATGAGCCAGGGAGTAATTCACTTAAGTTCATTCTTCAATTAAACTTTCAGTTTCTTGTCACTTCTTGAAACCTAGGTTGACTCAGGTGAGCAGTGTACATTACCATTCACTGTGTGGGTGCTATTATTTAAATAGTAGTAATGGCCAAAAAACTCCAGTGAAGAGGTACAAAGCATTCAACACAGTCACTTTCAAAATACATCGCACAGTAAAATAATTCCTGTTCCATTAGCAGGAAAATACGTTTTCTGAGAGACACCAGCCACAATCACAACTACTGAAGTCAAGGACTAGACACTTCCATCTATGCTAGTTAATTACTCTGAATGTGTAGGGACACACAAGTCTACTTTGCTGATGTGCAGCGTGGGCAGGAGCCACCCAAGTACCCGAAGTACTCTGCAGCTTGGGAATATCGCAGGCAACAGCAGCACAGTTTAAGATGGAAAGCTGGAATTTTATAAAGCAATTAGAGATCTTGTATCAGCTCTAACTACTTCATGGGAGTCCTGGCAACATAATGGTGAAAGCTCAGCACTTCACGAAATTTTGGAGGCATTTCATACTGGGCATTAAAAATGAAGACACCCAAAATCACTGATGATAAGCTTTGGGCAGAATGTTTACAAGTGCGCTTCACATGTTTTTCTTGGATACTTCCCATTTTCCTTCACAAACTCACCTCATTTTCTACCCAAAATATGTTGTGTGCCTGCACATTAAGCCATGGTTACAACCACAGAAGTTGCTATGTAATTACACTCTTAGTCTTGTCTCTGTCTGCTCTCTACGTCCAAATGATCATTTTTAAATGCTTCGGAAAAGCGTATTTCTACTCCTTTAGTAATACAGAGACAATACAGCAGGAGAACAAAAGTTTGGTCCCGCTCTGCTCCACGTGTCATCAACAGAATGGCAACTGGGGTGCAACACACTGCACCAGTGGAGAGGGCACACGTCTCCCAGTGGCAGACTCAATACACAGCTGATTAGAAAAAAGGATGGGCAAGAAAAGTTTCAAAGAATTAAACCTTGATATCAACACTCACAGCACTATATTTCTATTTTTAACGATAAAGACTTTTATATTCTTCTTTTTTTGTCAATGGTCCAATAGTATTTGCCAACACACAGAGATAAAGTACTGGAAATAAAAAAAAAAAAAAACAAAACAACAGAGACACCCTTTTAGCTGCATCCTTCAGGTTGATGATTATGAGATAGTTATAGGAAACTCATCCAAGAGTGTGCCTGCCAGAACAGCTGTGCCTTTGGTGAAATCTGGGGGCACATATGAAGCTGAAACCTTTCAGGAAGGCTGTCTTTGACTTGAAAATAGCCTTGGTCTGGCAGTGTAGAAAAATCTTATTGTTAGTCAACTCAAAAGATAGGTAACTCTGTGCACTGCCCACCCGCAGCCTGGTGCTGGGAGGGCACTGCTGGCAGTGGGAGAACATTCCCTGTTCTGCACCAGAACAGGAGGACTCACTGCTGTCATGCCTGGAGAAGACTGTTCTGCTCCCACTGACTGTGGGACCCAAATGCAAGAGGCAGAACAAGGATAGGGCCAACACGGGGAGAAGCTGTGCTCAACGGCAACATCACAATACAGCACTCTTGTGGGTGCCAAATATTTGCATTTTGCCCACTCATCTCAGATGTTCTCCAAGGACGCTTACTTAATTGCTAGGTCACGAGTGCTGCAGGCTCAAAGATTTTGGTTCTTTATGCTCAGAGAAACCTTTGAAAGGATTCAGCATCCATTCCCCCTAAGAGTGAGAACATCTATTTATGGGGCTACCATTACCTGAACTCCATTCACAGTCACAGTGCTTATTTAACACTTTATCACTCCCAGGAAAGAAGTTAACCTTATCAAAGTAAGACGCTTCTGAACCAAATGTTGATTTCTAGATGCAATCAAGCTTCGCAAGTGAGCAACAGCCCCTCAGTAATTCAGATGGCGTGTGTATGCTCCCTTATCCTATTACACAGGCTTCAAGGACCACAAGGACCAGTTTAACTCTTCCCACAATATAAAAACTCCATAGTATGCTAACTAAATGTCAGGAACTGTGACAGGTTGAGAAACTGCTGAGAAATATGTTGAGTTACAAGCAAATCCCCCAGTTGATGGGGGAACTCTCCTGAATCGGGGCTGCTACCAAGAGCTGCAGTTGGGACCAGGGCCACTCCCTCACCCATGAGCAACCTTTGAAAACTGCATGTACAGAACAGTTTCAGCGCAGAAAATGCTGGTGCCACTTTTTAATTTGGAGGATTTTGTCAGATTTTGTTGGTGACAGAACACTCTCAAATAAACCTGGGGAAATCTCACTGATGCCTGTGTACTAGCTGTAACGTACGTGTCAAGATTCACAGCTTTTACTCTAGAGAAATACCCTAGCACCAATCCACATTGTAAGCCAATCACACGGTAACCACATATTTTCCCTGACCTAACTGTAGGTACTCGCAAGCAAGAGCTCTGTGATCTTCTGTAATCTTCAGGCTTCTTTGCTGCCTTTCAGATGCACATCTCTCTGTGCTGTCCTACCCAGCCTTCGCTCCGTCCTTCCCATCACATGAAATTACATGCTCCCAAATCAGTGCAGGACACAGAATAGCTCCATCCAACCGCCATTCATCCACCACGACTCATCCCACAGCACTCACAGCCTGGGATTTGATACAGCGCTCTTAATCCTGCAAAATGCAGAGCAGCTTCCATTTCCACAAAGTCAAAGGGAGCTGAGGATGCTCAAAACTTTGTGGACTGAGGATTGTATATTAGCCAGTTTCCAGCTGCTTGGCATGGCAGGAGCACAAAGGGTGTTAACAATCTTTACACTTTAAATAGACTGGTATTTTCCACTCACATCTACAGTCTGTCCTTTGGAGAGGTACAGATAGGCTTGCTCCTCGAACTGAAAGAGGAGAATACCACTGCTCTCACAGCCTACTACTCAGAGAAGTTTGGTCCCGCACAGCACTGGGAGCTGCTACCACAATTAGCAGGGGCATACAAAAAAAAAAGAAAAGGTTGGAAATGGCTACTTTAAGCTGAAGCCAGCTAGTCCCTTCTGTTCACATCACCTCCCAGCTCAGCATAAAGCTTTCCCTCCCTTCTGCTTATATGTTGCCTGTAACATTCCCCACCTCCTAACATCAGAGACACAAAGGTCTGCAAAACACAAAAATCTGCGTAAAAGGAGCAAAGAAAAGTAACAGTATGGAAAAAGACCCCATTTGTTTTTTAAACGAAGCGCCACTGCAGCAAAGCTGCAGGCCCCTGCCCTGGAGCGCAGCAGGGTGCAGAGGTGGCCCCGAGCCAGGCCACGCCACGCATGAGGAACCCGCTGCCCTTTGTCAGGAGGCTGGGGCTCTCTCCTGCCAGCGTGCACAAGGAAACTTCCACATCCAGCCGACAACGGGAAGATCTGTGGGGCTTTGCCAGTACTGAGAATAGGTGCTGGTGAGCATATGCTGATGCATTTACCGTACCTTGCAGCTAAAAGGAAAGGCAAATCCCCCTGGTGCCTCTGTACCAACATTCAGGGGAGCAAAAAGGTACCTGGCAGAAGCAGCCAGGTGTGCTTTATACCAGCCATTTGCGCCAATTTACTCCCTTTGGAAAATCAACTTTGCAAGAGGATTCCTGCCAGGCCTCCCAGTGTTTACTAGGTATTTTGCTTGTTTGTGTGATCATTTCCATTTAGCGTTAGTAACACTTTACTATTTTTTCCCCTCGTAGCTGGTGAAAAGGAGCACTGGGAGACCAAGGCATCACCCAAGAGGTGACGGTGTATTCCTTGCCCATGTCCTAACCCACGGGAATTGTGCGTGGTGCTTGGCACACTCACTCACAGCTCCAGAGCCACCTCCCTGTTCTCTCCCCAGTGCACAGCCGATTCAGCTATCGGTGGCCCTCGGCCAGGAGGATTTTTTCCACCTTAAATAGGACTGTTATATATTAGTCCTTTCATGGGCCAGCAGGCCAGGGAATAAGACAAGAGGGTTTACTGAAATGGCTTATTTAGCTAGTTCAGAGCCTAGATTTGCACAAGTTCTCTAGCTGCTTTTCTCCAAAGTCAGTAACAGGGCTTGGCAGAGACTGTGGGTTTTGCTGGCAAAGTCAGCCTTTTTGTGTGAAGGAGGGAGGAGTGGGGAAACCCAGACTGCTGTGCTCTGTAGGTCAGGGAAAAGAAAAAGAAAAAAAAAAAAGAAGAAGAAAAAGACGAAAGGAAGAAGGATGAGACAAATGGGACAGAATTACAAAGGAAAACTGAAAAAAAAAAAGATAGGAACAGAAGAAGATGTGAAGGTGATTAAGGAGAAAGACAAACAACAAAATAAGGTAGCACTAGCAGGTTTATGCAAAGGAGATCTAATTATGGGTGGCTAAGTCCTCCAGGACATTAATATTCCATCGTAATGTGTCTAGTTTCCTCCTTTCCAGACATGGCAGGGAGGAAATGAGAATCACTTAGATACACTGTTTAATGAGCAAATGATGGACGATCACCAAATACAGCCTGCCTGATAAGTATCCATTAGCTTAAACTCGCACAGTAAATCTGTGCCTAGCTAACAGGCCTGCCTCTTCAAACACTATGGCAAAACTTAATGTAACTAGAGAAAGGGATCGTTATAAATAAAAATCTCATCTCTGAAAGACAATACAGACGGTAGGACATACATAATGGTTAATCACAGCCCTTCCCATGGACAGCACACCTGACTCACAAGCCAGAGCATATTTATTCCCAGTGCTCATACTTAGTTTTTGTGTGTCTAATTCACAGACTTCACTGGAGACAGATATTTCCCATCAAAATCTATTATATAAATAAATATGAGTGTATGGTGTAATAAAATGCAGGCAATGTTTCAGGTTGCTCTCAAGATCAACATCTTATACATGCAATACATTAAGTTTAGAGTTCTCAAAACTGGGCCTGCAGACATGCCACTTCCATAGTTTACATTACAGATTTGGGATCAATACTTTTACTGATGGGTCTTACAGCTTGTCGTTGAAGATTAATCCCCAGAGGGCAGGGTGGGTGGTTTTTTTCCCTTTAATTGCAATACATGGCATTTTAATCTGTGAATTGCTCAGGAATTTAGAGGTTGCCCTGAAAGAGGCACCTGCCCAAAGGAGCCCCCTTCTCTGTGCTACATACGAGACCCACAGCAGCAGCACCTCAGCTCTGCACAAGAATCACATTTTCCTGGCACACTGGTATAGAACCATGCCAGCCATGGCTGGCACTGGGAACATCCAGTTTTAGGTTCCCCAGGTCTTATCAGGAAGCACTATACCTGCAGCTCTGCCACAGGGCAACACGTTGCCCCTTGCCAGGTGTGCTGCTGTCCCCCCTCTGTCCTGCAGCAGGCTGTGCCAACCTCCTGCACCCCCAGCACAAGGGGACACATCTCTGCTACCTCCCCACCCTCCTCTTGCCTTTTTGCACAAAAATCTCAGTATCAGTTCTTTTTAATTGTTGCTTTCACCTTGGAAATGCAGGAAGGGGACTGGAGTTTGGGAATCCTCCTGCTTTTTCTGCTTGGAATTTGCCTGGCCATGACGCTGGTGGGCCCAAGGGACCTATCTATCCCACCGATGGCCCATTTGTGCCCAGCACAGATGTGCTGCGGCCACAGACATATCTTCTGTGATGAACTCTGCTGGAAATGGATGGGAGCACCAAGGATCCCTACTCTCACCTGCCCTGGCTGGGCTGAGTCCCAGCCTACACCACTACCCCTGCTCCAGTGGGGTGAGAGCACAGGCGTGGGGCAGAGAGCAAAGAGGTGGTGAGGGAAAGGGAGATGCACAAGGGCGCGGCGTGCAAGGCAGTCACTCCTGTGGATGGGATGGGGAATGGCAAGCACTGGCTGCCTGTGGGTGTGCTCCTCCTTGCATTAGTATATGCATTTCTAAGGCAACTGTCACCATAGTGTCTGCACCTTCTTTCAAAAACAGATCTACTACAAGTAAGCAGGCACTTTAAAGCTCAAGTGAAACAGAACAGGTGAATCTGGCATTCCTCGTGTTGCTCATAAAATCATGTATCTTACTTCAGCAACCAAGAGTTTAAATATTCTTGCTCCATCTGGAGCACTGCTGGATGACAGAAACATGTACATGTTGAATCCCTAACAAACAGAAACAAGGAAAGTAGAGAAAGGGGGAATTAACACGCTTAGAATTCACAGCCAGGACTTTAATTTCATAGTTGTGAAGTCATCCCTTGCTCTGCTAAAATGCCAAAATCAGGCTGAAATTACCCAAAGACAAGACAATGATGCAAAAGACCCATGAAAAGTGACAGACCACAGGTGAGTCAGCAAGTACAAAGACCAAGCTGCTACTCAAATACTTGCAATTTCTTATACCTTCCACCACACTTTGGTGTAGAACTTGTACTAGTGAAGGCTCTGCTACCACCCTACGCACTTTTGAGCGCAGATACCTGGTGAGTAAAGGTACACATATCTCAGGTATCACCTAAGACAGTATTTGCAAGCACATAGGACACAGGGCTCTGCTTTGGAAGACAGCAGACCTGAGAGGTGCAGTTGGCAGAGAAAAGGTGCACATGGCAGAGTCCAGCTGAAGGGATGGTACAGGCCAAAGGCACACCAGAAAGGCGTTTATTGTTTCCTGAACATAAATGGCTACAATGAAATGAAGTTTCAGAATGAAACCAAAACACCATGAAGTTCAAACACTGGACTTTGCACAAAGAATACAATGTGGGGTCTCACCAAGTCAGATTTATTGCATGCTTTGCTGCTCCAGAAAAAGAAAACAGGGCAGGGGGACATGGGACAGCACTGTTTTTACATTAGGGCTTTAAAGTTTCTCTATAAGCAGGACACCTAATAAAACAATTTACATGTGCTGGCTCTGTCTTGAGGCAGCTAATGAGGATGCTGAAAAGTTAACATCTAACACGGACTAACATGGACAAAGAAAGGGGAATGTTCCAAAATTAATTTACATAAACTTTTGTATGGGAACAGGAACAAAACTAGAAATGAACAGAAGTAGACAACTATGATCTGCAGGTGGGCTCTAACTCCTTACACTACCTCTTGCTCTGGTAAAGTACATAAAGAGATTTACGTGCACCAGAAGACTGAGTACATACACCCTACTTCAGGCTGCAGTCTGCTCCCCATTACTACTAATGGGCATCGCCCTTCTGTGTTCTGCTTAGTCAAAACCATCTGACCAAGTGCAGTTCTGTAATAAAAAAACCTCACAAAAAAAACCAAAAAAAAAAACCCCAAAAAACCCCAACTATTCACTGTCCCACCTGCTATGGTCAGACCAAGAGCCACATCCCTCCAGATCCTGCTGCTGTGGACAATGAGTAGCTTTTTCCTTTCCTTCAGCAGAGAGCTGCCATCAGGATGTAATACTCTCCAGCTCATCTCATCATGACCATAAATCAAGTCCCACTTCACAGCAATTTCCCCACTATGGATTTCATCCAGACCCAACAGAAGCAGATGCAACATCTCCCACTTCACATGGATCAGGCATATTACTGTCAGCCTCCATCCTGACCTGTCCCAGAAGCTGGGAGAACCCCAGTTTTCAGACCTGGGTTTAAGGTAGAGAGCTTAATGCCCATGAAAAATTCACACTTGCAAATGTGATAAAAAGAACAGAAAATTACTTAAACAACAGCAATTACCTTGAGGGTCACTGATGAAATGGTAAAGCACACAACCACTCTACTCTTACACTTAAGTCTGTTAATTCATAATTCTTCAAAGCAGGTTTTACTGTGTTATGCCTAAAGCCCTCATCCCTGCTGCAGAGAGCTCCAGCAGGAGCAGAGCTGCTGTACCAAACACTTTGTTTAGCATCACGCTCCCCTCCACAAATACCCTATTCAGCATCCAGAGCTATTAATCACAACTGCAAATATATATATATATATCTTTAACCAGATTTCTACAGCTCAGCCAAAAAAAAAAAAAAAAAAATACACTGGTTTTTACTGCTAATCCTTCAAACCTGGAAATTTTTCCAGTGGTGAGCTGTGTTTGCAGCATAGGTAGCACAGGAAAAGGAAAAGAGAGTAGGTTTTTCCTGGCCAGCCATTTTAATTAGAGCTATGAGGGCTTGGAAAAACCCATCTGGTGAGTGGAGTTACTTCCCCTTTTCCCCTCCTCTTGGGATACTGGTGCCAACCGGAAAGACCCAAAATTCCAAAAGCAGAAGTATGCTGGGCTGCCAGCGCACCCGCTTTGCTGCCGTGGCAGGGGATCAGGCCCTCGACCCGCACAAGCAGGGCTTCAGCCTTCCTGATGAGAGCAGGGCTTCAAGGGCCGTTCAAAGGAGTTTGTTTCCCAAGCAAATAACTCACTGTAGTTCTTTTGTGCATGCAAGCGTATGTGTGTGTGTGTGTGTCTGTGTGTGTGGCAATACTCCCCGGGCTCACTCATTTTAATGCTGCTTTCTCCCCAGATGAAAATATACATATTCTTATTAAGAAAAAAAAATGTGCAAAGTATAAATTTGCATCTGTGATCATTTCTGGTTCATAAATTGTATTTTAATAATAAAACAATATACTCTTCTGTACTGCTTTTTAAACACTAACAGGAAAGTCTGTCTTATCTGTACACAAGCCTAAATATTTTGATGAAGGAACACACAAACAGTATAAAACAAGTACTGTATAAAGTGAAATACAGATAAAAGGGTAAAGAAAAGCAGATGTAAAGTTAATACATGGAGAATTCAGCACCTCATCCTGCCTCCTTCGCCACAAGAAAAGTTTCTTCAGTCACACAGAATGACTCACGTAAGCAGATGCCCCACACCTCCCCACTGCTGAATTTTATTGCACAGGTCAAGGGAAATTCTCCAGCTGAGTTTCTTCCTACTAGAAAGACAGGCTTTGTTGGCCATGTTAAGGTGAAAGAAATTACAATGCGGGAGAGAAAGTTGTATATATCACATATATGCCTTCGTAGCGTCAAATTTAATTTGCAGAAAAACTAACTTGGCCACCATAAAGTGGAAACTAATATTTTTTATGACCCCTTAACAACCTGTCCTTAGTGCTAACATACCATAAATAAATTTCAACATCTTGTTATACATGTAGTTTATTTTAAACAAGACTAAAAGGGGAAAACAGTTCTTATTGAAAATTGGCACACATACAAAGAAAGGGGGAAAGCTGGCTTTTAAAACTTTATCCCAAAGCCTACACTTTTTTTTTTTTTATTCCTGTTAAACTTACCACCTTTCCACTGAAATGAAACATAGAGTTTCCAAATATTTTATAATTCTGAATGGATTTCCCTAGTGTAACAGTAATAATATTTTTACAGTTAAAAGATCCACTGATTTAATAAGTGTGATTTGTGTATTTAGAAAATTCATTAGAGCAGACATTCCCCAACATTTTTAGATTTATTTATTTATTTAGTCTAATTTGGGTACACTACTTCAAAAGAACGCTTAGAGCTTCCCAGTTCCTTAGTCACTCACTAATAACATCTAATAATTAATAAAGACATGTAAATTCTTAACTCCCAGAACTATTCCAAACTTACTATCTGTATGCTTCATGTCATGTCTCACTTATAGATATCTGCATTACTTTGTTTCATAAAATGCTGAAGGGACACGTACTTATCTTGCTCTCCACCAAGAGTGAATATTCAGGCATGCCGCAACCAAAGCCTGAGCAAACCTCTCCTCTAGGAGCCTGCAGAGTTTTCCAGGCAACCGTGGAGGTTTTTAACTGGTTTTACTGCACAGCTGTGTGTGTCCCTTCTGCAAATGCCAGTGCCTGCACGCTTTTGTAAATGCACATGTGCTTGTACATGCATGCTTGTGTAAATGCACACACCTGCAGCAGCTATGGGGGACACGCACTTCTTCAGCCACTGTAGAAATGCAGGTGTGGTGTCAGGTGAGCACATCAGGATAGGCTCATTAGCGCTAACTTTTGGGAGTATTTGGGAGCCAGGAGGGAATGAACCAAGCGAATGTGCAGCTGTGATATGGAAAGTACAGGCCCAGCTTAAGAGTAAATGCAATGCCTGGGACAGCAACTCCGAAAGCATCTGTAGAGACAAAGAGGGCACAAGCAAACACCCTCATTCCCCTTCACGAGGCTGCCAGCCCCTTCTGCCTCTGTCTGCAGAGCTGTTACAATCCCTGTCCTATGGGCAGGGACCACGGGGAATAACATTAGCTCAAACCATCTTTACTTGGAGGCAAATTACATTGTGTCTGCTCCTCTCTGACAAGTGCTCCTGTCAGGGCTTTGTGTTCTGCAACATTTCCTTGCCATTTATTTGCTTGTTTTGATTTCTGGTCTTCTGTCGGGAGGAAGACTGCCAAAACCGTAAGTCCTGTCTCCTACAAGTACTGCTAAGCCTGGGAAATGGGGCATGGGGATTTCCACACATGGCTCAAGCCAGTAGGTTGACAGAAGTTTACTTAAAGAAATACAGCTTGCATAAAGTTTTGTATTTAAATTTCAGTGGACTAAATGAATAGGCCTTGAAAGAAGAATGAAAATAGCTCCACTTCCCTAAATAAAAGGTACCATAATAGGTATTATGAAATGACATTCCGAATAAACTTCCCACACCAGAATCACAAGAATCACGCGCAGCTGCAAGGTTATTCATACACGGACAAACTGTAATTGTGCTGTTAGTTTTGCTCTGTGTAAAACAAGTCCCCCAAGTCTGAATGGTTTCTGCTATGACTTCTTCTAATCCACAAATCTGTTCCTCGAAGCCAAACTGAAACAGAAAAAAGGCACAGAAGTACCTACCTTTCAAAATAAAGAACTTTCTTCCAACCTAACCAATATAAAAAATGCTCAGATAATTAATTTACAGTTGCGCCAAACAGGGTTACTTAGCTGAACTAATGTTTTTTCCCAGGCAAATTTCATCCATAGCCAATGGGTCAGTGAAGCAGAGTTCCTCTACAAATTTGTATGACATCTGAATATATTTCCTATCCATACTTTTCACTGTTAATGAGCTTTCACTGTTGTTTGCTTGATTTCCTGATAGTTACATAATCCTATGGAAATCCTGCAGTAAATAGAAGCCGCATTTGTGTTTGGTCCATACTTATACCCATGCTTCACGTAGTAGGTGTGCTTTGGCCATGCACGCATCAGTACAGAAATAGCTCCAAGTCACACGAACAAACGAACTGCCTAAACAGCAATATGGTAGAGAGGGGATCGACTACCGGCATTCCTTCTGTATGACTTACGGACACCACAGTGTTCTGGGAAACCATCGGTTTGTATTAGTGCTGACTGGTTTCAAGGATGGGCTGTTAAGGTGAACATCACTCAAGTGTATGTAAAACTTTCTATTGATCAGAAGGCCAACCCTGTAATCGATAAAGGCGCAGACATCCTATCTCATCCATCATGCAAGCAATTTGTCTAAAAACGTGAAATCATTCTTTTTTGTTGACAAGGTTTTGCGATAGTCTCTGTCTGGGAAGTGGCAGACAAAAGTTTCTGCTAAACACACGCAATAATCATCGTAATGCTACTACACTCGGGGAGACTTGAACTTGCCCCTGACCTCCCAGCTATTCCCGTGTCAGCCCTTTGGCATCAGCCACTACTGGTCGTGCTGGAGGCTTCCTCGTGCACTGGCTGGTGCTGGTACCTTGTAAGTGAGCTCTTTGCTGTAGCTTGGCTCACTGCACTGGCTCTGGGCGGACAACCCTGAGTACCCCACACAGTCTGAAGTTTTCCACCTTGCAGACTACTAAAATCATCTCTTTGATTCAAATTCAGGGGAATGGGATGTGTAACTGGGATAAACTGGGATTATTTTTCTTCTAATATGAGAAATATTGCACTCACCCACTTCTCACTTCAACAGCCTGACACCAAGGCAGGATGTGTCAGTATTTCTGATGGCTCACACCAGTAACATGTCTAGTCACCAACAGCTCCAATACATGAAAGACTAGAAAGATTGAGACCTTAAGGTATGTAACGTTACACAGCATCTGAAGTCCTATTTAAAGTCAGGTTTGGGTTTTTTTGGCAAAGAGAGTTACTAACCAACTTTCAAAAATAAGGCATGTAAGTGGCTCCTGTTGAAGCCAGAACCACAGCAGACACTGTGCTCAAGTCTGGCCATTTTTGTCCATCTTTCCACAGTGCAGAAGATCTAAAAGAGCTGACACTGCCTCTAATTCCTTAAACCTTGAGGGGGAAAAGAAAAGAACTCCTGTTCTTTTAGAATTATGATCTACAGGCATTCATTTAAAAAAAAAATGAATGCACTTACATTTTAAGTAAGTTCAAGCACTGTTGATTTAAAAAAAATATTAATCTTTTTCACATCTGTGCTTATATGATAGATGCTGTTCAAAACCACAAACCAATCTCCTAAAATACCACACTTCCACCCACTCAGCTGAACTCAGAGATTGCTTTAAAAAGTCTGTTTCTGGGCTATTGGAGTCAGTGGAATTTGGAGCGAAGCCTTCTCTTCTAACCAGACTCATCACTTATTTACGTGGAAATAACGAGATCATAAAAGAGGCACCAGGGCAACGATGTACAGCCCAAATACTTAACGGGTACCCACAGAAATGTAACTTGCACTCTGAAAGGACTGAGAGGGGAGGGGAAGAATTTGGAAAGCAATTCCAGGGCTGGCAGGAGGTAAATCAGCTCACTCCCAGCTCCTCCTTTCCAGCTTCACCCTTCCTTCCCCACACTTCAGACGTCCCACCACAGCCAGCCCTGCAGACAAGTGCAGGAATGAATGGCTGAAGCTGGCTACTTCAAGGCTATCCATGGAAAACACTTCTGCCAAACACTCTAGGTTTTCCCCTTCAAACGGGTACATGCAAAGAAACCAATCTACCATGTAGGTTGTACCTATACTGAAGTGATACCTTTTAAAAAACCCCTTTGTTTCAGCAGCAGTGAAGAATCATCTTCCACGTGCCTTGTGTGACCGCACCAACTTGAAAAGAACCACTCACAACTGGCTCTGCAGGCCAGAACACCTTCTGATGTGTCATCAGCTGCAGACTTTTCTCCCAAGTGTGCCAACATAGCTGGGTATGCGGTTGCAGTATCACGTTACTCAGTGACAACTAGTTAACGTCATTTAAACTTTAACTGGAAACAAGACAGATTAATACTCCTTGATCTCCCATCACTGTTGAGCTGCCATCAAAGCACCAGCTGACAGGTCAGTGATAGTGAAAAACCCCAAACTTCTGGCAGCCAGGGCTACTTCCAAAACCAAAATGAGAGCACTTTTAATAACTCAAAAACACAGCGCACTGTGTTTTGAACAACAGTTTTTCACTTCAGCAAGTTTATATTATAGTATATGTCTCCTTGAACTGAGAGATCATTTGTTTAAATTGCTTGATTATATATAATGATCCCTCTCTTATAAAACAAGATTCAACATTGCCACTGGGGAAGAGGGCGGAAATTACACAGAAATTTGACAAGAAAGAAAAAATATCATACAACTCTTGCAGTAATAAAACATTGGGAGAATTTTCACTTGACTATTGAAAAAAGCAGAGCTAGAAACATCATGTTTTACCCCAGCTATTAACACTAGCTCTTCATTCACTGAGTACAATGTACAGCTTTGATCAAGCTATAGGATCCACATGCTCACAAAATACTTAATTCTAAATACATAGCACAGAATTAGTCGCCAAGAATTTATGCTGTCGCCTCCTGCCGCCCTATATTTTCCTAAACCTTGGAGTCCAATTCACGTATGTAAGTCAGATTATTTTATTTTTAACCTATAGGGATTGGATATAATTTATTTCAACTCTGCCAGAAAGGGTATGCTTTCAAAGCAGTGTTTTGCACTTTGATGGACTGAAATGAGTACAAAAATCCAAATTCAATAATAAAATCTGAAAGCTAGAAAAGTGAAATCGTTTACCAGCAAGTTGGAAAGCAGCTTACATGTACACTACTAAATTTTTCTGAAAACATCCCACAGGGCAGGAAAAATAAGAGCTTACCTATTCACCTAATTTTTATTCTGTAACTTCTAAGAGGGAAAACATGGATTTTGTCTCTCTACACTTAATTGAGCTTAACTGAGGGAAGAAAAGACAGGCCTGCTCCCAAATGAGAAGAGACTGATAGAAAGTGATGTGTTTATCCTGTTGAAATCGTTTAGCAGCCTGGATCCTCCCACAGCTTCCCAGAAGTGGCTCCTGGTTGCCCACCTTCATTAGGCTGATTTCAGCTTTTCCTAACAGCTTACTGAAGAGGAAGAAGCACACAACCATTACACACCTTCCCCTGTTTGCCCGATGATGGGTGCTGACCTCCTGCTTGTGGTGGTCTCTGGAGCAGAGGGTCTTTGGACTGTGGGTGAGGTGCCCTGACTGCTACTGCTCTACAAGACACATTGTCGATTTCTGCTACTGGGGGATGCAGGGCTCCTTTGCAAGAGAGGACCCTGCCTGGGGGATCCCAGTGAACAGAGGACAGCAGAAAATGTAATGCTGAGAGAGTAACTCCATCTAACAGGAGATTCATTTCTAAAGCAAGAAAAATGAGCCCAAATACAATAATCTCTCCATCATTCACACATTATAATGAACTTAATCCTGAAGTCCTTCTGTTTCTGGAGGCCTAGCTAGTTCTTAATAAAAGTTATTTCTCATTTAATTAAATCTAACATTTGTGTATTTGACAAGAATAGGGAACACTGGCTGCTAAATACATTTTCTGAGTACCCAGCCATGCTTGTCCATGGCGCAGTGGCTGCACTATGAGGAAGGAGAACCACAAGTGAGAATAAGTGAGCTTTTTGGAGAGAGGTCTTGGTGATCCACATTTAAACACACGAATCCAAAGAGAAAGACATCCCCTTCACAGCACCTATTCATCCACCCGTTCCTACGGGATGTTACCACTCCTGAGCAACGGTCACTGCATTTGTCCGTGTCTGATGCAAGGTGAGAAAAGGACAAAGATGCTCAAGAGCTACCGTGAATATGCATGCACAGAAGGGATGAACCATTTTTAGATGTCAGAGCTTTCACTGATCATTTTCACAGTATCTTAAGAGAACAGAATTGCCATCACAACTAAATTTATCCCAAACATTAACATTTCTTGTGCTAACCATTCAGGGTATTCTTTTTCTAACGTATGTCAGCTTAGTGCTCTCTCCAACCAGGCAGCTGGAAACAATATGTACTTATAGACATGTTTGGGGTTTGCTCTAGGAAATATCACAGGTTCATATGCAGATGTGTACATTCAGCATAATATTTCAGACATAGCATAAATATCCATATGTGTGTATGTATGTTTGTATGCATATCTGCAACCTCTTTAGTTTTAACAAGGAGCATCTATCTGGGGATCTATTTACCTTTTTTATTTGGCAATCAGTTTTTATGCTGTTGACTAACACTTCTTAAAAATTGAAGTCAGTTTCTGGCTACACAGACTGCCTTTCCAGAGTAATGGTCACTGGATACCATGGGTCCTGCCAGGAAGAGGCTGGAACTGGCCAAAGGATCATTTTTACCCCAATTTACAGCTGGGAGTTTGTGTGTCACTGTAGCAAGGCAGGACCGGCACCTGGGGTGGATGGGTTTTTCTACATTGCCCTGTTGTGACAACTGAAGGCTTCAAAAACAAAAATATTGTCCTTCAAGAGTTGCAACATTGTTTCAAGTGATTCCCCACCCTACCCTTCTAATCATTTACACTTTTAATGTAACAAACAAGAAGGAATAAATAATAAACAAACCTACCAAAATACCCAAAACTACAAGCAGTGATGTTCACAACCTTAAAGAAACCACTTTCCATCGCTCCCCAGCAGATAGCTCTTGCTGTGCTGTAACCAAACTGCCGGGAAGAGCGAGCCCAGCACTGCAGTACCCAGGCAGCAGCAGCTGTAAGGCCCTGTCTGCAACAAGGGGGTGCCACGGGGATGGCCACCAGACAGCAGGACTGCTCAGCATCCTCCCCTCTCACCACTTCCTCGCCTGCATGTTCACATCCTCACATCCGTAGCAGGTAACAAATCTAACTGTGCCACTACCTCAGCTAATACACAGCATCGTTTATTGTGAGCCAACACATACTCATCCACATCCTTATCAACACTGGTATTAGTACCCAAAAGGGAAGCATCTTCCTCTTCCCTTTTGTCACTCTCTTCATCTCAATAAACAGTGTTATTAAGCATCTTTCTAAAGGACTGGTTTGTGTTCTCCAGGTGTTTTAAGGCATACAGCAGTTTAATGTCGAGTATAAAACAGAAAAATTAACTATACTGCCAACTTTCCAGCAACAACACAAATATATACCTTAAGAGATACACTCAGGTTTAAAAGCTGATAAATCAGCTAAGGAGAGGAGTCAACATATCTTATCTATCTTCATTAAGTTTGACTTCCAAATACTAAAGATGGGACTAAATCACCCCCTGATGATGTGGGCAGAGCTGAATTAATTTTAGATGCTGCCTCTCCATCCTCAGGCAGGGTTTACTTGGAGACAAAGGCTACTTACAGGCCCACGGTCATATGCAAGCGCCGCAGCCAAAGCCAGCAGATCAGGCTCCAGCAGCACCAAGCACAACTAAGGAATTAGTAAAGCATACTACATTTATTAAAACTTGCTCTTTTTAGGTCAGTGCTGTTTAAATCAACACCTGTGGTTTCATGTGTTCACTTGTGTTAGGAAAATAAGTCCCTCCCTGTGCTTCCAACCCTGCTGATCCCTGCGTGCAGGGATGCTGCGCGTGGCTGAGGCCCTGGGGATGGCAGGGACTACTGCTGGGTGAGCGTGTCCCCTGCAGCCAAGGTCCTCCTTGAATTACACCCAGCAGCAACGTGGCACAGGCACAGTCCAGGCTGAATGTCTCTCCCTGGCTCTAGGGAAGAGCTTGATGTGCTGGGAGGCCATAGGTTGCATAGCATTCTGCCAAGATACCCAAACTCCCGTTTGCTCCCTCTCTGCCAGTCTGGCTGCTCACACCACACAAGAATGAGCAAATGAGGCTGCTGGGCAGATTTCCACACACACCCCCCATGATGTACAAAGATTAGAAGGCTCTGCATGCCACCACCACCCACCTGGCTGGCCACCCTGGAGCCCCACTGCCCTTGCAGGTGGGTAGGGGAGCAAATTGTTGACTTCCTCCTCCCTGGCCAGTTTGGGAGCCAGCACTGAGAGTCCCCAGGCTAGCAAAGCTAGGTACAGCAGGTGGCTACCAAAAAAATCACCCTGCCCCTGGGTGGAACGGGCGGGAAGTTTGCTGCCATGCCTTAGGAAATGCTTGGGACTCACACCGCAGCTCCCTGTTGAACCCCCAGCCCCATAAGAGGCAGCAGCAGAGCTGCCCAGGGCAGGCATCTGCCCAAACCCTCTGGGAACACCACCAAGCCAAATAAATAAATCAAAATTAGCAGCACCCAAAGGTGCTTAGCAGGGCTGGACAGACCAGGCAGTCAGAAGCTCCCTGCAATTCAGGGGCACTTTGAACAGCAGAAAGCATGGCAGCAGTCAGGCAGTGGCAGATACCAAATTAGCAGTCTTGAACAAAATACAATTTCAGAAATAATTAACTGCACTGTGAAACACTGTGATAATTTCAAGCATTAAAAATGTAATCTTGCATATTACAATGAATTTACTAAAATCAAATCAATAACTCAGTGTCCTCTGTATTTCCTCCAGACAACTAATTTAATTAATCTTTTTGTTCGCTTGGATATAGATTTTAGATTTGCATTTTACCATCAGAAAATAGCTTGTGCAATACTACAAGATTTTCACAAAGCAAATACATTTTTACATGGATTGGATTTTATTCCCTCGGCTGAAATCCTGATCACTGAGCAGCAAGAATGCTGCCGTAGCACACAGGATGTCACTCAGGATGTGACAGTTTCCTCTTGTTTTAAACTGCTTTTAAAAAAAAATCCTTCTCAAATTAGAAACAGAGTATTGCTTTTGATCAGCAGCAGCAGCACAGACAGCAAGTATGCTGGGCCCAATTCAGTTACTTATGAGTTTTGCTTTTAACTTTGATGGAAATTAAATAGGAATTAAATTCAGTGCCATCAGAATTGGTTTTAAGGTGTTAAGCCTGCAACTGCATTTGTGCTGTTCCTCTCCAAACTCCTCTGTGCTGCCACAACACCCTGGCACCAGCCTGCACATCCCATCCGGTGCCCAGGACTGGACTCTGCACCACACGGTGTCCCAGCTGCCGTGGCACAAGGCCCCCAGCATGGCGAGAGCAGGGATGGGAAGGAGGCACTCACACCTGTGGGGCAGGTTTCTTCCCAGAGCTGGACCAAGCGTGACCAAAGGAGAAAATGCCCTGCCCTGTGCCTTCCAGAGGGTATGTAACACATCCCTCCCTCTTGTAGAGCTGCACTGACTTCGTTGTTACAGACTTCTTTTGCAATACTCAAGTAAATACATTCAAATAAAAGAATCTACTGGTACAGTTTCAAACCCCAAACTGAATTTTGGGGAGAGTACTTGAAAAATTCGGCTCAGACTGTTTTTTTCCAGGATCCTTCCAAGGCCATTTTCGAGTGGACCTTAAATCAGCCACATCTTTTCAACCTGTGCAATCTTGATAACTGAACTTGAGAGGGTCACAGCCCATATTGCTTCAGAACTCACTTACCCTTGACTCTCCTATGTTTGTCTTGGTAGAACTTTGCTTGAATAACCCATTTGTTGGGCTAACATAATATTTTGCTTGGCTTGCAAGCTCTATCTGGGTAAATGCACATTTCCCCATTTCATTTTTTGATCGTTTTCTTCTGCAGGAATTTAATTGGCCTCACAAAGATGTTTGCAGAAGTTTAAATGAGGCATAGTTAAGAGCTTTCAAAAATACATATAATTAAGCACACCTACAATTTCTAAAGAAAAAATAAGGCTACACAAGAACCGATCTTGAAGAGCCTGGTGGGAGATTTGCAAAGTTTCAGTTAAACACCAGCAGATGTGTATTTGGAGCTTATGGCAGATAAAGAGACTTTCACAGAATTGGGCAACATAACATTTCCTTGTCAGTATCATTGCATCGCTGAGGGAATCCATGGCAGCGCTATAGTGACCAAAGCTGTGCAGCATTTGGGCAGTCCCTCTCCGATTATAAAGGTGGACTTTATCCAGTGCTTCAAGAACCCTCAGTGCATCTGTATGTCTCGTTCCTCTCAAAAAATGTAATGGGAAGCTCAGGACTGGCAGCATCACACCACAGCCAGCTGAATTCAGGAAGTTTTGCAGAATTCATGCCAGTGGAAAAGTCTGATAGAAGGATACAAACAAAAATCCTAAAATTACCGTCACAGAAAACTGGGTTGTACACCCAGAAAGCAAGGTGAGAGATATCAGCTGTTTAATGAGAGCAGGGGGCAGAAACAGGCTCACAGCAGCAAAATCAATCTCGTGCACAGAAAGGGGTGACAGGACAGGGAGAACAGCACAGAGAGGAGGGCTGGATTGACAAGCTTCTCCTAAAAGGACAAGTCTTTCTTGGGATCCGGAGTCATGAGGCAAGGGCTGAGGCAGGAGGCAGACTGTATGTCAGCTGGGGTGTGAAATATTGCTAGGGGAAAAAAAATAAAAAGGGAAAGGAAAAAGAGGGCTTGGCTGGACAAAATCTAATCCTACTACTATTAGGGATTATGGGACCTCTAGGTCAGCAACAAATTGAGATTAGCTCTGCTGCAACTACCTGTGCCGTGCTGAGAGGTAAAACCAGAGCAAACAGCAGGTGCCACTTCATCACTCCTGGCCCCTTCCCCTCGGAGCCCAGGCACACAGGAGCACGGAGGCACTCAGGAACCGACTGGGGGCACACCAGCCATCTCCAGGGGACATTTGCCTACCCTCCGTAAATATTTTGTGGCTTAGAAAGTCAGCAGAGCCCCGTAAATAGAAAAAAACCCGACAGGAACAGGCAGATCTTTTGTCTATGTAACAAGAGCCCAAAAGGAGGAGCGAGGGTGGCAGGCGAGCCAGGGCTGCACAGCAGCCCCAGCAACTGCCAGAGGACATCTCGGCAGCCCTCCTGCAGCAGCAGCAACGAGGTGCCGGCCCAGGGAGGGGGAGGCAGAAAGACAGGACCCGAGGGGGTTTGCTGCATTATTCAGACCTCAGGCTGGTGTGCCCGAGGGAGCAGCAGCTCAGGTATGTGGAGCAATTTAGGTGGAGGTTGGCAGGCGTATTGCACAGGGACTGAGACTGCAGCGCACTGCCGAGGCTGGAAGGGGTCATACTGGTCCAGCTCTCCTCTTTGCAACATCATTTGAGCCCCAAGCAACACACAGCGCAGGAGCGCGAGGCCGCCGCAGTCCCCTCACCCATTCAGGTGTCTGTCCAGGGCTACTGAAGGCTCCTCCGATCCCTCCAGCAGATGGCCGCCCCCCAGCTTCACCCCACCCCTCACAAAAAAAAAAAAAAAAAAACAAAAAAAAAAAAAAAAAAACCACCACCACACACACACCAAAAAACAACCACAACCATAAATTTAAATAAGGCAGGGAAGGAAAAAAAAAAATCTGAAACATTTCAGAGCAGTACAAATAGGAGACTCCGCTGGCTGCAGAAGTACCAGCTGATGCAATTATCCTGGCGGCCGCCAGTAGACCATCTGCCCGGCTCCCGGGTTGCTGTTGTTGCAGTCTCAGCGGGGCTCGGTCCCAGAAGAGCAGGGCCCCCACCGCCGGGGGGGAGCCATCTGCCCGGCCCCGGGCTGTGCGTGCTGCGCCGCGGGGGCCAGCCCCGGAGCCAGCCCGCTGCCCCGCAGCCTCCGCGGCACGGCCACGGCCAAGGCTCGGTGGCCGAAATGGGCAGCTGTGCTTTATTTTCTCGCTTTCCCTTGCCTCCACACAAAGCGGTTGTGGTTTTGGAGCGGTTTTTGTGCTTGCATGCGTTTAGGGCTTACTTGGTGTGCACGCAGAGAGACTGGGCCATCCCTCGTCCTCCACGGAGGCGCAGGGACACCGAGGAATGGGGAGATCCACCCTATCCCACAGGGCTGCCCCAAGGCTGACCCCCACTTCTGTACCCCATGTTTTATCCACAGTGAAGGCAGCGACTGTCACCTTATTTCCATTTTGGTGTGTTTGTCATTAAAACAATTATAAAATGACACCTCAAGGGAAAGGGACGAGCGCTTACAAGGAAATCCAATAAGCACACAGGTCTGATGACTTTCACTCCCGCTGCAGGTAATCAACTACCTTTGCTAAGGCACAGCAGGTAAGTTTGATCTCTCTGGAGTTTTCCCAGTTACACAGAGTCTTCTGCAGAGTATGGGCAGTGCCCCCCAGCACCCAGGACTTGCGCTGGGCATTGCCCAGAGCCAGGTTTCAGTAACAAGGCTGCTCTCACTGACAAGGTTTCAACAGACTTTGCAGGCTTGGACTGAAAGAGGCAAGAAAAGTTGTGGGAATTATTTTTTTTCTGTCCTTTTTAACTGTATCAAGTATGTACACCTACTGCTACCCAGGCTCAGTCCCTGGGCATTCATCTGCAAACAGTCAAACAATCCAGCAGTGAACCAAGTGAACTGGTTTTCATTCTGAATTTATGCTTCCAGTCTGTAAAAATCTACACTTTTCCACCCCAAAATTAATTGTTATTTAGAAAGGAACAAAGCAGGGAGGTGTGCCAACCCATCCTACTACCTCCTCAACACTGACAAGTCTCTGGACACCAAGCACAGCGTAACTTGCCCATGGTCAATTTTCTGGGTGGTAATTTCAGGGCTGGTGGCTTCAGGAGCGATGCAACCTAAGGAACAAAGTGCTTCCCATGCCTTGCTTCCCCCAGTCAATACCAGCCCCTGCACCTCTTCACAGCCTGGTGCTTTTCTCTCCAAAACTAAAGCATCCAAACTGCACTGACAAGGCTGATGAAACCGTTGTAAACCAATAACATAACACAGGGGTTTAAGTTATCAGACCACACTTAACATCCAGCTTTGATTTAGACAATGCTTGGAACTGTAGTCAGTCATGCAGCTGAACTAGTAATCACTCGAAATGGATAGAGGAAAGGGAGCTCTGAACACAACCAGGACCAGCCCAAACTACCACCTCATTCCCACTCCCACGTGCTGCAGCCTCTCCCACAGCCACACCAGTACCGCAAGCATTCACCTGCACAGGCTGCTCAGTGCTTGCTGAAGCCCTTCCAGCCAATTTCAGGGAGTTCCCCCTTCTTTCACCCTGATGTTTTTGTAGTTTTTAGGACCACAGCTACCACCACCCCCTGCCACGGCTGGGGGATACCAGCTCAGACTGAACCACCACCAAAGGGCACGTGCACACACACGGATGGCTGCATGAAGCCCCATTTCTGCTGGAAACCAGGCTGAAATGGTGCATGTGACCTCATTATGCAGTGGCTGTGTGCGGTGACATAACTGAGGGCCAAATCCAGTCCCAAATCTAAGTCAGGTTATGCTCTGTAATAACTATCATCTTCAGGCTCTCCCATCCTGCACATTTTTCAAGGCCTCCTTCCCCTTCCTCCACACCTCCTCCCAAAACGCAGCTGACAGCAGCAACAGGCAGGCAATGCTTGAAGCAGAGCCACTGCATCACGGGGAGCCCAGCATGGGGCCAGGCAAGGACTGGAGCAGAGCTTAACAAAGGTAAAAGCTAGAAGAGAAGTGAAATGTTCCTCACTGTACTCAAAGGAGGCTTATGGTGACTGCTTCCCCTGCTTATGACAATGGAAGTGTAGGGGTACTCGGGCAAAAATAGCTCCAAATTTCATCAGCCATGATTACAGCCTCAACTGTGATGCAGCACAGTATGTAATGCAGAGGCAAAGGGAATTGCTCTCAAATTTCAGCATGTAAATCGTTAACACTGCCCAAAGTCCTTCTCATGATAAAGATTCAAGGGATAAAGGAGGTTAAAATAGCTTAAACTGAAATCTTGTTCTTCTGCAGTGATATAGGCTGCTGTTAAAAGAGTGTAAAGGAGATGAGGGGTTGACGAGTTTTTCTTTACGTGGAAACCCAATAGTTCTGATACTGCAGAAAGACTAGTAGTGCTTCCTCTCTATAGGAAGGATATTCTTCCGAGGCACTGTTGGCACTGCCCTTGTACTCCCTTCGCTCAGCAGTTTTTGTCCTTGGGCCTGCACTGGCAGATGGGCCAGGCAGGAGGACCCCAACAAAGGGCACCACCACCAGGCTCCTGCTTACCGACCAGTGCCCAGGCTGGGCAAGGTGCCTCTGCAGCACCTATGGACCACAGGGGCTGAGGCCAGGGCGACAATTCATTTTATTGCACAGACTGGAATAAAAAACTATCTGAAGGTTTTTATATGCCTTCAAATAGCATTCTCATTGGCGTAGTTACCAAGCATAAACTAAACAAGAGCCTGTAATCTCTAAAACACAATACTTATTTTTTTCCAGAAGCGTGGAAGTGGGGAGGGAAGAATGTAAAAAGCAACCAAAACAAATGGGTATATTTCTTGTGGGATCTACACTACAGAGGAAATGCAAAGCAAGTCTCCCTCTCCCTAGAGGGTCTTTTTTCAAAGGGGAGAATAATAATAATGTAGTAATAATAAGCACTTATATAGCGCTTTACATTTTCAAAGCGCTGTGTAAACATCAACTAATGGGACACTGTAGAATAAGTAATGTCTAAAATGAGTTTATGTACTGCATTATATTTTTCTACAAAGTGGCTGAGACTGTTTTTAAATTCCCACACACATTGCTACTTGTGCAAATAGATTTTCTCTCAAGAAGTGCAACAACAACAAAAAAATTATATTAGTTATACTCCACAACCCGCGTATTTCCAAATTCTGGCTCAAAGCAAATTGTTTAGACAGTTTCACAGACACAAAACACATTTTGTTTTGTAAGAAGAATAGGTGAGGTAACTAACTTCTTAGGATGATATATCAATACACTTACAGGCATGTGCCAGTGTTTTCCAAGACAAAGTCACATACAAGATAAGAAGTATTTAATCAAAGGAAGTTTTCAAGAGAGAAACTAACAAATACAGAGAGCTGTTAACTATTGCTGCCTTGTGGACAGATGAGCAAGGCAACCAGTGCCTTCTCAAGAAGAGATTACCTTGGACAAAATTCCCTATACTGCAGCTATAGGGCAAGCATAACTATCTATAGCTCTTCCTGTAAATTCTATTCTACAAACATCTTCTAGAATAGGAACGATTTAAAAAACACAGAGCAAACCAAGTAGTATGACCTGAACTGTAATATTGGTGTTACATTTCACTTTTAACTATCCAGCATCTCACAAGATTTAATAAATTCACTCTCCTCTCCAAGGGACAAATATTGTACCCTCTTTGCATACAACCAAGATGGAAGATATTGAGAGGAAAAAAAACCAAAACCTAAGTTTTTTCTGCAGAGGCAGAAGAGAAGGCAGGAGGGTAGGAATCTGACTCCAGGTCCCTTCTAACAGCCTAAAATATCTTACCATTTCACAACCTTTTCATTCTTTATTATCAATAACTTGCTTTATAGCAAACCTAGATGCTTCTGTTGTAAGCCACAGCCCAGCGTGCTATAGCCATGTAAGTACAAAATAATAAAAAAAAAGGCTACACAAGACTGAAGTGACTGAGGAATTCTTTTTTTTTCCCTGATATTCTCAAGCTAGGAATCAAACGTAAGTCAAAAATGGCATGCTGAATATATCTACCTTTAGGCATGCGCTTAACTGTAAGTATATGAGTAATCCCAACGGTTTCAGTTTTGGGGATTTTAATAGTTGTATGGTTTTTATAACTACAGGAAAAACCCTTTCCAACAAACTGCCAGTGTGACTCCCTGTTGTACTACACCACAATTACTGGAACATATTTGGTATTTCTCAAGAGGTTCAGATAATGAAGAATCCTCCAAATTTTCTATTAGCCCAAACTTAGGAATTCTGCATCAGGGAGTTAACAGCAGAACAGACAATGTATGTTAGGTATTGCAAAAGAAAAGAGAAAGAGAGACAGAAATATTTATAAATTTTAAAGCTTTTTTTTTTTCTTCCCCAAGTAAGGTTGTTCAAGAGCCCAAGCTGCAGCTCAACCAGTGCTATTGCACAAACATGCCGAGTTATTTAAAGATCTCTTTTTTTTATTCCTTTCTACAAGACATTTCTTCATATCTTCACACCGCAAGTTTTCGTAAATCTGAACAAGATAAATAATAATAGGAAAACACAAGAAACCCTATTTTATTCTTTGATGTGCTATTAGTTTAACACTGAATCACGGGCTCCTGCTAAAAAAACGACATCTGTAGTTACACTTGCAAGGAATTTTTTTTTTTAAAGCAAGGAAAGGGTACAATGTTGTGGTTGCTTCAGGGTGTGGGGTTTTTTTTACTTCTTGACAAACAGCCAACTTTTTTACTTCCTATGACTAAAAATAAGCTAATGGGGGGAGGTGGGGGGTGTAGAAAGGTAGCCCTTCCCAGCAGGGAAAGCCATGGAAATTTGCCACATCAGAAATAATCTAAATAAGAACACAAACAAGTGCAAGCCACTGCCACAACACTAAAAGCCAGGCCAGCCACCAGCTGGGTCACCCAAGGACACTGGGTGTTCTGGAAAGCAGAGGCTTTGTCCTTCACAAAGTCATTGCTACGTTACAACTCCAGAAACATGAGCCAGCCTATACATGAGGTTATGGGACACAGAGGTATTTGAGTCAGCCATAGTCAAAATTCACCCATAAGAAAAAAGCCTATATAAAGTAGCAAAAAGAGCTGGGAGTTACCATCATACCTCCTGTCATTCAAGCACAGGAGACAGACCAGCACCTGCCAAAGGACTGGCTGGCATTTAAGTGTCAGGTTTAGCAGGAGCACCCACTTGGCAATGTGCACCCCATGGTGACACAGCCTATGGTGCAAGCTAAAAGCAGAACAACAATCTCCCTTTTTCTTGAAGTATATATAATCTAATTTCTTAGGGGCATTATTTCCACCAATTTAGGATAGGGAAGGAAATTGTTCTCCGGGAATGCTGCCTCATGCAAGGCTGCTGCCAGCAACTTCCACCAGCACAGAAGCAGTGAAAGATGGTGGCCAGACTGATGTCTGGGTGCCTTCCCTCTTCCGTGCAACACGAGCTCGCTCTCTATGCTTTACATTGCTTCCAAAGCATGGCTGCCCAGTCAGCTGGGATCCCCATCCAGACAGGGATGAGGAGCCATGTCCAGCTCCTGGACCCACAGAGCACTCCACAGCTCACACCTCTGCTGGGACATGTGATTCTCCTGGGAACGGGAGAAAGCAGTGAGCAGCAAGCAGTTGCACAAATTGAGTCTATTCTTCACCACTTTCAGTGAAGATCTTCAAGCTGCACTCATGTAATTTTGCATCCTTTGCTTCAACACAGATGCCAGCATTTGCTTCAACCACAGTCATTCCCTGGACACATCTGCAGGGGTTTTGCGACCTGCCCATCGGTGCAGATACAAATGCACACCCACATCCCATGCAAGCGACCACAGTCCAGCCTCCCCAGCAGAAACTCTTTTCAGAAAGGTTTGACCCAAACTGATGGCAGTCAAACACTGCCAAGGAGGATTGCCCTGCCAACACACACCAGACCCGTCCGTGGCCAGCAGAGAGCTACAGGGTTACTTTTCTGATGGACTGGTAGGTAAAATCAGCTCCAGAGTCCTTTGCTAGGTCAGCAGCAGGACAAGGAGACTGAAGTGGAAGGAGAGCAAAACCCACTGGATCAGCCCTCATCTCGTGCAGCAGCAGACACAGCCATGGGACTGCGTCAGGCAGCCGGGAGACAAAAACCAGAGTTTCACAGGCCAAGCGTCAGGTAATGGCAGCCCCAAACTGACCAGGATTAATCTCCACACTCCCTTCCAGAACAGTGGGGTTTAACTAATTTTTATTTGCAGACTGTGATAAACCAGGGGCTGGTGTGTGTTTTTCCAACATGACAACACCAAATTTAAAAATAAAAAATCTTCAGAAAACAAACCCGTTGGGATGTGCCAACAAAAGAAAGTCAAGTCCAGCCAGCAACAGACAGTAAGAAAGACAGAAGAGCAGATAAATTCCCTCTAACAAGAGCATCAATACCCTTCTGCTTCCCAAAGCAGCAGGACAATTCCACGTCTCCTCCCTGCCATTGCCTCGGCAGGTCCCACCACGAGCTGAGCAGTGGCTGAGGCTGGACTCCAGGCACACCACCCTGCAGGCAGGCAGTGTCCTGCCCCTTGTCCCCTGCCTGCTTCCCTCCTCAAAGGCATGACTGACACAGGGAGCTCTGCTAACATACTCCAGGGTTGTGGTTATGCTTTCCATAACTGCAAGGAGCAAAACCAGCAATTATTCGAGGCAGGGAAAAAAAAAAAAAAAGAAATCCCCCAAAAGGGTAAACAGGCTTCCATCTGGGGATGAAAACATACCTGTAGGTATTAGCACAAAGCAAAACAGTCTCAAGCTTCCCAAGCTCCAAGGTGGGAGAGATGCTGCAGGAAGGGAAGCAAAGCTGCTAAAGCGACTCCATTGACATTTCCACAGGCTACAGATATTCAGAAGAAAACAGGAGAGAAGGCAGGCAGAGAGGACAGTGTCACAGGGTTAGTTAATACACAATCATACCTTCATGTAACAGAGGATTATTTCCTACTATTATTGATTTTTAGCTGCCTAATTGATAAAAACACTCAAATACCATGGCGAAAAGCAGCTGCCTCTACCTGGCTGGGGCAGCTGTAAGAGGAGTGGCTGCTTTCCTGGGTGGAGGGCTGGGGCACTGCAAACAGCCAGTTTCCCTGCCAGTTCCACAGCTGAGCTAGTTTTCCTTCGACCCATCATCTGTCCATAGATTAAAAAAACCAAAGCTCTTGATTCCTACCTTAAAATAAGCTTTTATTATTATTTTATTATTAGTTGGTTTGAGGTTTGCTAGGAGACAAGCTGCATTTGGCAGCTGGGATACCTGCCATCCCCAGTGCATATACAAATAGGCACAGTGGAAGAGGCCGTAGGATGTGCAGCCAGAGAAGACACTATTCTCCAAAATAAAATCTGTAGAACTGACATTTCGTTATTAAAATATTAATTTAAAGGGAGTTTTCCAACAGCATTCAGAGATAGGAAGCAAAAGTGTTTCTTTGTGCTTTTTCCTCGGTGTTGCCGGACAGAATGCCTTCAGGCGGCCCCTGCTCAGGAGGCAGCCAGGACCTCCCAAGCCACTGGAGATAACAGTTTCTCTACCTGCCTTTTTGTTTGCTCAGGTTTTCGCACTGCTTTGGCTTAGCTCACGCCAATCAGACAGCAGCAGCAGGTTTTAAGCCACCGGTCTGATGTCTTCAGCTGTGCCACCGACAGCTACGACACACAGAACATTTCTTGGATGGTCGTGTATGGGGATACAAAAGCCTCATTTACAACTTGGCATCTCAAGGAGGACAGGGTGGTTCAGCAGCAGGTGACAAATTAAAAGCTCGTTTTTCTATGCATTTTCTTTGGAGCCATATTTTGAATACAGACCCACTGGCAAGGAGGAAAAATCATAGCCGAGATACCTCTTTATGGAAATGCGCGTTTGGGTGAATTCCTGGTGCATGTCAGAGCACCCCGCAAACCCTGCTTGCGGGAGATGTGCCTGCATGCCACTACCAGCTCCACCACTGAAGCAGCATCTTTCTGCCAGTTGCAGGGGGGGGTTGTCCTCCCAGGTCTCTGGAGCAGCAGCCCGGCTGCGCAGCCTGGCAGCTCTGCAGGCAGGGCCCGCAGCTCCCCGCTCCACAGCACCCCTCACTGCACTGAAAACCAGTCATACCACAGCTCTGCCAAGTGTCTCTCAGGGGTGGGGTGTTGTGGTTTTGGTTGGTTTTGTGGTTTTTTTCCAGATTCTCACCTTTAAGTTTGGCTTCGTTGCGGAATTTACTTATATCAAGAAGAACAAAACCAGAAGCTCTCTGCTGAGTGTTTATGTAAGATCAAAAATAGTAATAAAAATAAACCAAATGGGAGCTTTAAAAACAAAACTCACTTATCTGTTATCAAGCAGGAAAGAAATTAGGAAAGAAAACACCCTTGAAATTAAGGGAATCAAACCAGTGGACTCCTATACAAGCATTAGGTGAGACTCAGTACAAGATCCAAAGACAAGCACTCACAGTTTCATTTTAAAGTGGCTCATAATACATTGTACCATACTCCTAAAGGATGCTCAGGATTAGACTGAAAGTACTCTATCTTTTTTTTTAAAAAAAAAAAAAATCTTAAAGTAAAAACTTTTTCACCCAGAGCTGCCTACTACATTCCCCACAAAGTATCACTGCCAGAAATACACCATTTTTGCCATATAAGTCTAGCATAAACATAAACAAGGTGCAATTCACACGCAGCCCTCCTTCTCTACTTCTTCATCCCAGTATTTTCAATACTCTGCCACATCCCACATGCCCTCTGGGGGAACAGTCTGGTCAGTAAAAGCAAAGAAATTATGAAGGGCAAGGCATGCCATTTTCCTAGAAATAAAGGAGGCCACAAGCAAGTTACCCAACTGAAATGCATCCACAGAATTCAGCAATAAATAACATACAAGCTTGGCATTACTATGTAATCCAGTATATCTCTACTCATGTGAGTAATCTAATGAAGCAAGAGAAATTTGACTAAGAGCTTGAATAAGTAAATTAAAGCAAAGCTGCATTTACCGATCAAGCAAAATAGCCAGAAGGCTGCTGCTTTTCTCAGAGCAGAAGGCAGGCTTGTGCATCAGAGAAACTTCCTTGCGTTTTGCAACTGTGTTAGCTGATCTAACAAAAGATACTAATTATTCCTCCAGACCTTCTCCTTCATGTACACATGCACATACATCATATACTACATCTATTTGCATGCACTCACATAGGAAGTGTTGAAAGCCTACTTTTTCTTGTTATCACCCTGACCTCCTCTTCCCCCAAAAACACTAAACAATTAGGAGTCCTCACAGACCAAGTTCAGATGCTGCCATGATCATAAAGTAGTTGAAACTTCCAGAATTAATGACTGCACTCACAGTAGTCTTCGAATTTCTCTTATTAAACAGAAAAAAACCACTATAAATCACAACAAACACACTCCTCCAGACAGGAATACACCATCACTGTCTGTTAAGAGCAGAAAAGCTACTTTGTTTAGGTGTTTTACAATTCTAGTGTTTTCTTTTCTGCTTATGCTTAATCATACTCTTTTCCATGGAGTGGGAGTCACTTTTCAGATCTGTTTCTTCTCTCGGTCTTTAAACTAGAAGTTAGAAGTAATATAGATGCAGCGCCAGGTAAGTAAACCTCTGTGTCAAAATTTTGCATGTGATCATCAGGCACCCTCCATACTCAAATACCAGCAACAGATTTCCTAGTTTCCCTGTTTTGCTTCCATGTTTCTCCATTTAGCATTTCTGCTTCCCTAAGTATTAAGTTCATCATTCTACCATGTGTTTTCTCTACATCCTTTTTGTTTTCTAATTTTGGAGGACAGGAGATTGAAAGGATGCAGACTCACAGTCAATTTTGCTCATGTGAATCTGTACCTGTTTATGTTAACAGATGTTAAACACAACCTGGATCTCTTGGGTTTCCTACAGCAGCATCAGGGAGCTTCCACAGCACTGCTGCATCCTTGCACCTTGAACTTTCCCAGTGCTCTCCTAGAAATCCCCCCAGCAGCAATCTCACAGAGACAGCAGAAGAAGAAGGAGATACTCTCTGCAGCATTGGATGCCAAGTGACTATTCCTATCAAATCTCTTTGCTTCTCTTGCTCTTTCAATTGCAATACAAGAAACGAGGATAAAATTCCATCCCCACCAAGGTCAATAAGAAAAACTACCACCAAAACAAGACAGTAGTTCCAGCCCATAGCTGATATAAACCTAGGACTACTCACAGTCCTCCAACAGGAATCTTGATTACCACCACTAGCTCTCCAGCAGATTCAGGGAGCTTGGACTTAACACCCTTGGCTTACATTTAAACATCCAATCCAGCTCCAATGAATGTGAAAGGGAAAAATTACACTCACCCTAAAAACTGCAAAAGTAAGCCCTAGGTGCTCACCCAGTGAAGGACTCCATCTCTGCATTGCACCAAACACCCTGTTCTCAGAGAATATGGCAAATCTGTCTTTATTAACATTATCTTTGTTACCACCCAGTTCACCACCATGTGAAGCAAGTTCCGGGAATCACCAGATGGAGGCTTGGCTAACCTGCCTCAATGGTAACCGAGAGAAACTCGTCTCAGCCAGGTGAGGATCATCAAGAAATGAGCAGAGCTGCTAATTTAAGTACCAATCCTGTTGGAGGTTGCCTGGACCCTCACCCCCATCTCTAAATCACCTGTAGGCAAATGTTACCTAAACCCAGTAACAGCTTTTTTGAGTCCAATTGATTGAGTGGTTAAACTTGTACAGTCAGCAGACAACCAAGGGAGGCATATATTTTAATGGTAGATATGGAAACAAAGGAATTTTGATTAGCCTTGGGACTGGAGGGGGTAAAAATACTGGTTTAGGATTTTCCCAGGATATGCATATTAAGAACTTGTCTTTTTGCCCTCTGTATAATTTTTTTAATATTTGGAAAGCAGAATTAGGCCACATTTGACCAAACCTCCAGAGCCTAGTAGGAGCCAACAGAGACTGGAGCACAGCGACTTGTTAACTCTTGTACTTCTACTCATAACAGGATTTCACTAGTGAGCAACGCATTTTCTGTAGCACTATCAGAGGCTTAAACAAACCGCTTCTCTACGAGCAAGGAACTGTCCCTCCGCTTCACTGTAAAACCTGAACACATTGTTTACTTTCTCTAATATGAACTGGAAATAACTCCTGCGTAAAGAAACTCCAACTGTTACACTTCAGAAGCAGCCTTCGTTATCAGTACCAGACTCAAGGAGAACACAACTGCAGGTGATGCTACAGAGAGCCAAGATCAACCCTGCTAGAAATTGCCCAGGAGAACACGCATGTAGGGTGGGTTTAAATGAGACCATGACTGAGATTATTTCAGCCCCAGCATACCCAAGCGAGCCCTTCAGGTCTCCTGAGTGGCCTTTATCCAGCAAAGGAAACACTCCTCTGCCACAAAGGCTGCCTTACATTTGTACTTGCCACTCCTCTGCGGTAGCAATAAGTCCTTTACTGTTTGTTCATCTCTTGAAAGTCCTGTAAAGCATTCACTGTTCACCTGTCACACTGCACAAACTGAGCCCTTTGAAATGAAAATCTAAAAGTAAACGTGTTAGTCAATGGCTGCTGCTGCAACAAGCATGCCCGACACCGGCGCGAGCCTTGAGGCAGGTAATTCACTTCAACACGAGACTGGCGAACAACAGTATGTTTTATTTAATTAGGATGAACAGAAGAGATAAACCTCACAGCAGGGCGGGTAATGACAACATTTCAAAAATAATTCATGCCCAGGTAACAAAAGGGCAAATTTAAATTACATAAAAAGCTAAAAAGTTGACTTAATACATCCAAGGGGGAAAAGAAAAAAAAATTAATAATTGCACTGCATATGATTAACAAGTGGCATTTACAAGCTCTGAAAATTGGTCTTTCTGTTGCCTAATCTGTGGCTAGAAAGGAAAAGGTTTTCTTTCTAAGCAAATGCAAACAATATAATGAAGCTACTTATCGCTAGATTCAGATGGGTATTGCAGTGCTATCCGAAATAAGTCATACAGTGGAAAGCTAATGCCATACACCAATTCACTGTACTGCAACGAGATTTGTGAGCCTGTTCCAAACGGCATCACCCAGTTTCCAGCCCCATCGGGTCCCTTTGTTTGCATTTTAGAAAACAAACCACTGCAAGAGGTCGAAGCTTGAGCCTTCTGTAGCTGGAAATGTCACAAGAGACCATTTAGTCTCTGCACATCCTTCTACTCCCTAGAATAAAGCCACTCTGATAAACCACCATAATTCACTGCTGCACAGATATATATACATCGAGGTGTCGTCAAGAAGATGTAATACTTAAAACTCACATCACCTTATTTGCCTATGAGAACAAGGAAGAGCTTCTCTGCATTTACTAATGGACATTGGGAAAGAAAATGCACAAGAATCTACTTCTGGGCTCTAAAAGTATGTTCAATAAATGCATGCACTACAGAGAGCTCAGCGCTGGTCCTCGCTTGGCTCCAGCTCTCACCCACACCCTCCGAGTCCGCGTCCACCAACGCATGCACCACAACCAGACCTTCCCCTCCTCCACCATTTCTCGGTCAAGATTTAGCAGGAGTCTGTAATAGGTTTTATATTATTGGTATTTCACTGCTCCAGCACATTTCCTAGAATACAAGGGAAGGTAATAGCCATCCTTTTTCAGAGGCATTTAAGGAGAATGTTGATGGAGTGATGAGGGGTTGGTGTAGGCATTTTTATAAGACAGTTCATTTACTGTGGGTAATTAATAATCTTTTGTTTAAGAGAATCTTATAACACATGAAGATATTTATTATCTTTTAGAGATTGCAGGCTAACGCACAAGACCAGGAGGTTATTTCTTTTTTTAAAAAAAATGTGGTTTGCATTTTTCAAATGTTGTAATGAACTAAAAGATATTTCACAAACTGGAATTGGGAGGGAAGATGCAACTTTACTAGTTCAGTAAAAATAACTGAGTAAACGATTAAAAGAGCATTTGACAAAATGGAAGTAAATATTAATTCTACAGTATGAGAAAGCATTGTCATTCACAGAGCCAGCAGGTGAGGTACGTTTTTTTAAAACATTTACTGTAATAACTGATCATTGGGTACCACTCCAAGCACATGGCTTAGTTAATTTAACCAGGCTGAAACCACTTACCCAGGTTTAACTAAAAGTGAATTTGGCACCAAACAATAGATAAAACCAAGCCAAAGCCCCATTTATGATAAGACAATTTGTATTTACACAAGCTTAACGCATCTACAAAATGTCATTTTTATATCCAATTCAGAGGATGGCATGAACATCTGCTTTCACTTCAAGACATTAATTTTCAATTATTGAAGAAAAACAAAATAAATCCTGACAAATTACTGGTAACTGTAGAATCTTTTGTTACTCTATTAGTTTATAATAGTAATTTAGAAATCCTACAATTAACATCCTAACAAGAGCTCTCTGATTATTTTTTTGCACGTGTCATCTGAAGCAATTCAGCAGTGAACAATGTTCTTTAACTTGCATTGATTGTACACAAATATTTTTGAAGAAAAAAAGATGAGGCGCTCTGAGACCCACTACTGTTACATGGTAGCTGTTTTTCACCGATGGCTTTAGACGTAGCATCACTAAAAATACAAGATTTCTATTTTCTCCCCATCCATATTTAAACCTTTTGCATTACCTTTCCCACTCTTCTCAATTTTTGGTCACGTTTATTCGTTATATTCACCGAGACCAATGGGAACAGGCCACAATTAAAAGGTGTTTGCACACAGGCAGGAGTTTCAATCAGTAAAACCAGTTAAATACCACCCAGATCCCATCCAGGAAAGCATACCGGAGGGAGAGAAAGGCAGAAAAATGGGACTTGTGGAGTTCAGGGGAGAACGCAGCTAGGCTGGTAGCAAAATACACAGGCAAAAATTAAAAACTGCAGGCTAATCCCTGAAGGCAGTGCTCAGTATACTGCATGGATTCAAATGCTCTCAGGGCACCAGCCCCACAATGAAACACCAACATCTCCAATTATTCCTAATCCCCCAAAAGCTACACTTGATAAAGAACAATCAAGAGCATAATCTTATTTGATATGAGTTTTATCAATTTTAGCTGCTGCTTTCACTGTATCAATAAAATTCCACCGAAACTTGAATGAACTGTAAAATTAAAGGATAATCGCACAAGTCTCTTGTATTTGGCAATTATGATTATACTTGTCAAAATTTAATTTGTAGAATGTACTGTTCCAGTACCTTCAGGTTCTTCTCTATCAACTGGGAAAAAAGGAAAATTATATCTTTAAGACAAGTATGAAAGACATTGTTACTTCCACAGTCAACTCTGTAACTGAGCTCCGACATTGTATAATTGACTTTGCAAGCAGAACAACAGCAATATAACAAAGAAAATGTCAGTGTTTTCACAGCGCTAATCTATAGCACTAGGAGGGCCTCCTGCTGTCAGCCAGAGCTGACAATACAATAGCTTTCAAAGGGATATTACCATCACGCTTTTATTCTTGACATCAATCAAGACAAAGAGAATCCTTTTCACAAGACATTCAAAATCAAACCTTTGTATGAGCAGATAGGTAAAACAGCATTCCTTTAAAGAAGATCATTCATAGCAATCAACTAATTGGAACTCAGCAAATGGTTGAAGTATTTTTATTTACTTTGCAGATAACGAAGTAGCTAGTGAACAACCCCCCTTTTTTCTTCTTGACTGACACAAATGAGGCAGGTAGGGTGTGAATCAAAAGTTTCTATCAGCATTTTTTGCCAACTGAAAGCAAAAAAATATGACAGCAATTCTGCAACTTCAAGTAGGATAACAAATCTAGACTTAATTAGTGCATTCTTTTGCAAAACAGTTTGATTACCGACTAGCACGTTTATGCACAAAATACCCTCGCAAGCTGACAGCAATTTGCAGAACTGTCAAATTCAGCAACCAAAGTGCATCTGATGCTTAAAACCTTGTGCCAAAGTGAGCCCAGTCCCCACAAATTGCAGTCGAGTAACTCCTCAATTACAATTACATGGGATTGGAAACCTATGACTTACTGTTACCAGCATCTCAGCACTTCACTTTACAGAAGGGCTTCCAAAGGCCTCACGTTGTACCACAAGAAGATACAGTTTAATCAAGAGTAAAGATGAACCCCTGCCGTCCTCGGCCCCCATGGCAGACTGGGTGCCAGCCGCTCCCCAGAGCTGGCAGCACAGAACAAACTTTTAAGGACATTGATGTTGACATCACTCCCCATCACTCCTAACGGGGGACAGAGAGTGTGTTTTGATGTTCGCCACTGCATTATGGTTCTGGGGTTCAGGACCGCGTGGTTTTAACGACACTGAGTAAGGTACAACTCTACCTTACAGACAACTGATAAAGCTCTCTGCAGAGGAGATTACTGGCAGCATGGCAAAAGAAAAGTCTGTGCCAAGGAAAATTACTTTCATGGGCTTTGTCTGTGATGTGAAGTAAAGCTTCGGAACAGGCCAGTGTTTTACTCCATCACTGTTACCACCAGACTGTCACCAAAGCGTTTATTTTCTAACCCAACAAAGACTCAACCCCTCCTACTTTTACTCCATCCTCATTGATCTGAAACAACCTTCCTTTAAGCCAAGAAGTACTTAATCCACAACCACAAGCTACAAGGTTAGCATCTGCAAGTTTGCACAAACTAATGGTCAAAACAAATCAGCATACTGTGTTGCAAATCATAAATCCCACAACAGGGGAAAGTCCATGGCTACTGCTGGAGTTACAGCTGCAGGAATTACTGCAAGTTTCTGCCAGGCTGAACCTGAGACCTGACAATACAGCACAGGGGCCACATGACCTGCAGCTTTGCTGGCATCCAGTTTTGGTTTGCAATCTCTTCATTTCAAATAACGTGCATGTAAGAGTCATCCACATTTGGTACTTCTGTCAAAGTCAGTCATTTCTTTAAAGTCAGTATCACTCCCAGTTAATGTGCAGGCAACTTGCCTTTTGCATGCAGAATAATCTCTTTCATCACAGGCACACACCGATTCTATTTTAGTGTGTAATCTTTCTGAATGAAAAGGGATGCACAAATCTCAGTAGTGGTTAATAAATAGTGAAGCTGCTATACAAAGTGAAATAAATATACGGAGAAGAGAAAAACGGTAAATTATTCTAAGTCCTAAATGCCACACATATATCCACATAATTTATGCTTGTTTTCTTCTCACTTGAATTGGGAAACCTGTGACCTCAGAGTGCCTTTATTTATTACATCTCAATTATTTCCATGGAAACGTGTACTGTGGCAATCTACCGGGCTGCCAGCTCCCTAGACCACAAAATATATATGATGGATTTTTTAAAAGCAGATGATATGGATGAATATAAAGAAAGGAAGAAATTCTTTACCCTACATACATGTAAGAGCTGCCTCCTATTATCCAAAATTTCACCCAGATTCAGCTCATTCCTTAGACTCCCTGTTAGTCAGCTCATACTAAGACATGGAATTTACAGCCAGTTTATGCTGAAGCTGAAAACACATTTTTTCGTGCCCAGAGACTACAGAAATATTTAGAATCTTTAAAAGCTGAGCTTCACCCAGCTCAGTGTTGCAAAGATCTTCTAGATATTTCTACATTACAGGGATAATGTTTCTTAGCTATGACTTGCCAGTAAGTTACCTGCTTTGATTCATAAAAATGTTCATGTAAATAGTGATCGGCTCTGTATTAGAATTAGGGTCAAAATTTCATTATAAAGTATCAAGCACTCGAAAGAGATACTGCCGCCTAAAAAGTAATGAGGCAAAACCCAAAAGACTAATATATGGTAAATATCTAACATTATTATGGCATGAGAGGTCGATGTTTACTAACTGAGCTTCTAGAGCAAACATGGTTTTCACTGGCATAGAACTATTTCCTGAACGTTAAATGTGACACTTTAAGACAGAAAAATATTTTAAACTCCAGAGGCCTGGCCACTAAACGTGATCTCCTCATCCGAGGGAAATCATGACCCTAGGCCTGCACCACTGTTCTCAAACTGCGGTCCCTTTAGTTTCAAACAAGGTATTTCAGAGCATCCCCTAGAAATAGCTTTAGCTCTGCCCTTTCTTCTGCCCACAGACTGTAACATTCATCTACCAATTACTGAAGTAGCTCCTTTAGCAGAGATTGTCCGAGATTGCAGAGGGTCACAACGCCACGCTGCAAACCTGCCCCACAGCACAATGCTAAGAGGTACCGTTAGTCTGGGGGAAAAATGATTAAGGGTTTTGTATAAAGATGAAGGACAGACTTTACAAAAACTTCATAAACATTTGAAGCACGTACGACTTACATTGCAATCATCTGTTAAACAGTGGGTATTTCACAAATAATATAAAATGGCCCTGGACGGGATTTCAATTCATTCTTTAGCTGGTCGATTAACTGCATGCTAATTTTGTCTGTCCACAAGTTATTTAATTACAAACACTGTCGACTTTTTGTTTCATCTTTTGGGCATCCAAAGTTATGATCCTTTTGTGCTTCTACAACAAAGCCCCCGGACCACTGAGTTTGCGACTTCTGCTTTGTGCAGAGGACAATAAAACCTTACCCAACATCAGCTAACCTCCTCGTGGCTGGGAGTGAAAGGCTTCGGAAATCACGCCTTCCCCTCTCGCACCCATTCACTTAAAAGTCAAAAAGCTGGCAAGGCGTGCAATAACGGCACGGGGCTGGTCCCGGCCCTCCCTTTACGTTTCACCAGCAGCTGTTTTCTTATGGAGGTAAACAGGGGGTTTAAGCACCCCTTGGCTGTGGATGGTAAAGAATAGGCGAAGTTTAACGTTTAACCGTTCTTAAGGCAGCCCTGAGTAAATGTGGCTACTTTCTTCGAGCCCAAGTAAGTTTTCAAACCCCATCTATCAAAGCGGGTTTCATTCTCCCCTTCTTTCATCCCCCCCCTTCCGCACACTGGACAGCAGGAGGGAACAGCCGGCGCTGCTATTCCCAATCCTAAAGAAACACGACTTTCCAGCTAAGCGGCTAACCCACCAGCGTGCTCCATCCCTCCCTTTCTCCCAGCCCAGCGCACCGCACCCCAGCATCACCGCGAAACTTTCCTCCCTCCCCGCCTCAACGACGCTCCCGGCTTCTTTCATCAATTATCGCGACACGTGTCGCCAACGAGTCTAAGCCGGCACCGCGGTACACACACACACACACACACATATACACCCTCCCTGCAACGGACGGCGGGCGGGTGGGCTCCCCGCGTGGGGAGCCCACCCGCCCGCCGTCCGTTGCGGGGAGGGGGGGGGGGGGGGGGCTCCGCCACCACCGGCCCGTACCGGGGGGGGATTTGCAATCCCCGCCAAGCCGGGACCCGGCCCTGATTGGCCGCGTCGCGGCGGCGGAGGCGGCGGCGGCGGCTGCCCGGTGCCGGGCGGCGGCGGGGGCCGGCGGAGGATGCCTTACCTTTCACCGAGCGGGGCTTGGCTTGCTTCCTCCTGGACATGTCCGGGCGCCGTGGCTCGTCCTCCTCCTCCTCGTCTTCCTCCCGTCCCTGCCTTCCCTTCCTCTCCCTGCTTTCTCTCTACCTCCCCCCCCCCCCCCCCCAACCTCCAAACTTTGCGAGGCGAAGCGGCAGCAGCGGGATCGATTATTTGATTTTCTCACTTCTTTTGCCTGTTGCAATGCGGCAAGTTCAACTCCCCTTTCCACCCCCTCGGGCACCTTCCCCCCCGGGGAAAAAAAAAAAAATAAAATCACAGGCGCAACAGTTGCGATATTTTTTCCTTTGTTTTCTTTTTTTTTTCCTCCCCCCCACCCCCTTGGATGTGCAAATACTACCGACGCAAAGCCCGGCCCGCGCCCCCACCCGCCTTTTTGTTCTCTTTAAAGTTTGCAGGCGCCCTGCGGCTCTCAGTCCGGCTCGCACTTTCGGAATAATAATAATAATAATAAAAAAAAAAAAAAGGTGGGAAAAAAAAAACCCAAAAACAAAACCAAGAGCCCTGCGCGGGGTCCCTGGGCTTGGGGTGGGGGAGGGCGCGCGGGGAGAATTAAGTGTCTAAACCCACGACGAGCACCGGCCCCGGCAATCCGGGGCGCTCCGGGGGTGCGACCTTGTTGCGATTTTCCTAAATCCTCCCCCGGCCGCGCTCGGCCCCCTCCCTCCCTCTCTGCCCGCTCGCCCCCGGCTGCCTCTCCTTCCCTCGCCCCCGCCGCTGGCCGGGGAGGGCGACGAGTCCTTTTTTATGCTGGCCGCGGGGGCCGAGGGGCGGCCGCCCCGTGTCCCCGGCGCGGCGCGGCCGGCCGTGCGCGGCGCGGAGCTGGGCGGGCGGGCGGGTGGGCTCCCCGCGGCCGGCCGCGCTCGCCGCCGCCTTTCCCTGCACGCACGCACTTCGCGGAACAAGGTAAGTGCTTCTTTGCATCGATGCCGGGGCCGCTAGCTGCCTCCATGGGTTATTCGCTGGAAGGTGGCACCGCTCCTGCCTTCATTGCTGCCGCTGCTGCCGCTGCTGCCCTGGGTTTTTATTTTCTTTAGCTCTCGCCAGCCTCCCTCTCTTTTCTTTGTCCTGGCTCCTTTTCCTCCTCCTGATCTTGCTGCTGGGGCTGCAGTGCAGACACACATAATAAAGCCAGGCTTGGCTGGAAATGTAGCTGAGTCCCAGCAGGAGGATGTGAGGAGTGGAGTCCCGGCGGGGGAGCGCTCTGATCCCGTAGGGAGCCCCGCGCAGCCTGCGCCGATCAGACGGAGAGAGAGCCAACAGCACCGAGCCATGGACGGCCCGGGAAATACAGCGGCCGCCCGCAAAACGCGGACCGCCGCCGCGGACCGGACTCGCCGCCGCCGCGCGGAGCGGCGCGGAACCGCGCGGAGCCGCCCGCCCCGCCCGGCCGTCGGTAGCTCCGCGGCCGGTCCCGCAGCGCGCAGCCCCCCGCGGAGGCGGCTCGAGTTGCCTTGGATCTGCACCGGGGGGGGCGGGGGGGGGGGGGACTGTGAAATCTCCCCCCGGTGCGAACGGCTCAGCGGCCGCGGGAAAAGTTGTGGGGGCTTCTCCACACCCGCCCCGGCGCTCGGCTGCTTCGGAGGGGCTGGCAGGGCAGATTGATGTACTTTGCCTTTCCCAGCGTGTTACATTTAGCAGAGGCTGGAGTCGCCAGCACCTCTCTGCTGGGAAGGTTTCTTCTAGAAAAATCCTAAGTGTTCTAAACTTACTATCCCGCGGAGCCCTCGGTGCCAAGTTGTGAATGAAATCGCTCACGACAAACGCTCTCGATGAGTTTCTTCTCCCACTTGGACGGGGCGTGTTTGTTTTACGCAGCCTCCACGGCAGTGTGGGAGCAAGGCACCTCTCAGGCTTCACTTACCCCGACCCACACGAGGAAGCACAGCTCCGAGCATCCTCTCCCCTGCACGTGGTGGCCCCGCGCTATCATGAAGCCCAGAAGATTGTACAGCCAGACATCAAAAAAGAAGGTGTCTTGAATAGAAGGAACACAGGGTGGGTTTTTTGAGAACCTGTGAAAACAGCCCTGGCCAAAGTGCCCTGGATGTGGCCAGCCAGGGCCAGGCCCCAGGCAGAGAGAAGGGTACAGTGCTCTGCCCAGCCTGCGTGGTCTCGGAGCCAGCAGAGGGATGCAGGGGGCTATGTGAAGGCACTGCTTCCCTGCTAACAATCTTCACCTCAAAACCATCTTCTTGCCTTTTCTTTTTTGCCCCCACACCAAAAGAAACCCAGACAACTCAGGAACAGGTTTGTCATTTGATCAAGTGAATTCAGTATAGAACAGTGATGATTTTTCTTATTGCAGCATCACATTTGAATGGCTGTTCAGTGGTGATTTTTTGGTTTCTTAAGGTTTGACAGAAACTGTTGGGTTTAATGTCATAATAGAGGTTTACAGTTCCCTCCTACTGTATGACTCCAGATTACCACCATAGACTGGACATACAGTAAAAAATGTTTCCTGTAACACTGCAATAATCAAGACATACTTCCTCTATGTCACTGCACTAAGTATCAAGTTGGAGATTCAGAAAGGCTAACCCAGGACAAGGATGGATTGCTATAGAGCCTGTGGCCCCGGTTTTAATCCCAATAAAAATGGGGATAACTCTAGTCAACAGAGATTCCCCACTACGAAAGCCAATGTGATACCAGTTTCTATAAAGAAATAAACAGGGATGACAAGGAAAAAAAATTTTTTGTTGTGATACTGACATACTGAAAAAGGCAATCAGCATCATGGTGAATTTGGTCAGTGTGACCCTAAGTGCATATCCGATCAGCATCAGAGTTGGATCAGGAACTGAATTACTTCTGTATCCTTGTCTTATCAGAGAGGCTTAATCCCCAGGCTATCAAATTGTTTCTGTTCTCTCACTGGCCCAATGAATATTTAATTATTCTTACAAAGCAGAACAGCTTCAGCAGGACAGATTCTCATCCCAGAATGTGCCGGCAGTTGGGCACTCTCAGAGGAGTTCAGAGACCCAAATTCAAATCCCCATGCAATCAGGCAAAGAGGGGATTTCAACCTTAGTTTTACACATTCCACTTGGCAAGTAATTTCCAGGCCCCATTGCCACCCTGAACCCCTTTGCCATCCAGCCCTCTGCCCCCACATTTTCTATACCTTTTTGAAATTTTTAAATGACACAATTAAAATGAACCGTTTCTAAGACATTTCCCCTTTTTCCAATTCATTAAGAATTCTAGAAATTTTCTTCTTCTTTTTTTTTTTTTTAAAAACCTTTTCTCTTACCAGGGGGCCAGTGAGGTGTATTTGCAAGCCCCTACCTGGTTCGGAGCAGCTGCTGGCAAGGTGAGGAGCCCTGGTCTGAGTGTCCCAAACCTCTCCCATGAAGATGGTTCAAGTTCACTCTCATGGCTGTCGTCAAAGCAGCAGCACCCTTGAAACCACTGCTTTCCATGCTGGCATCTGTTGAAAAATACCCAGTTTATAGCTAGAGATAAAGAAAGCAGGAAGGCAAGTTTGACATTAAAAAAAATGAAACACATACATAAATCTGTCTTTAAGTGTAGCGCACACATATATAATTATTAATTCATCCCTCTCTATTATCTTCAAACCCAGCAATACACAGATTTCCTCCAGGCCCTGCTCTGTAAGTACATCTCTGTTCCACAGAGTTTTTCAACACGTGCCTAAATGCTTTGCTGCTCTATTGTCACAACACATCGTTTGTGTATCTCCTCCAGATATATGTACAGGGAGTTTATGTGTAGCCTCTGGTCCTGCAGCCACTCTTGAGCAAAGAAAGCCCCGTAACCCTTCTGAGCCCCCCCCAGAGAAATGCAGGATTCACCCATCCAGGCTCTCTTCCCAATGCCAGAACTTAAACTCACATTGTCATTAAAATAGATACATTTCGAAAGTGCTAATAACAAGGGAAGACTTCATAGGCTTTATTAAAATATTTAAGGCAAATGACACCAGCCTGTGTGCTAATTTAATAAAAATACATTTAATAATTTAATTTCATTATGGTAATTTAAGAATGCAATAAAAATACATTTTGAGTCTATTATCAATCGTGTTTCCTCACACATGCCTTTCCTTTTTATTCTGGGGAAATTTTTAAAAAAGTGCAAAGCTGAGAGTGCCAAACTGCAGAGCTGTTCTCTGTGGGAGAGAACCAAGAGCCCTTCTGCAGCTCTGATGATGCCCATGTCTCATCAGGTCACTGAGGCAATTTGGATGGCAGATTCTCTGCTTGGAACCCTTTTTGGGGATGTCACTGTCCTATATTATACGTGACACAGCTCCTGTACTACACACAACGCAGCTGCCTGTGAGAGAGAACCAGTACTGAGATGCAGCGGAGACCCCTGAGCTCAGCATGACTTGTCTGAAGATGGGATTTGCTGGTGGAAGCAACCGACAGCTTCACAGCAATCCACCACCTCCTCCATCAATTTCCCATTTGACTCCCACAAGGCTGACACGAAGGCACCAAGCCCCAGTCTGGGGGGATGTGGTGGCCCCTGCCCCTCTGCTCACTGCCATGCTCCTCCTCCATGATGCCCGTGTTGGTATGAATGCATTGCCTTTTCATGTGTGGGGAACCTGATACCTGCACTGGCTTGTCATGCCAACTAACTTAAGATTTTGCTCTGTCCTCTTCTGTGACATGCGTGCACAGTGAACATAATATTTAAAGTTTGATGACATATTCAGGAAGAGGTTACCCATAGCAATAGTAACAACAGGCTCTTTTTTTCTTTGGAAAGTGGTTACACCATTCTGCTCTCTTGGGAAATTATTCCATTCACACTGGACAGTGTCCAGAATATTAGTACTTCAGCTTGATTTTTCCCCAAACAATTGTGTTTAAGGCAGAGAGCTGGCACAGACCATGTTATTTCAGGTAGTTCCACCCTGGCAGCATTATAGGAAACCGATGGTCCAGCCTTACTCTGGGAAATGCAGGCAGGACTACCAGCTTCTCTATAACGTAAAGATTTATTGGCATTCAATACTCAGAGCAAAACCCTATACATTTCTATTTATAGACATAACTACTTTGAAAGTGTTTCAGAATCAGTTTGAAATGAGAAGTTACGTAAAAATAGCACACTCGTGTAAAGCCAAAAATAAAAACTTCATGAAAGCTGTGGTGTTTGACAGGGACTAAAGGAGTTTAGGCACCCAAATTACAAGGCTGGCTTCGAGAAATCCAGCCTCAGTAACGATTTAAACTTTCTAAAGTAAAAAAGAGGAATATCTTCAACACATAAAAGGACTGATGTGGTGGACACCAAATGACCAGGCTCCACAGGGCAGATCACCGTAATTGTGGAGCAGCCTGTAACAGAATCAACCTTAAATTAAAGAATATATCATATGCATAGACCTAATTAAGAGGTGCCGCATAATATTTAAGGGAAATGTGGCAAAATGTTAATGTCCCAGAAAAAGCCCTGCAGCATGTCTGATCGGAGGGTTTATGCGCAGCTAAAAAGACCACGCAAAATGGGAATTGACCCGTGCCAAGACTGGTGCCCATGGCACCTCCACTCTTGCCAGCCCTCGGCACAGCAGGAACCAGTCTGGCTGAGGTTTGACAGAGGTGAGAGAACACCTGAGCTCTCTAGATGTGCAAAGGAATACAGGCACATGCGGGAAACTATTAAAGGACTGGATTATTTCTTAAAAAGAGATAATGTTTCCAAAGCACACGGTATAATGCACTCATTCAGCAGAGAGTCAAATGTCACAGTGGATACAGCTGCAAGACAGTGTTGCTCTTTATTTACAGTAAAATATGTCAAATAGGGAACACAAAGGCATCGTCGGGATAAACATGGGACTGGAGCACACAAAGGCAGGCAGCATCCACAGCGCATCAGACAACCTGAATAAAAGCCCTGACTACAATACCAGCCCAGTTTCTATGGTGTTCTTGAGTTAATGCCTCCAAACACTTTACATAAATAATAACTGCCATCCCACATCTCAGTCATAAGAGAGGACTGACATAGCCTGAAATTCAGGCTACAGAGCAGCAGAAACCAGAGGCGCTCCAGAGGGAGAACGTGCACAGAAAGGAAAGGCTTCATGTGAAGAGTCATCAGTGTGTCTGCAGGCAGGATCCAGCCACAGTGCCTAAGTTTACACTTTGGGAAGTTACAGTGAAAAGGGATTGAGGTGTTATCCAAGAGCACTGAAAAACAAAGGGAAAGTTTCACTGTGAAATGCTTTTCACTATGCACAGGACTACGAGCCTGTTCCATGTGTACGCATGCCATGTGCACCAGCATTAGCATTCTTACATCTCTAAAAAGCATGGTGATTTTAAATTCTTTTTCGCTTGTGTACCGCACTTCCTTCTATCAATCATTTTTCCTCGTGTTAAAGAAGACATACAATAGTCCGAAATCGAGGCAGAGTAAGTGGTGCAGTTAGTGACACTTTTTGAAAAATACTATCATACACTGGAGCTGAATTTAGCTCAAATATCACAAAATACCCATCTGCAGAGGAATCGCACACACACACCCCTGTACAGTTACAGGAAAACAATCATTACTGATAACAGTGCTAAAGATACAGGCCATGCAATACCCTACAAATACAAGCAGGTATTTTTCCCTTTCCATAGTTCATGAAGCAAAGTATTCATTTTGGCCTCTGTTCCAATTAGATGCCGCAGGAAACGGTGTGGGAGTCAGGCAGAGGATCTGCACTTCATGACAAAACTGCCTTTAGCACAAAGAATTTTCCAGGCTCTGCATTTGCCTTTTAAATATTCCCATAAAAATAACTTACAGCATTATAATGTTATTTAATAACTTACAATGTTTAGTATAAGAAAGTATCACACCTCTATATTTTTATCACAGCTCAGAGAAGGTATCTCTTTGTGATCAAATTATTCTGGGTTCCTTTCTCCCTGTTGGACATGGGTCTGTACTGCTTCTCAAAGGCCATCAGGAATAAAAAATACATTCTCAATTTGAATTAGTTAAAAGAGGGTGAAGCCCCAGTGTACACAAGGTGCTCAACGGCTCTGGGGTGAGCTGGCTGGTGGAGGTACATCAGGGTCTCTCTCCAGCTGCTGGCAGCACAGGCCCCTGGCCCTCACCCTCTCCTTGATGTCAGCTCAGCTCTGCCAAGATCTGACAAGGCATTTCTGTAATGAGGATAGGTCACTGCATCTCTTTCCCCATGAGAACAGTTCACTGTGCCCACTGAGACCCCTTCTTACCAGGGTTGCGATCAAAGAGCTCATTCACTTTATGGGGCTTTGTTGCTCGGGTGGAAGCTCCCCTGTACTCAACAGGCATCTTCACTGCTGTCTGACCAGCAGCTGTGGCAAAAAACCACGATATAGGATTTATAATTTTATTTACATCTCTGCCAGAGTTGCTGACTAGGATAACGTTGAGATTCGGAGACAGAAAGTCAGCTAAAATGGCAAAGGCAGTGGACGAAGCATGGCGAGGGCCGAGGAGAGGAGAGGCGCAGTTCGAGAGCAGCACCAGGAGCTCTGCAAAGGGCTCCAGGTGTTACAGGGCAAACCATGGCAGCAGCCTTCTGGGCTGTTCATTCTCCACCGGTACAAAGCCGTTTAAGCATACTCTTTAAGCTGAATGCTGTGTACTTTTACATAACTGAAGGAGAACAAATACCCCATTAGCAGATAATTAGCACTTGGACTCAGAGTACTTATTTAAGGTATTATGGACCGACCTCCAGCATTCGGAGTGATTCATGTCCCCCATCTATTCAGGCATCCTTGTTTCTTTTTATGATTATATCAGTGCTGTGTCTCTGTGTAATGTCTATGAGATGTTCAGAATTACATTCCGAAGACAGAAGATTTCTCTTTATCCCGAGAAAAGGTTTAGCAGTGTTAATACCAGTGGGCACATCGCCTTTCCTTGCACCTTGCAGTCAAGAAGTCCCATTCACACTAGACTGGGAGCATGTCTAGAAGCATAAGGTGGATTCCCAAAGCCGTTAAGGTTGGTCCCAGCAGGGTGTTAGGAAGTGCTGGCAGGCCTCGGGGCAAATGCACCCCGGGGAACTGGACCAGGCAGCACCCACACCATAGAAACTGTCTGAAAATGCTGTATCAAAGACCTCCAAATACGAACTGGGCAGCAGTCGTCTGGACTGGTCTCCTAACAGCAGCCAAAGAGCAACCTGTCACCAGGGTCTAGGCTCTTACAAGCATTTACACAGGCAAGCACAGCTTGTCTAAAAATTCCTGTATTTCCAAAGCCTTCCACTCCACTGGTATATTCCCAATAAAATAACAGGGAGAAGACACCTCTTTCCACCTCTGTTTCCTCAAAACCCAAAAGAAAATAGTAACCCTTGACCACATTTCCAATCCTGCCAGCATTAGCCTGCCCAGCTACTACTACTGCTGCTGCTTAAAAAAGCATGCATCAAGTAGAGATGCTTACCTCTTGCACCAAAACCTTCGCCTCTCAAGACTGTCTCTACCATGAACCATGAAAACCATCACTGACAGCTTTGGCAACCAGTGGTATGAGGCCAGTGCTCACAACTGCAGTATAATGTGTCCCAGCTCAGCCCCATCCCTGCCTGACATCCCTGTCCCAGGGCAGCAGCAGTATCCCCTCTGCCTCTGCAGCCCCAGGGCTGCTCTCAGGTCCAGGAAAGCAAAGCCCAAACAGTGCCTTCATATTAAACCAAGCAGCTTGAGGACAGGCAGCCAAACTGCTGCTGTCACCTCCTCTTCCAGCTCCTTCCCACTGCACCAAAGAAAAGGAAACTGAAACACAAATCAAGTCCTATTCTACAAAATTAATAGTTTCCACTTGCTTCTTTTCTGTGTCTGCTTTCACTCTGTAATTACGCAAAAAGACACGGCGTACTGCGTGGTGCCATTGATTAACAAACCCCACAGCTGCACAGGCAGACCCCCAGGCAGTTTTGAAAGCGGCATTTTAAAGAAAGTTTGTTCTTTAATATTGAGATATTTATGGTCCCCCCTCTGAATTGGTGTGATAACGTGAATGAGCTTGTGGTGAGGAGCAGGTGGCGATGTGAGAACATGCAGGTTTTATTCTTGTGAAAAACTTCTATAGAAATTAATAGAAAATTATCTCCTTGCTATTGAATAATGTGGGATGATGCCAAAAACCCAGGGAAAAGATCTCATTCTCTATTAAATTTGGTAAGATTTGTCAAGTAGTTTCTATAGAATCTGCCCAGTTTTTACAGATCTCTCCGTTTCAGCTCTCCACAGGGTTTTGGAAGGGTCACGGAGTATTTCCTTATTATCAGCCCCACTGATGTCCTGTTTAAATCCTATGATTGACAGTGTTTATTCTTCTCTTATTAAGACTCCTTTCTTAGACAGAAAGGAATAAGCCTTATCAGTGAAAAGACTTACAGTCAGCTGGGCAAAATAGGAGAGGCCAGAGGATATTAAGAGAACTGGGTTTGTTTACATTTATTTTAGTTTGTTGGGTTTTTTTAAATCCTAAAGCCCATTTTTCAATGCAGCAGTGCAAATTCTCAAAATATGTATAACATATCACTTAAAAAATTGCCCTGCTGTTTATTTTATTTGGTTATCTTGCTGCACTGCCCAGTGTTATTGTTGTATCCTCCAACCAGGCACTGAATGCCCAGGGCCCCAGCATGTGGCATTTCCCAGAGGCAGGCACAAACATCCAAGAGGACTACAAAAAACTCCCACAGCTGAAGTCTGCACACTTTTCCGGGCAATCACCACTGCTGTCTTGGGGTGACCCTGTCCCGCCGTTCCAGCCTCCAGGGACTGCTGGGTGGCTCTGGTCTTTCTCAGGTCGGCACTGGCACGGGGTTGTGGCTGTGCGCTGGTGTGGCACAGCACGGCACTGCATGGCATAGCACAGCAGCACCAGGGCAGTCTGAACACTGCCATGTTGCTGCCCGGTGTGGTGGGCACAGCGAGGCAGGCTGTGGCCAGCAGCAGTGGTGGGCTGCATGCAGCGCTGGACGGTTGTGCCTGCAGCTCCCGGGAGAAATCTGAGCCCAAAGTGACCATCGGCCTGTGAGCCATCTCCACTCGGGGATCTGCCTGATGCGCCATCCCGGCACGTCTTCTTGAGGGGAAAGAACGGACCCCCATGAAGACACGCCGTGGGAAAGGAGCCCGGTGCCTTTCTGAGGCTGTAGCTCTGGTGTCATGCCCAGCCCCGGGGCAGCAGCTCGGAGGGGCTCCGCGGCGGCACAGCCAGGGGCGCGGGGGCCACGCTGGGAGCAGCTGGACCGGCCACGAATTCCTGCCGGCAGCCGGGCCGGCGGGGCATAGCAACGGGAGCCGGGGGAGGAACATGAAGCAGCGGGAGCTGTGAGAAAGCGAGTGGCGCCGCGGGATAAGGCGGGGGCTCGGGCGGGGGGGCGGAGGGAGGGGGCGAGCGGAGGGGGCAGGGGCAGCCCGGGGTCCCCTGCTGCCAGCCGGGCGCGGGAGCCTCTCGGAACCGAGCCGTACGCCATCCGAACTGGCCGGTTTGCGGCGCCGCTTTGATTTACGCCAGCCCGCACCTGGGCTCCGTCCCCTCCGCGCAACCCAGCGCCTCTTCCGAGCACAAAGGAGGCCGGGGGTCGAGCAGCGCACCCGCCGGCTCCGTTTGGGAAGCCCGGACGTTACCGACGCATTCCCAAGGAAAGCGGCTGGGGCCGAGAGCACGTGACAGTGCTGGCGGCCCTGAGCGCCAGCCCGGCATCCGCCGCCAGCCTCGGCCCCACGGGGGGCTTTGCCTTTGCTTTGTGCGGGGGGCAGCCACGGTGGCCCCCGGCTCCGGCTGAGCGGGCCGGGGCGGGACGCTGCCTCCGAATGACCGAAGGTGGCCCCTGGAGAGCCTGGTCGCACATGCACGCTCGCTGCCGCCAGCCCCGCAGCGGGAGTCGGGGTCCGCCTGCTGCTTTCCCCACCAAATCCCACCACTCCCAGCCTGAGGCACAGATGAAGTGTTGTGTCCCCGTCGAACAACCCCCCCCCCCCCCCCCCCGCCCCCCCATTTTTGGGCTACCAGCCTTTCACAACCCCACTTTCTTGGCCAAGGATTTGTAACGACATCATTCTGAGGCGCAGACCACAGGGGCTGCAGTGCTCGGCCCCGTGTACACAGATTGCTTTTGAAGTGCTGTGGCACCAGGGCAGCTCCTCTCCCTGGCACAGCCACCGCTGTTTTGCACAGGGTCCAGCTCCCAAGATGATCCAGCCCTTGCTAGAGGCAGTCATTGCTCTGCCACTGGATTTCATGTCAGAAAAGATGTTTTACTGCACGTGAGTGTTGTTCCGCTGCGTGAAGAAAATGTTAATCAAACTGCAGAGGAGACACAATAGCTGTACACATATATTAAATATCTAGTTGCTGCACGATAAATAATTAATAAAGTTAATCTATTTCATCATATTCTGCTCAAGTCATACCCTTGCAACCAATCAATAGCAATAAGACATAACATTTGTATGAGGTTTCGCTTTCTCCAAGTGCTGTGTAATCATTAACCAACAGCTGAGTACTCCCGATACCGCAGGCCAGTGAAAACTGGGAAGTTTTGATTACTTGAACAATTCTGCTTTTAGTTTGTGAAATGCTCCCAAAGTACCCTGACATATCTAGCAGCACATAGGCTGGGGTTTCCCAATGAAGGTAGGGAAGCTTATTGCCCAGTTCCTGTTGACTTTCAGAGGAAACAAATTCCCAGTGAATTCAGGCATTTTGAAAACCTCAGCCTTCATATTTTGAAAGCTACACATACACAGCACCAGGTTTTTAACACTTTCCTAATTTCAGCCATGAACATGGTCCTCTCCTACATAAGAAAGCAAAAAGATGAAAAAACCTAGCTTAGGAACAGCAGAAGATTGCTTAATTGTGTAATTTACAAAACTTGTACAAAGTTTGCAAAACCATCCCTGCTATTTCTGTTTCAGCACTAGCAATCATCTGCACCTGAAAGAGCTCTTGACTTGAGGCTACCACAGGGCTGTGAGTCATTTTAGAGAGCAGCAACAATTGTCCAGCTTTCCTCAGGAGTTATATTAAAACGATTCCTAACACACAGAAGTTTGTTTCTTCTCCAGTGATTTGGAGAGGGAGATTTGTCCCCTGCAGGATGAGACATGGAGCGTGGTACTGGCCCTCCTCCCAGGTCTCAACTTTCCCTGGGTGGACACACACACAAGGGCAGGAGCATTAGCCCCTTGGAGGCCGTGACTGAGCTGAAGCCAAGACACTGAATTTTCCTGCAGGCCACCTCCTTCCAGCTGGTCCAGACTGCCCACGGCCACAGCTGCCCCCAGGATTTCAGTGGGGTCAGCCAAGCCTGCTGGCTGCCGCCTCAGTCACTTGCCATAGCAGGAGGAAAAAGATGGGTTCTACCTCCAAGGGTCCCTGGCACTAGCCCTGGGATGGCCACGGAGGTCTGCCTGTGGGTTTTGTCCCCCTGTTCTCTGTTCTGGGGGAGCCATGCATGCCATCCAGCACCACCACCCTGCCTCAGTGCTCCTGTCCTGGTCAGGGTGGCATCAGGGCTGGTGGATTGCTCCCAGGCACTCTCTGCAGCTCCTCTGACTCCTGGGAGCTACTGACCTCTGGGTAAACAAGTGAGCAGTTTACAGACCCATCATGCTGTGACCTCAGTGAGATCCCAACACACTTGGGTGGTCTCAGGGGGGTGCAAGCCCCAGCCCTGCTGGCATCCCCTGCACCCAGCACCTGTGGGCTGTGATGATGAGCCGTGTGTCCCTCAGAAGCACAAGACCTCACATCAGGAAGAAAAAAACCTGAAAATTATGGAAAAGGCCTGGACACCATCAGAGACCAAGCCATGGAAAGAGCTGGCAAAGAGTTAGTTACTCAATATTTTAAGACCAAATAAGCCTGACACTTCAGAGGGCTCTGGTCCATCATTTTTGTTCAAATTGCATGTACATCCTCTGATATATACCTCCGCAGCCATAAACACAAAACATGAGAGGGACAGAGAAAGAAAAATCTTGCTGAACAAGGGAGTTACATACTGTAGGAATGCAGGAGCCTGTGATCTGCGTTATTTCTTTGCTTAAGGCCACCTAGCAACAGCACATAGGTTAATCCTCCACAGACTGAACAGACAGCATCAGCCAACAGGAAAACAAAACATCCCCACTAGAAAAAAAATCAGAAGAAGAATTACCCATTTGCAAGAGGGTTGTAGGAACAGGCAGCAACAAATAAGAAAGAGGTATACATGATACTCCTGCAAAAGGAAGATTTCCCTGTAAATAGAGTTATTGTCCAGCTTTTTATTAAAAACACAAAAAGAGCTTTACAACATTTACAGAAAACCTCTGTGGGAGCTGCAGGAGCCCTGCTCCACAGGGAGCTGGGGGGGATGAGCTGGACTGTGGTCAAGGCTGGTTGCCATCTTAGAGAGCACCTTTAAATGATAAGTAGAGCATCCTCTAAAATGATAAATAAACCTCTGGAGTTGTAACCCTTCTGCCAGGGGTTACCAGCACCTGCAAGGGCAAGTTCAGATCTCTACGAGCATCTCTTGGACATTAAGACACACCATCACCTTAAAGCCATTGTTTGCAGCGGCTCAGCCCTCCTTTTGTAACTCTGCCAGGCTCCCCCCTCACCAGAACATTCTGCTAAAGGGGCCTGGAAATACAGAATTTACTCACCAGGAGATCCCCACTGTGCCAGGCCTGCCCCGCGCAGCTGCTGTGCCCTGGAGAAGACACCCTGTGGGGCTCGCTGGCCCCAACACCTGCTGTGCCTGTAGTGCCTTTGCTTTGACAGCACACAGGGTGGCCCTGGCAAAGCTGCCGCCCAGGAGTCATGCTGTCTCCCCAGCATTGCCCCTGCCTGTGCTGCTCCTCCCAGTCCCCCAAGGGGTAGCCAGCAGGGATGGGATTTTGGAGGAAAATGTGATGGGAGGCCACTGCTCCTTGCCAGCCTGCTGCAGCATGCTGCCTGCCTTCCTCACTGCCAGCCTTCCCTGCTGCCCCAAGCTGAGCGTCACCTGCTGCTCACCAGTGCCAGCACCGCCAGCACTGTCCCCAGGGAAGCTTCTGACCCAGCTTTTCTGAGGGTTCTTTGCCACACGGCACACCTTCCCATGCTTGCTAAGGGATGGTGGCCAACATGGTGCCACATATACCTGCGCGTCTGGGATATGATTTATTAAGGGGTTTATCGTTGCTCCTTTTCTGCTGTTCGCCAACAGATGGTAGCAGCACCGCTGCTGTCACGCCGGGCCAGGAGCTGCTCGCAGAAGGATGACTTCTGCTCTGAAACCTTTCCTATCTGATGAAAAGTCATGCTTGCCCTTCCCCTTGCACCTCACTAGCTGCATTTCCAGAGCCAGCTCAGAGAGCAAAGTGAGTATCTCACAGCACAGCGTATTCTCAGTTCGAGGCTCTGGGGAGGGACAGGGGCAGCTGATGGGGTTGTGACCCTGTTCACTAAGGCTGGTGAATCAAAATGTACTCAAGTACACCAGCAATGCCTGGCCTGGATGCCCCAAACCTCCTGGGCTGTGTGGGGCTGCAGCAGTGCATCCTGCCTGGCTCTGCCTACAACAAGCCATTCCCAAATGGTGAACAACACCCAGCTTGAAGACAGGCACCAGCTAGGCCGAAATTAATTAATTCATGTATTATTTATGAATTTAATTATTGGGCAAAATCCAAGCATTTCATGCCACTGGCTGCACTGGCCACTTGCACCGGATGGGGTCCCGAGATGCTTGCTGCCTTTACTGGGTGAGCGCTGAAGCCAGCTGGAGCTTTGCCTAGGCAAGGTCTGGCTAAGATGGAGCTAAGTATAGACCTCAGGATTTGGTCTGCGGCGAAGCAGCTCTGCAGAAGAAAAACAAACAAACAACAACTCCGCTCTAGAGGCTTCCCCTAATTCTGTAAAGTGCTTTGAGGTTAGCGAGCAGCTCTGTGTAATCAATAACACCGTTAACAAAAAGGTGGCCGAATGGCAGCTACCTCTGATTAAAATAGAGCCCTTGGTGTATTGCAGCAAACAGCCATGTAGTCATTTCTCTGATCAGAAGCAGGTCTTTCTTAGTGTCATATAATTCATGTTAAAATCACTGCAATAAGGCAGACTTCCTTGCAGCTGTTCAGAAGTCTTTGGAGGCTGCCATTATACTTCACCTTTTTAATGCTTTATGTATTACAGCTTTATTTTCACCTAAGGCTGTGATCCTAAGCTTCCTCACAGCCTTATCTACAACTCATATTTCAAAGCCTAATTTTCCTGCCCCCAAATGTAGAATAAAATAGCTTGCAAAAAAGGCTGCAAGGAAGCTGCAAGTTCTGCGGTTTTATACCCCTTCTCCATCAGATCTGCATAGGTACTATTCCTCACGGACCCAAAAACTTCCTGAAGAAGTACTGTAGCTAGAAGGTATTTCTTGACCTGGCATACACTCTGTCCACTCTAGCTGGTGGAAAGATTATGACATTTTAGTTGGACTGAAAGCAAGATATCACTATAATTGGAGCCCAAGTGCCTGCATGAGCCCAAAAGCTAGGAACTGCTGGAAATCCTCGACAGCCACCAGCAGCCTCAGTGCCCAAACATGCCTATGCCCCTGCATGGAGGTGATACACACCCCTCCTCTCTGCTTGTGCTGCAGCCACTGGTTGTCTTCCAGAAATACAAGGTTTTGTAAAGGAAGGATGCCTAGGCCCGTCCAGGTTTCCACCTCCCCTGCAGTGCATGAGCAGCAGTACGAGGAACCATAAGAATATCCCAGGTCATCCCAGCACAAGCTGAAGTCTGCCTTTGAGAACACATGTTCCTCATCACAAAATGACTCTCTGCTGCAGCGCTGGCAGTGATCTCTTGCTCTGCTGAGCTGCTGTCCCCTTCTCCTGTGCCTGGCCAGCTGGACAAGCCTACCATGGCTGTGTGTGCACAGTGGCCCTGTGGTGGGCACAGCATCTCAGGTCTACACGCTGGCTGGTTTTGTACCACTGTCTGGTAGGACGTAAACAAAGCACTGACTTCCACCACCTCCATTAATGTAGGCAGGGGCCCTTGGTTGGAAAAGACAGGCATGCTGGAGGAATGCAAATGGTGGGATTATTTATTATTCACGTAGATGCTCAGCCCGTAGCATGTCGCCTGGCTCCATGTAATCGTACAAATCACTCAGCTGAGTCAGTGATCTAGCTGTAGACCCCGCAGCTCAGGGACTCGAATGATCCCAGAAGGACCATGTTCAAACATTCATGCCCAGATGACACTTGCTCCCATGCATACTTTTTAAATCTTTGCCAGACACTATGAGAGATCATTTTGTGTATGTCACATATAAAATAAGATCTCGGTTTTACCAGGAAGCCCACATTGAAGAATCTTCAGGAAAACAAGGCACCACTACAATATAACAGTCTGAATGCTTAGCAGAGATTGTCTTTAAAGGTCAAAGCAAACCTCCCTTGCATAACATGCTTTTTTTCCTGGGTCAGTACAAATCCAAGCTCCGAGGTAGCCAAGTGCTCCCCCTTCCTAATAGCCATCTGTTAATAGAGCAACACGCAGCTCTCCCTGCTCTGGCCATCCCCACTGTGAAGGGCTTATCGCATTACTGCTGCTCTGGGAAATCTTGACTCCTGACATCGGCGCTATGAAGGCGGCTGTTGATGAAGCACTGTCACTTTACAGTGCAGCTCAGCAAAAGCTTTGGCTTCATTTCTTACCTGTAACACCATAAAAGCTCAATAGGCAAACAGCCCCATGTCAGGGCAAGGAACCAGCTTTGCCAAGTGATTTTGTTAGCAACAGTCTTCATTTATGCCTGTGCAAGGGACAGGAGACCAGGACCTCCTTCGCCCTCTGTGGCTGCTGTACCAAGGTCCCCCTTTGCATTGCTGTCTGGTTGGTGCTATTCACGGTGCAGGTGCTCACACAGACATTACTGGTGGGCTGTGCAGGTCATTCATTGTCCTAAGAAAAGGAGTATTTTTGAAAATACTACAATGAACCAAGGAAGCAGAAGGACAATTTTAAGTGGTTGTGTTGGGCACAGGCATCGTGGGGGACACCCAAGCACTCTTTCTGCTGCAAGCTGCTGGTTTGAAACCACTGAGCAAGTTCCTGGCCCCGACTAAAGGCAGTGGCACAACTGGGGTTTGCTTTGGTCAGGTGGCCGGCACAGCACTGGAGCTTGCTTGGAGGCTAAGGTAATAATAAACACATATTTTACTTATAATAAAAATAAGCACATAATTTGGCTTATGTGACTGATCTCCTTCAGCATCAGGATTGCTAAAGAGAAAAAATAATGTAAAAATCAGGCACTTGAAAGATGGACTTTTTGATGTATGCGATTCATTGAGGCAGAGCTGAGAATAGCATGTGTGACCCCAAGAGACATCCCATCCTTTACTGTTGGCCTCCTCCCCAGGGTCTCTCACCTCCCCTTGGTCCACATCTCCCCTCACATCCCAGCAGAGCTGCAAACCTGCACCCCACTGCCAGGCATAGCCAGGCCACGCTCTGCTCGATACCTGTGGACAGCCTCCAGCCCACCTGCACAGAAACCACAAAGGGAAAGCACACAAAATAACCAGTAAGAAACCACTTTGCATTTTTGTACCAGTTTTCATCTGAACAAAGCATTTTGCAAGCCATACTGAATTCGTCTAACAAAGCTTTCATTTCTTAATTAATTAAGAAAAGTCTGCTTTATGATCTCATAATTGAAATCAAGTTGTAAGATATTGACTATATTCACTTTTTTCTATTTTGTGAGAAAATGAATACAAAAGAATATTATAAACTTCAGTCTGTACTAGTGGGAAAGGAAGGAAATCCACTTCCTCAATATAATAAGCTAATTTCTGCTTAAACATTTTCCAGTCATGCCATCCAGCAGGCATACTCTGAATTTGAAGCCAGAATGAGGTCCCTGCCCTGGGAATGCAGTACATCATTTTGGGAAGAAAGCGGCCTGGAAGCTCTGATCTGCAGCCAACACTCATCCTACAGTGACGGGGTGGCCCAGGAACAGACCTGCCCAAGCAACTGGGGACCAAAGTCAAACAGTACCAATCCCCAGTTAGCATAAATAATTGGGTTTCCAACATGAAGGCCCCCACAGTGACTTTTCCATTGAGGAACTACATGCTACTAAGAAAATTAAAGGTTGAAAGTTCATTACTGGGACAAGTAGAGCACGAACTTTCGCAAAATGCCTCATCGATTAGCATCATCTCTTGACCTAAAACAGAAACTCTAAGGAAAGCTGATAGGAAGCTGATTCCTGCTGGGGTTTATTGCTATTAAGTATTATTATTATTATTATTGATTTTGAATCATTATTTTCCTTTATTTAAGAAAAAAAAAACAGATGAGGAAAGAAAGAAAGAGAAGTTCAATGGGCTTTCCATCAGCCTGGCTCCAGGTGAGGCTATTCATAATGCAAGGAAAAATAGAGTTGCACATACAGAAGCTATTAATACTTCCTTTCTAATTAAATTCCACAAGAAATTGTGCAGGATATTTCTGTCCCCATACTCATTCTAGTCCCATCATCTTTTGATTAACTATCCTCATGCACTAGGAATTAAGGTGTGACCTCTAACTTTTTTGAGAGAGATGTGCTGTTTTTAATATTAACAGCTCCATCTTTTCATTGTTCCTTGAGCAGGGTTGGGAGGAGAAATATAATTACACACAATGGGGGTATAATTCATACATTAAAAGTGACATTAAAATGATAGGTAGCAAAATATAACAATATAACAGCTTGTCTGTCACTCCTTTATGGATTGCTGGCACCCTCCAACCCCATTACAAACACATCCCTGGAGGGAGTGCAGCAGGAAGATGTGAGCGAGATTAACGCCAGAGGAGACCTCATGGTGCTCGGTGCCGTGGGGCTCCCTCGGCAGGGATATCCGATTTAAATGCCTGTCAGGTCTCTGCTTCCCATGGGCGCCACGTCCATGAGCTGGCTGCCACAGCCCACACCACTGGCACCCGTGGGTCTTGCTCTCCCAACAAGGAACCGCCCCAACATTGCAGATTCCTGAAGCAGAGTCCCAGTGCTCCCATTAGGAGATAACATTATACAGTTCGATGTATCTGGGGCATGGGAGGCCCTCCTACATAGCACACAGGGCTCCCCACAATGTTGCCTCTTTCCCCCAAAAATGAGCTGGCCCTGGCAGCGAGGAAGCCAAGCACCCATTAGCAGGGAGGCACATGGAAAGGGCTGTTTGAACGGATCCAGGCTGTGGATACCAGCCGCCGTGGGGCAGGGGGTGCCCAGGCTCAGCTGTGGCTCTGCCACAGTGACACGCCTGGCCTGGCAAGTTGCTGGGGCTTTGCCTGCCTGTGGAAGCTGCAGCCCAGTTTCACTTACACTGCTTGTACATGGCTGCAGAGAAACTGGTGCAAAGCCCCGTACATGCAAATTTGGGGATATTTTTCTGTTTAGCTGCAGGGTACCCCCTGTCAGCATAACCTAAATGCAAAATCCTGTCTGGAAACTGAATTAGGGCATCACCTGCTGAATGCACCAATGTCCAGCATCCTTCCCCTCCACATGGCTGCTGGGCACCTCTCCAGGGTTCCCGCACTGGCTCACAAGCAGACGGGTTTGTACACAGCTCCAGCCAGCCAACCCATTTGGGCTGAAGTGAATTAGAAAACATCCACGCAGGTGGGAGCTACCCCTCTGAGCAGGGAGGCACAGCCCCCTCACATGCCCAGCTGGCTCCAGAGGATGCTGCTGCCCATGGGCAGGCAAACTCCAGCTCAAACGGTTTCAGTGTACAGCTTCCTGAGCTTTCTTCTGAGCACAAGCACTTTGGTCAATGATTGCCATGCTTTATGTAGTATGAAAATCAAATTGACTTAAACATATGCTTATATGAAATTGTAACTGACTCCTTGGTTAATCTGCACAAGCGGAAATCTGTGATCACTTCTCTCTCAATAACCTTCTTGCAACACCAGGGCCACACCGTATTACCCGCTTGAGCTTTGCAAAGTCCTGATCTTCCCCTTCCTCAAACACAAACAGTAAACATTGCTTCTGACAGCAATCAGCTACTGTTCAATTAAAATTTTTTTCAAGTCTAGTTTGAGACCTGAAGATACTGATGGATTAAATACAAGTGTAAAAACATCAGTGGAAAATGCATCCAGGGCTGTTACACGGGGAGTCTGAAAAAGACACAGATTGATGTGAGAAGGAAGGTGAAAATCCAGAAGGATCCAGCCTGAAACTTTAACATAGCAGCCAGCAGAAGTCCAGCAGCAGGAGCTTCACTGGACTCACAATATTCTAGTTAAAATATGCAAATTGCTCATTTTTGCTTGGATAGCAAAATGTGTATTTTAAGATAGGCCTGTTTTGGAGAGCATCAGCTCTTCCTGCTCCCTAATTTTACACCCACAAGTCTCATTTAGACAAAATAAACAGGGAGGTGAGACCATCGGGGGTCCTGCTGCAGCAGTTTCCTTGCCCTGTCACCCTGCAAATTTTATTGCAGGATTTTTGCCATCGTTGTATTTGTTTTCAGAAAAATGGACAATGGGAGGCCTCCATGCCTGAGGTGCACACTTTGCTCTCTCCAGACCCTTCCAAGTCACTGCCCTGCACCTTGGGCCCAGCATTACAGCCTATTTCTCAGTGCACAGGGCTGGTTTCATGGTTTCATCCCAGCTTCTTTTTTTTTTTTTTTTTCTTTTTCCTGTTTTAAACAGGATATTTTAGTCCATCCTTTAGCACTCCTCACCATATAAACATAAGGAATTAACTGACACCAGAAGCAAGGTTTTACTGCATTAATTACAGCAGCCCCAGTTCTTTTGGAGCTGCATGGAGCACTGTGCATCACAGCAGCCCCTGTGGAAAACAGATCACTGACACCGCTCTGTGCTTTCTCAGGCTACGGCACCAAAAGCAACCCGAAGGAATTAGGTTTTCTTGATGTCTAAAATTAACTGGAAAAAATAGTACTTGCCATGGTGGCTACCCCAAGTAAAAGCATCGGATGCTTTTTGCAGCAGAAATTTGAACCAGTTTGAACTGTAAGATCCACATCAAGGAAACCCACTGTTGCTGCAGCGCAACAGCCTGCCCAAATGGCAGGACAGGGGTGACTGATTCAGCGCCCACCCCTTCCCTGGGACCCCCATCCCATGTGAAGTCCCGCTTTTACTCTTGACTTGTCCTGCAGGCCAGGGCCAAGCACCCTCCTCAAAACAGAGAATGAACCTCAGTCCTCAAGCACAGTCAGTATAAAATAAAGTAACTTTCAATATCACCATAACTTTCAAGTCAGTTGGCAAACTGTGGATATACAGATTACGCTTCAGGCAGCACAAACACAGAAACTAAAATGACTTTTTACCATACCACATTGTAATAAATGGATGTCACGTTAATTTCTGGAAACCCACAGAATGGTAAGTGTAAGCCTGAAAAATAATGCAGTCCTGGAAAATGTAGGACAGTTGCGATGTGAGGTTAAATTTTGTGACTTATAGCCAGCTGTAGTGTTATGCAGTCTTTGAGTTACATTCTATTTTCCTTAGGCTGCTGGCTACTGAAGTTTGCTTCCTTGTTGGCCAAAAAGGTAAAAGGAGGGTGGCTCTCATCTTGAACCTTTCTGGGAGTAAGCTGGTTTTTAAACAACAAAAATTTAAAACATTTGGGTGTACATTTATCCCGAAGTATTTGTTCTTTTTCTCCATGCAGTCATACAACTAGCATTTCACACTCCTGAATCCTTCACAGCCTGAAGAAAGACTATTTAACAATACTCATACTATGGGTAGACCTTCAAAGTGCCGTACCATCCGGTGCTGGTACCCCAGGAAGCCCTATGCAATGGGCAGCCCAGTATGATCGCACAGAATAGAGAGTAACAAACTAGAAAATCACTCCAACACCCAGCTTTAAGAAGCTTTTTTACATTAAAGGCTAAATCTGTCTATCTACCTAGTAATTATGCCAAGATTATCACCATGGCACTCACAAAAACTGGTAGATAGGAAGTCCTTGGTAAATTTTATATACAAAAAAATATTTTTTTATTTTTATTTTATTTTTATTTAATATTAAATAATTAATAATTTATATAGTTAAGATATTTTTGAGCCTTATGCTTCCACTCCCTATGAAGCCTTTACCTGGATATGCACATTTTCACGTTTTATTGTTAACATAAGATTTAAGGGCATATCTAAGGGTTTAGGCAGTGGAACTAGAAAGCTCTCCATGGACCAGGAGTTGTTAGCTGCAGCTTACAGCAGCTGAACACTGAGCCTTTGGAGTAAAAACCAGGGGATTTGGTTTATTCAGGGTGGCCCACAAGTGCCAGGGGGAAGCAGTACCACGGTGTGCAGGTCTGGCATCCCTGCATCAGCCCCAGGGGTTCTGTGGTCATGCGGTGTCCTGGGCACCTAGAGTTGCTGTATCATCACCATGCCAGCATGTCATTCCATAACTTTATTTATTAAATAGCTTTTTTGCATTTATTCTTTTCGCACATCCTAACATCCTGAAATGACTTGGGAGGACTATTCAACATAGGTGGCTTGGCAGAAAATAAAAGCTAGAAAAGAAGATACAATGCTGTCTTTTTCCGAGACAGCCCTGGGTCAACCTCGACACTTGGTCATTCGGGGGTTTTACTCTACACCTTCCATTGCAATCATCAGCCACCACTCCAGCATGGTCAGGCTGTTCACCCATGCACTTGCGAGAGCAATTTCAGTGCACAGATTTAAGGGCTGCTTTTGAAAACAGGTCTGGCAAGACTGACATGTAATCTCCACAGCAGGGCCAGGCAAAGCTCTTGCAAGCTACTGACAAGCACAAGCATTAGGCTAAATATCTTACAAACGCAATTTAAATACATCAGGGTTTCTGTGCAAGTAGACAGTGCTGGAGCACAAATTGCAGAGAGGCAGAGGTGGATGCAGGCTGCAGGCTTTGTACCTACACGATGCCCCACTCCCTTCGGAGGGGACCAGATTCATTTCATCTCTGTGCAGCTCTGAGAAGCTGGCTCTGATGTTAGTACCATCAGCCACAGACAAGGCTGGGTCCCCTCGGTCCCTGGTGGTGCAGGGCAGCAGCTAGCAAGCAGCCAGGGAAGTGGGAGGGTGCGGGTCCAGCTCCAACCAGGCCCTCAGTTCAGCTGCTGGCGTTTCCTTCAGTGGGAGTGAGATGAGACCTTTGAAAAGGAGCTTGGAGGAAGTGAGGGGAGCCCCAGACACGGCCTCATCCCTGCTGAGCAATGCGAGTGGAGAAGTCAGCAGTGTGGTACAGCTGTCTAGCAGCAGCAACGCCAGGCATTGACACAACCTCCCACCCACCTCAAGCTGCAGAAAGTCCAGAGGAGAACAGCAAAACACATAAGCAGCTTAAAATCATGACCTAGGCCAGATTTAGTGGCGTGATTGTGTTTGGTCTAGAGTAGAAGAGGCTCAGGGTGGACATGCTTACCATCTCCCTAGAGGTAAAGGGTTTTGCAGAGGAGTGAGTGAATCCTGCCCCAGGGCCACGGCAAGGATGATGCATTTTAACAGCAGCCGAGGAGATTTGAGCCTGGCATTGAGGAAGAACTTTTCCATTAGAAGCCCAGGAACAAGCCACCTCCATAGATGCTCCAGCCCTTTTGTCTTTGTTTTCCCTGCCAGGTGAGGAAAGGAGCTAGCAATAGTCTGGATACACCTGGTCCTGTATCATGATAGGGAGACAGACTGAGCTGTTCCCAAGATCCTCTCCAAACCTGTGCTCCTGCAGTTCTCTGGTCTTAAAGCTTCCCAAATCCTTTCATGTCAAATATTATCAACACAACTGCTTGAGTTTTAAGTGGATTATCTGCTCAGCCCTGCCAAGCCAAGTAGTGCATTTCAGAGAGTTAGAGGCTCCTTGTCCAGGAGGTTTTTAAGACTGGCACGTTCATGTGCTTCCTGGTTAAGCAGAGTAGCAGAGACAGACGGGACTGTGATGTGAAGGCATCACCAGCAATAAGCTTACCTCACACAATTACATTTCCTTGCAAAATTTGGGTACTACCCCAGGTAGGCAGAGCACACCACCACCTGCCAGGAGCCAAGGCTTTGCCAAAGGAAGGGATCCTGAGGTGGCTGGGAGGTCACACGTGCTCACAGGCAACAAGCAAATATGACAGCTCTGGAACAGAGCTCATAAATCCTCCTCTGTGTAGACAGCATGGTTTTCTGTTTTGCCTTTGCAAGCTCCAGTAGACCGCCTCTCACATATAGTATAAATGAGTCTGTGTTTTGGGGAGGATCACTGCAAATGAGCTGAGCATCTGGAGCTCCCACGAGAGTCAATGGCAATCACAGGCACTTGGCTTCTCTGGAAATAGATGGCATTTTACCTTTCCTCTCCTAATGGCAAGAAGTTAACAGGGAAACCAAGAGAATAGTCCTTACACCCTCCAAAGTGCATTTATAACCTGATGGACAGGTAGCGGACAGAGAGGACTCCCACCCCTGGGTGCCTCCAGCCCCTGGATGCCAGCAGAGGAGGTGCTGCAGCCGTCACTGCCAGCAGCCCTGCTGCAGGAGAGGGCATGCTGCCCACCTGCCCCAGAATTTCTCATGGCACGCCACGTTGCTGCTGTTAGCAACTCAGCTGCTGGGCGAGCACTGCCATAGGCCTACTGGGCACATGCTGAAGCTTCTTTTAGCCATGATAGATCTGTTCTAAAAACACATTTCCTCTTTACAGAACTGTTTAGTGGTTCTGAGTAATTATTCCCTGTGATACTATTTTCCATAGTTTTAAGAGCCAGTAATTTATTTTACTGCTGTCCATCTATTAGATTTTTGTCTCCTCAGGAACACAAGCACCAAGAAAGGAGATAGTGCAGACTCCCTGTGATTGTACATGAAACATCAGCAATAAAAACTTGCAGCAAGTTTTCATTTTCTGCTTTCCTGAGCTAAGTTTCTGGAGAACTGACATCCATTTGTCAAAAGGCATTATTATGAAGCGATACCTATGAGTGCTGATATTGACTTACTGTCTCTGTGAAATTTCTTCTCATCTCTTTCCGACAGAGCTGAACACAAAGCTGGCACCATCTCCAGGGAGCAATTCAACTAAACTTTTAAGCTGGTACCAATGCTCAACACACCTCCTTCCAGGACTGGCAAGACTTCAAGAAACTCGCTGGGAAGAGCTGTGCAAGTGCCACTGTGGAGAGCTGTGAGATACGCTCCCCTCTGATCCAGAGGGGACGATGTTCCAGGGGCCATCATACGACATCTGGGCAGTGGTCACCCAGGGGAAGAGTTATTGCTTTTACCCACATGCAGATCTTCCAGGAAACAGCAAAACACCCTCTGCAGCACAAAAGCATCCTCTAAATTAAGAAACTGAGCTGAAAAAGGGACATAGCATTTCCAGGACCTGCAGCCAAAGGAGGCCATTACACAGCAGAGGGCAGGTTCACAGACTGGCTCACAGCACACAGGTGTGTATTTCCCCCCCTTTTTCTATTTGGCAGAACAACACAATGCCTCTGCAGAGGAACAGAAAGCTGAGAGTGGGGCAAACCTAAGCTTGCCATCTGCTCTGAGTGGGCTGGGCTAATTCAGTGTGTGATGCCCTGCACCTCCTACCATGTCCTTCACATGGGCAGTACAAGTAGGCTGCCCTCCCTGGCAGGCAGTGGCAAGGAGCCAGAGCACCCACACACCAAGAGCCTGTATTAAAAAAAAGGCAGTCTGTGACTGTAGACAGTCTCTTTCCTTTTCTCAGAAAAAGTTTTGGCACTCTTTTTCCCTTGTCATCTCTGCCTGCCGCTATCCCTCCTTGCACTGGAATAAGGAGGTCAGCCAGACCCACACAATTAGAGGAAATTGTATAAGGCTGACCTTGTACCCTGCCAGGTCTTTTCAAGCATGAGCAGTCTTTATCAGTGGCAGCATAGAAAACACTGAAGAGATGTGCTTATAGGTGGGAGAATGAGATTGTTAAGACATTTTTTCCCCTCACTCTCCACAAACTAAGATAGTACCTCTGCCACTTGGGTGAACTTAGGTTATTCCCACTCATATCTGGCAGCCCATGGTTTCCTCCTTCATCTTGACTTCTGCTATTTTCATTCTGTGATGTCTGTACTTTTGCACTATTGGGAGTGGATTGTGTGTGGATCACTAACTTTTGGACAGGTCAGCTATCTCAGCCTGAGCACCACTAGATGGATACTAATAAGAGGAAACGAATACATCAAAGAAAGTTCTCTCTTTTTCTCCTCATATCCCTCTCCCAGGCACGCTGCTTTCTTCTGCTCTTGTTGTTGCTGCCCTTTCTCGCTCTGCATTTATGCTCTGATTTCTGCAGATGGTGCTGTACCAAGAAGAGGTGACGATTGACTTTTTAGGTCTGCTGGAACTACACGAATGAGTCCGTGTGGAGCCTCCCCTTCAAAAGGGACAATGTAAAAGAGATAATGGATGCTACAAACCACACACAAAATTTAACAAAACAATTACAGCCGTGGCTGTTAGGAGACAAGTGACAGCACTGTGGGTAACGCATCGGCAGAGTGTAGAAGTGGCTGTCTAAGGGAGAGATTAAACCCTGGAGCACATGGGGGCCTCCAGTCCAATTAAGTCATTTGGCAGCTAGACATGGCTATAGCTAATATTTGGCCCAGATGGGTCTAGATTAAGTGTACCATGCTTGTCACTTGCTTAGCAGAAGATGAGGTGCAGGAGTCCTGTAAGAGCTGATCAAACACTCCTGCATTTTGCACAGCTTTAGGAGACCCGAGAGTAGAAACCTGGTGGGGGTTGCTGTGGTTGCTGTAAAAGCTTTTCTGAGGACTTTGTCCAAATATAAGATCAAGTCTCCTTTATTTGTAAAAGTAGTACAAGCTGGTAGACGACATGAATGACCATTATGTCCATAACTGTATACTTGCCCTACCTGCCAACAGACCACATGTAACTTAACCCAGTGACACTAGTGAGGTTGGTCACGCAGAACTGTTGGGGACCAGAGACTCGCTGGCCACACTGATCATGGCTGGAGACATGCACGCCTCAGCTGCACTGGCATAGCTGTCTGAGGACCCAATTTAGCTGGCAAAATATTTGCTATCGATGGCAACCCCTGAAAAGGAGTTGCTGCAGCCTGCCTGCGAGGCTGGCTTACAATGGCCACAGTTAGGAAAAAAACATCCTTTTATCAGTAAAAGGAGTAAATCAGTTTTGGAATCAGCAGGATACAATAAACTTGGATTCCCAAAACACTGTTTATACAGTGCTGGCACTCTGAGGGCTTCCACGGCAAAAAGCAAGTAACTCACATGGAAAAAGGACTGTGCTGGTTGAGGGCTCCTGTGTCTGCTGCACTGGCAGACTACAGGAAACCAAGCTCCAAGGCTGAGAAACTTGATGGTTTGGATTGGTGAATTCACAGTTGGGCCCTGGGGGCTTTGTGGAAATCTATCTGCACTGGGACTCAGGACACCTTCCCAAAGTGGTTTGGGTTACCTTCTTTGGAAATACATGAAGCCAAAAATTCCCCACATGGCAAAGGTCTGCCAGGCCACCAAGCATTTGGTATGGCCTGGGGAGCAGGGTGGCAAGTTTGCTGATTTCCAGTAGGGATGCAGTTTGTGAGGTAGTAAAGGACGCATAGAATACTTGCCTAACCCCTTCCTGGTCTCCTGGCTTTTGCTTTTTTTTTTTTTTTTCTTCCCCAGTTTAAGCATCACCCACGAAAACAATGGTGTGGCACAAGGAATAAGGGTACACGAGCTCCCCCCAGTACAGCTCAAAGTGCTCACCCTGCCTTGGCCACATTAACAGGCCTAGGCACAGCAAGCAGTTGCTGGAGGTGCCACGATCTGCGCAAAGGAGCCCTGAGACATGGCCCACATCAGAGAGATCTTCCCAAGCTTGTGATTAGACACAGCGGAGAGAAGCAAACCAGAAGTGCATGACAAATTAATGGCTTTGCAATTTGTCACTACAACAATGGTATGAGTTCGAGTATGCAGCCCAGGCTGGCTGATACCAGCCTCAAGGCACTCTGGGCAGCTAACATGTGCAATGTGTTCTTGAAAGACACAGCCTTTCAGAAATAGCTTTCAAATCTGTCTTAAAAAACTGTAAGCCCTCATTAAACTCATTCTTCTAATTAATTAAACATCGCTTGTATTATCTTAACAAACAAGTGAGTGCAGAATCACTGAGGTTCAGTGATCAGTTGCTTCCTAGACTCATTTATGCATAAGGTATCTGTTTAAAGCTGTTCTAATGGCCATACCTACCTGCGTTAAGTAAAATGGAATGATCCTTCCATTAGTGCAGCTTGGGACATGGTAACTCACTCGTGCTTTCCATTTTTCAGATGCATTAATAACTACAGCCCATATTAAATCCCAGCACCAAGGACTCACTCCAGGTCTGGTCATTAACAAGACAGTAGGAAGCTCTGCTGACTTCTGCAAAGACCGCCTGACCCCCACGCACGGAGGCAGCCAGAGATGGGCCCTGGGCTGGTCCCTGCAGCCCTGTGCCCCTGGGGCACTGTCAGGGATGGCAGTGGGGGGGGACAGATGGACAGGAGCAGGATGGAGCTTGCTGCCTGCCAGGGCAGGCTTGGGCGTCTCCTCCCAGGGCTGCGTGTTACCTTATAGACATACCCTTCAACAGGCAGCGTGTATATAATTCTATACACATGGGTCAAATGCACACATGACCTGCAGCAGTGCAGGCTGGCAGGGGCACAGCTGCGGGTGAGCAACCAGCTGTGCTCTCAAGGAGGGTGCTACCAGCGCGTCCCATGGCTGTACACCAGTACATCCCCAAACCTCATGCCTGTTCCGAGGCTGGCCGAGCAGCCAATCACCAGCTCGTGCTGCAGCCCTCTGCATTCACCCACCTCAGCACAGGAGCCCAGGAGCCCCCAGCCTTCGCTCCATGCTCTTGGCTCACATTAGTGTTTCCAAATACACATTTCAAAGACTAAACACCAGTCACCTCTGACACTGCTTGTTTTTAAGACTTCATTTGATATTTGTATCTGGGGCTGTATTTTCCCTGGTGGTTGTACCACGATATTACAGTAGATTTAGATTTTTCCTGAATGTTTTCTGCTAGCTGAAAACTAGTACATGGGGAAAAAAGCAACAGCAAAAAAATCAAAATCCTAAAGACACTGGGTCAAGAAACATTCTCCTGCATGGCAGGGTGGCCCCACCTTTTGTTGAGAAGCACTCAACCACCTACCTATAGCAAATGCTCAGCCCAGTCACCTTCCTTTGGTCATGATCTAATACTGCTGTTGCACCAAGTGTGAAATTAGGATACCACAGTTTGCTGAAGAAGGTGATGCCTAACTTTGTCAACAGCACTGGTGGAAATGTTTCCACCTCCAAAGTTTTTCCAGAGACATCAACCCTTCCTGCCTAAAGCAGGGAGGTTGATGCCATTTTCCAAACATCTCTGGTGTGAAATGAGGCAGGTAGAGATGTATAACCTGTAATTATTTTGGTGCAGGTGACAGGAAGACCTTCCGAGGACTGCACCTGGGATGAAGAAACGCCTCTGATCAGAGTGGTAAGCCTCAGCTGTCACCATGCCGCCAGGGCAGGCTGCTGACCACCACAGTGCCTCATTGCTCAGGCAGAGATGAGCCAAAATTGATGAAAACTAACCCAGTCCACTTTGCCCCAAACCAGCACGGAAACACTCATACATTCCCACTGGCCACTGTAGCCCCTCTGGGGGAGGGAAGGGACATCAAGGAGTGGGAACATCATCCTCACTGCAAGGGAACGTCACCTGGGATTTGCACCCATACTACCGAGCCATAGCTCACCATTTACAGCAGTCACTTTTGGAGGAACTGGCTGTCTCAGGACTGCCATAGCAAGCCCCTGCATCCTGTCGAGACCCCACAGCGATAGAGCCCGCCTGCCGGCCTGTGCTTGGCCACCCCCGCATCTCCAAGCTCTCCCTGTTTGCTAACATCCCCATTAGCTGGTAATGACTAACATTTAGAAAACATATTTCCTCCCACATGGTTCCAGAGGGGTTTGAAAAACCCAAGCGACAAGAGCTTAGCACAGGGACTGCTTTGCTCTCTGGGGTGAAGTGCCATAGCAGCTCCAGGGTGCTCTGCAGCCCAGGAGAAGCCCCACGCACCAGCACTGCTGCGTATGATGGCAATGCCAGCAAAGGGCTTGGCACTGGGGACGGAATCCTGCATGCAGAACTGCTTCTGGAGGGGAGGTAGCCCCCAAGCCAGGCCAGCATCAGCCAGGCATCAGCAGTCACTGGTGTCCCCAGGCAGCACTGCATCCTGGCATGTTGATGCCCAGTGGGTGAAGGCTGCCTAGGGACCACCAGCACTGTGGGGGGCTTTGCACCACCAGCATCCACTGCCCCACACCTGCCATGGGGGCCAGAGAAGCCGGTGGTGCAACCACCGTGACAAACTTCTGCTACTCTCCTAATATTCTAAATGCCCAGCCATTAAGTGTTTATTTCAAATTCCTTGCCATGGAGTCATTACGCATTCAGGTGGAGAGGAAAGTGAGCTCCGCAGGAGGCTGACAGTAATTCTGCATTAGTTAAGCATTAGCTGACAGATGTACAAAGCAAAGCCATTACTCCTGTCAGCCACTCTGCCCTGACTCCTGTCCCTATTGTGGGGCTCCTCCAACCAACAGCTCCACAGCACCACATAAATGCGGGGACGAAAGCCTGGCAAGAGGGGGGTCAGCTGTAATTAGAGGTGAATGAAAGTGGGGGGAAGGATTTTGTCTGGAACATAGTTTGGCAAAGCGTTACCATTGCATTTATTTATTTCAGTGCTTTTCTGTTGAAGCAATGTCATAGATACAAACCTTTTGGAAGGCCATTTAGAGCGGGCCTGTCAGAAGTAGTGCTTACATAAACTTCAAGTTGCTAAATATTAAACAAATTTAAATTTATCTGAAATTCAGCCCATTAGTAACAATACTGTAAAACTGCATGAACTCCATAGAAAATCTGGCCTCCAAATAGCTTTGACTAAATCACTTACTACATACTAATCATTAAGTACTATTAATAGGGAAAGAAATATATGAGATCACTGGGTACAGCCAGGATCCAGAATTGCATAACAGATCAATGCTGCTTTTCTGCAGAGTAAAGTTTAAAAAACATTAAATATATAGAAAATCAATGCAAATTACAATTCCCAATTATTACTGTTGTTGGGTGCAAAATTAAAGATACATAGAGCAAATAATTAATTCTCTGTAGTATTGCTGTACCCCTCCATCACCAGCCTGTCTGAGCCCTGCACAAGCTTGAGCACTGTCCCATCACCAAAGACAGAGACACCATGGTTAAAAAACATGCTCAGGGCTATCAGGAAGAAACTTCTAGTGCGGTAGAAAATCAAACTGGTGTCTCAGACAAGTCCTTGTCTGACAAGCAGACCAAGTCTCAGACAAGTCCTTCCTATTGCATACTATTTAATATGAAATTATGTCCAGGAACCTTAATAGTATGTTAAAGTGCTTAAAGCTATAAGACAAAAAAAAAAAACAAACCAACCAACAAACCACAGCCCTCTAGTCTTACTGTTTACCAGACAATATCCACATAAAAAGCTTTTGCACAAGCAAGTGCAAAGATACAGTGGGAACAGGACCGGCACTCCCTGTGTGTCAGTCTGCGTGAGGTTCCCCACAAGCACAGAAAATAAGGTTCAGGAATAATTAAAATTTACCACTCCCTACGATCCTGGTGAGACTCAGCTGAATACTTATCCTCAAACATCTGAACAAGATCTGCTGAAGTTTTAGTGCAATTAATTCCTCCCAGTACCAGTTCTTGCTATTTTTGCCATTTGCCTTTAATTCACCTCAGAACAGCTTTTGTCTGCTTTTAGTTTCTTCCACAAATGGGCCATACAACAAGAGGGAAGCAAGGATGGCTGGCGCAGCACCATGAGGGGGTGGTGCCTCTGATGGCTGTGTGCACCTGAGCCCCCAACAGCACCAGGCTGCCTGCAGGGCTGCTTTGGGGGTGCTCTGCCCCAAGTCCAGCAGCTCAAGCCAAAACAAACCCTTTCTGTGAACTGAACTAATAGCAGAGGAGAAAAGAACAGTGAATTTTGAGAACGAGAAACTTCCTTTTGTATCTCTTCAGTTTTAAGTTTAAATCTAATTCACAGCTGAAAGACCCTGTAAGACCATCATTCACTTTAGGATCTGCATGGAAAAGCACAGAACAAAGCTCACACCCACCAGACTTTCTAACGGTCCTATGGTGCTTCTTGCTTAACACATGCAGCCTGTCTTCTCTTTCCCACCTTTAACTACTTGGACATCACCTGCCTTTTAATGACTGGCTTCAATACTTTATTGCCCTGTACTGCTTTCCGTTAAACCATCCTTTATTATTTCCCTCCTGCCCTTTGGACACTCCACCTTAATAAATTATTAAAGCATGTATTTAGATCACAGAAGCAAAGAAATTAGATTACATTGATCCACAGCAATTTGTTCCTACACCATTTCTTCATGAAACAACATCCCTGCCACACTTCATTCACATCAGACCTCAATACTGAACGCTCACCTCCAACATTTTCATCAGCTCAGCTCAGCATGTGGCTAACCTGGGAGCCAGGGCAGGCAGCACAGGGCAGAGGGCACCCTGCCTGGTGGGGATGCCCAGGAGCTGGCATGGCCACATCCCTGCTGGGCAGGTGCTTTGCAGGACAAAAGTAGGCCCCCACAGAGGGGGTTCTCGAACTTTAAGAGGTATTGCCTCCTTCTTGAATTCCTTTTATCTTTGGCAGCATTTTTCTTGAAGAAGAGACCAGACAGCTTTTTCATTATTTTCAAGACTTTCCTGAAATACCAATGTCCCCATACAGCCCTGCACACTGGCACAGGTGGCTGCGGTACCCTCCCAGAGACAGCACGTTGCTGCAGGCCTGTGATAGTGGCGGCATAACTGCATCCCACAGCACTGTGGTGGGACAGGCAGCCATGGAAGGGGGTCTCAAATGCAAATGCATTGGGAAGAGATTGTAAGGAAACACCTATCCATTTTTATCCACGGACAAAAAATTTTTAACTGCCTGCCCCTCACAGACCTGGTCCTTCTCCAAGACACTCCAGTTCTCTCACCCTGCTGTGTCTTTTTTGACACAAAGTTTAATTTCAAACAGAAACCAGCAACACAGCCGGAGAGGTGTCACCTGCAGGGTACCACGAATAGGCACTACCAGTACCAAAACCAGCCTGCGCCTCCAGGAAGCTCACAGCTCTGCCATCAGGAGGGGTCAAGGTACCTCGTTCCATGGGGAAGGGCTGTGACTGGCAGGCAGGTTGGGGTGACCACCAGGGCCCCCATCTCTTTCTGCACAGGACAGGGGCCTACATGGGTACTGAGGAATCCAGCACTAGCTCCTGAGTGGTGCCCTGCCCCGTCGGCTAATTATGGATGACACACAATATGGGCAAAACCCACTTAGCTTAAACAACTTGCCTCTGTGGGGAAATTCATCTGGATCCAGCTTGGTGTATTCAAAGCAGAGTAGCTATTTCTGACCAACTGAATCCATTATCAACCTTATTCCAAGCTCTAAAATTAGCCCAGACTGAAAGTACAGATGAAGACTAACATTAATCAGGTAACTCTGTTTGTGCCTAACCGCATGAGGTGACTTTGCACACCAGTGGGATGGAGGAGAACTATTCCGCTTCTGAGGAGATGCAGTTTCCCAGGGCAGACAGACTCAGGACATTGGCACGAGCTGCACTGCTCTACCCAGACCAGCACGCAGTCCACCAGCAGCACAGAAAGGCCCTGCCTTTGCAGAACTGTGGTGCCAGCTTTTGGCCCTTTGCAAGGAGGATGCCGGATGTTTCAGCCTCCCCTGCAGCCCCTCGGCCAGGCGACCTCCCAGCCACAGCCATGCTCCACCCTGTGGAGAAAGGAGCAGGTATTTTTCTCCTAAGACTTCTCAGTTCCCCAATAAGATATTTAAAGATATTAATTATAAAAATTGGCAAGAGTAATTGCACAGCTGTACAAAATAGCTGCAGCCAGGGCACCTTGCTTGCACACAGAGCCCAGCACCATGTGGCTGGCTGCCCTGGGTGGCACGCACTGCAAAATCCGATAGTGCTAATTTTGTTAACTTCCCACATTAAAAATATGAAATGAAACTCTTTCCTTCAGAGTCTCATTCCAGGCTTGTGAGCAAAGAATTTTTGAGCCTGTTTTGCCACTGCGGGAAGGTAGGAGAGAGCTCAATGTGCAAAGGGGGCTTTTGTAACTCGGGGAAGTTTGGATAAAAACACAAACCAGCTGTTAAAGTCCTGTTGCATTTATCAAACCTTTCAGTAGCATATCTGGCAGATTCTTAATACACAAGCCAGCCTGTGTTTACTATGTGTTATCATAGCAAATCAAAGTAATGCACAATTTTCTACAGGTTCTGTGATGTCTAGGTGGGTGCAGTGCTTTCTGCACAGGAGGTGCTGTGCTCCTGGATACCTGCCTGACAGTCCCACTGTCCCTAAACACTGGGGTCACCCCTCCAGGGCAGGCTGGGGCAGTGGGCAGAGGCAGGGGCATTTGTTTCTGATTTCTGCAGCAGTTTTGTTTGCTTGTTTTTAAAACTCAGAGGTAGCTGGCAAATAATATTGCCCTTTCTGGCCCATATCTATTTCAACGTTTGAATGGAAATTTCCACCTTTCATTACATGTCCTCTTATAAATACGCCAGGTAGGAAGCAGAACAAAGAAGCAGGAAGGAAACCCAGAAACAGCTTTCTGCCCCTTTCCTCCACAGTTCAGCTATATAAGCTTTCAGTGGCAGAACAGAGACAGAGCACAGATGCAGAGACAGGACAAGATTTTCCCCAGATAAAACAACTTTAAATAAAACCTCCAGTTTTACTCCAGTGAGAGCCGGTGATTTTCCTAACCTCGTGCTATTACTGAGTCTTCCTGTGCTTCTTGCTGCCAAAGTGCAGGTGCAGGCTGGTCTGGGAGAGCAACCCCTACAAAGCTGCTCCTCTGTACCCTGCCCAAAGGCTGCGGCCCTTGTCCAGCTCTCCCTTGTCACACCCCTGACCCACCACACACGGCCCCAGCTGTACGGATTGCCACTTTCAAAGACACAAGAAGGGGATCGTTCAAGATAGCCCTCAGTGTCAGGAATAAAGTCCTCTGTCATACAGCTCTACTTTTCCTTTCTGTTCTTTCCGCAGTCATCTGCTTCATACTGAATGGATACAAACGCTGTGGAATACAGTACTTATACAGGTTGGTATCAGCAAAACGATGAAGAACTTCTAGCCTATTTTTCTGACAAATGTCCCGACCTATATGACAACCACCCCGACCTAGTGAGCAAGACTCAGACGCATCATTTTGCTTTCTCGCCTTTCCCACCCCCCCACTTCCCTTTTTGATGGCTTCCAGAAGCAAACTCCTACCTACCAAGAACCAGAATCCTGCAGACCAACCCCTCCCCTGCCACCACGGGTCTGGCTAAGCCTTCCTTCCCCGCGCTCTGCGGTGGTGGTGGGGCAACCCCCGCCAGCCCGGACACCCTGCAAACAGTCCTGCGGGGAACAACGTGGCCTTACAGCGCCGCGCCACTGCCCCCCCCGCCGCCGCCCGGACCCGCTGCCGCGCAGGGGCCTGCTGCGCCCCCCGCCCCGCCCCGCCGCGCGCTCCCCGGTGCGCCGCTGCCCCCTGGCGGTCAGAGGCGGCACCGCCGCGGCGCCCCCAGCGGCGCGGCGCTGGCGGAGGGGCCGTGGGGAGCCCGGGAGGGAGGGGGCTAGCCCCGCCGCCACCAGCACCGCCCTGCCGGCCAGGGCCAGCCCCGGGGGGAGCGGGGAAGGAAGGAGGCACAAGGAGCGGGGTTCTCGTCTTCGTCCGGCTGCAGGGGTCTTCCCCCCTCTGCCCCCGTGCGCAGCGCACCCCTGCACGGCTCGGGGGACGCGGGCGGTCCCTGGGTTTCGTGTCTGGCTCCACCGGGGACAGCTGAGCCAACTCAGCATCTCTGGGCGTCAAACCCCTAACGTGAAGCCGAGCCCACACGGGGGCTGCTCCAGCCTGCGAGCGCCTCTCAGAAACTTTTAAAATAACCCTCAAGCTCCCCATTTGTCCTAACGAGCCCCTCACATCTCCCACTCACTTGGAAGCTTTCCTAACCCGCACAGCCCCTTCCCACAAAACTGGAAAACCGGTACCGGGGCCCCTGCGAGCAGGTCAGCCAGAGGAAGCAGAGCATGGAGAGGTACGTTTGTCAGGGGACAACTTAAAAGCTGCAGAGCAAAGTTTGCTGTAGAAAGGGGCTGTTTTCCCCTTCCCTCCTTGCACGTCACTGTTACAGGACTCAAGGCATGTGGCACCACTTTGAAGGAAAGGCTCAGCACTGGAGGAAAAACACAAAGGCACTGAAGGAACCACGCAGCAAGCTCAGGAGAGGTGCGACAACCTTGATAGGAAAGGCAGGAGCTGCAGGCAGAGACCCTAGCTGTGATTGCTAACCAGTGGCAGGAGTAATTAACAGCACCACCTCAGCTATTGCCAGGGGTTTAAGCCCAGAATCATTAGATTATCTACTCTGCCCATTCACCCACAAGACTTCTCTAAAGCAATTAACCCCTTGGAGCTCTAACAGTGGTTTCAGCAAGTCCCTACAAGGATGGGAGAAAAAAAAAGGAGTGTGGGGGGGAGGGGGGCGGGGAAGACTTGTTGATTCAATAGGTAAACCCCTGGAACCTGAGGCACATTACATCCTTGTCAGCTAGGGTGAAAAGCTTCCCAGTTATTAGATGCCTTTCCTCTGCTGAGGTACCTGGGCACTCACATCACATCCAATCATCTTTCTGTGAGAAAAATCAATCTCTTAAAACTTAACAGCATGATGCTTGTTTTCACAGCTATGGCTTGTTTCTGTGGTCTCTAACAGGCTCCCAACGTATCTCCAAAACCTACCTAAAATACAGACTCAAAGCAGGCAATTCCAGTTTGGTTTTTTCCCCAAAAAAACCACCACCAGTAAAAGTTTCTCCCTTCTGGTAATGGAACCAAAAGAAAAACAAGCCACGCAAGGATTGCATTTATTTCTTTCACTGCAGCACAGCACTAAGTCTTCCAGCTGCAGCTCCAAAGCACCATCTCCCATCTGAGACACAACTTGCCTTCTTTGTACCCAGATGTGCAGCAAGAGCCAGCTCTTGCCTGTGGCTGTGTTTGCTGATTGAGTCCACTTAGCCGAGTCAAACAGAAACAAAGCCTTAGTTATTTACTACCCTGCTGCTTCACTGTGAAAGTTTCACCAGAAAAAGGGTGTCTATCACTTAGAAGTGCCCAATCTACGGCCCACAGGCCGCACGCTTGGCTTGACAAACCGGCTCACCCTGCCCACAGGCTGTCGCTGCATCCACCCTTTCCACACAGTTGTCAGTAGCAGAAATTTCAGCAAGACTGAACGCAAGAGCCTAAATGCTTAGAGCAAAAGACTAACCTCACAGCTTCCATGAGGTTACCTGCTGTTGCAATTTCAGTGTAGCTCACAAGAGGCAGCAGATGCATTTCCAAGCAGAGTTTCTACTTCCATTCACCCCATTTGCATTGTGTGTCTTGCTTCAACGCATCTAGTTTACACAAATTACATAGTCTAGCACTCTTTCCTACAAAAGTCAGAGAGAAGACCCAAGCAGACGTTACTAAACTGTTCCAGAGCCAGTTTGCACTGAACTGCATAGGAAGCAGCTATTAAATAAAGCAATGCTATAGCGCTGCTAAATAAAGCAGTACAATGATGCTTGTGTTTGCTTCTCGTACCTTAGGAAGCCTCCCAAAGCTTTACAGATGCAGAACAAGCATTCAGGTGTTAGGACATGTCCGAGTTGAAGGTGTATAGTCCACCAAGAGGTCTTTCAAATGCCCATGTGTAGTGTGGCACACTCTCTGATTACAAGATTGCATATGTAAATAAATACACAGCACTTGTCTAATTTAGTGACTATTTGATAAGGAGCAACACATCATTTTATTTGCCATCAGGGTTGGTATTTTTTCTTTGGTTGTGTGGTTGGTTTTGTTTTTTTTTTTTATTAGAGGGAGTCTAATTAAAGGAGTGCCTTTGGTTACCACCCAGCGCTTAGCACATACTGCATGCAGCCTCCCATTTCCTCCAGCTTTTCTGTGATGTTTGGCCCTTGTCACTGAAGTCAAAAGAGTCAGAAGATTTGGGGTACGCATTGCCAGCATACCAAATTGGGTATTCAAAATAAAGAAATACATACACAAACAGGACCCAGTTACAGACACTTTTTACATGCTTTGCATGAAGTTACATGGAAAAGCTGTAACAGACAAGAAACTCCAGGAACAGCATCATGATTTTTGTGATCTCTCAGCTCTCAGGCTTAACACAGCCTAGTGGATTAGAGTCTGTTGCTGACTGTTGACTATGAGGAACCTTTGAACTTCTGCAACACCCTGTGCCTTTACTACATAAGGCAGCTTTGATTTTAAAAATATATTGAGACAAACATCTTGCACAAATAAGTGAAAAATAATCAAACACAACAGAGGACAAACATAACTAAGGAATATAGCGTACTCATTATACATGTCAGGGATGGGATTGAACTGGAGTCTCAGTTCGTCATCTTCTAGATACTTGATATTCTAGTTTTAGCATTTTTAATGCATCCCCAATACGTAAAACTAGCGCTGAACACAGGCAATATACTTTAAATCAATCAGAACTCAACCGTTCTCAGTTACTGACACTTGAGCCTAAGATTTACCCAGGACATCAGGAATGACAATTACAGATACCAGAATTTGGCAGTGAGCATTTCTGAACAATTTGTTCTCACTGAAGAGAACATTAAGAAGCTGCTAAGACATCAAAGTAGCTTAAGTGCTGTCAAGCCAACACTGTACATCATTTCATTCATAACAGACCCAAGAATGACATTTTCTTCCCTCTACACATTCCACTTCCCCAACAGTGTTACACACCATTAAACACAATAAACACATGATAGGGAAGAAGTACCAAAGAGGAAAACACCCAATAAAATACATACTTCTACAACCATCATCAGAAAGTTTACAATACCCCAAAAGAAGGATAAAGGCTTTAGGCTCACACCATTTTTTCAGCCCACAGACCAAAGAAAACCAAGCATCACACAAATAACATTATCACAACAAGAAACATCTTGCCTGGTGACCACACAGAACTCAGATCTTTAGCTAAACTCATTAAAACAAAAAAACAAACAAACAAGAAAAAACCCAACCAAAGCCAAGAACCTAAAAATATATCAAAGTATTTGTGCATGCCCAACTCTAAGTATCATACGCAACTACAAAGAGTTTGAGAAAGAACACAAAATTAGGAAATGCCTAAAGAACTGTATTGAAAAAACATTAAAATCAGTTACTCGTCAAGCTTCCATCATCATGTACTTCGACACTAAAGCAACAGCACTCATTACTCAGCAATTAAACAACAAACCAATATTTGTATTTTTCAACACATCTGTTGCAAAGACCAAAGTTTACTGCCACTGTACCACAGTCAGGTAACAAAACCCCCAGCCTCCCTACTCACACCCTGCATTTGGAGAACACTAGAAATCACCTTCATAAACTGATACTTTTTTCTTTCTCAATCCCACAGCTCACATTGAGTGCTTGAAGGAGGAGACTGAGCAGACAGGCCTCCCTACAGCCCACCCAGGGTTCATACCACACCCAGCCATTACAAGGCACAGAAACAGCTGGGCCCTCTGCACCCAGGTTTTACACACAGCCTTTTTAACAATATGCACAAGCAAAACGGTATTACCTGAAGTCTGCTTTTGCAGTTTATAGATTACTTCAGACAAATGTCTTGTGAAGAAGCTCTTACCTGCACCAGGGCCCTCTTCCTGACACACTGCGGCAGACAGTCCTGCCAGGTGGAGCAGGTGAGCTGCCTGCCCCTGGCACAAGGCTCACCTGCCCATCATGAGCTGCCAGCTGGTAAAGCAACAGGATAAAAGAAAACACAGGCAAAAGGAGCAGTGCGTGTTCTTCCTTGGTCTGCAGTGGGTAGAGAGCACACCACACTCATTTGCCCATAGAAATCAAAGGCAAAGCGAGGGCACAGTTTCCTCCCCCTCGGCTGGGCCGCAGCGGCTACCAGGCTCTCTGCGGTGCTTTGATCTGCTCAGGCAGGAGAGTGGCTTCAGATGCCGCTTTGCCCTCCACGATTTGTGTTCAAATTCCCAGGCTCCTGGTGAAGGGCTGGCAGTTAAGAGCTGTTTTCCTCCCCTCAGCAGCTCCAGCCAGCCAGGCACGGCTCAGCCTCCCGCTCCCTTCACCAGCGCTCCTCTGCTCATCTCTGGTGCCTCAGGTGTGTGGCACCTGGGAAGTATCAGACAAACGCAGCCCTGACATTGGTATGCTGCAAAAATAAGTTTATGCCCCCAAACACCCATTTTAAATGAGAAAGTCACTTTCTCTTTCCTTGGTTACTCAAACTTTGCCAGACCTCGGCAGAACAACTCCAGCTCAAAAACAATGTTCTTGCTTACTCCAGTTACAACATTTAAGTCCAAAAGCAGGTCAGAATAGCACTGGGGTTTGTCTGAAAAATACTTTAAATACAAGTTTTCTGTCAGAAAAGTAAATCCAGCTGAAGATGTAAAAGCACAAGATGAAAAATACAGTGCCTTTAAAATATATCACCACATGAGCCCTGAGGACATCTAAATCAACGGTAGTACTGGCAATATGAAAAGCATTCAATAATTCAAGCACTCCGGGCCATATGTCAGCCTTAACTACAGATGAAAGTTATCTTTCCTTTCACTGGAGCAGGAATCTGCTTAAAATCTCAACTGATACACTTTCTTCTTAGTAAGATACAACATAGGCCTTGAGTGACTACAGTGCAGCTACGCAGTTCGGAAGATAAACAGCAGATTGATCAAAGGATGCGTTGAGAGTGATTTGGTGTCCACAACACACCTCCTGCAGGCCTCTGATGTGGCCACACTTTGTATTTATTCCCATCCTCAGGTGTAACATGAAGTTTTGAAGACCAGGAGACAGACAGCTGAAGTTTGCCTCCTCCACCCCTGTCCTCAGCAAGCTGGCTGTTTCACACAGGCCTGCACGCCACGCGCAGCCCATAGCTCTGAGGAGAGCAGAGACACCTCCAGAAACTCACAGGCAACTAAAAAATGAGCAGTGAACATAGGTAAATAGGAATTTGATCTATTTGCTTCTCACAACCAGCAGCCTGACTGTATTTGTGTGACAGCGTGCGCCCTGCCAGGCCCGAAGCGCCCCCAGCCGTGCCTCAGCGACCTGCTGCTTGCTCCTTCAGGGAAGCGCTGCCAGCCAGGTTAAATATTTACCTGTCCAAGTTCCAGTTTGCCTTATTTTTTTTCTTTACTCACCTATATGGTTCTGCATATCGCTCTTCTTGCACACACGCCAGTACTGTGAATATTTAAGGGCCATCAGCCTTCTTAACAGATTTAAAATTGAACATACTCCACCCAAGCACCTCACTGAAGGAGAAACAAACGGTTTTGTTTGTCTGTAATACAGTTTGACCCTCTGGTCTTAATGAAAAAAAAAAAGTATCTAAACTACTCTCAGCTGCTCAGAGGTTTCCTCAGGGAAGCAAATTCAAAGTTCACAATTCATTTAGCTTGGGTCTGGGGGTTGTGTTTCAGGGGCTTTTTGGTTTTGTTGTTTGTTTCAGGTTGATTTGGGGTTTTTGTGCTGTATTTAAATGATGTTTCAAACATTACTTACTTTGTGCACAAGTGTGCTGAGTTTAGAACTTTTGAGTTTTATTTTTCTCTAATTTCACAGCAGTAAGGCTACCACCTTAAACCTAATTGCCTTGAAAAGTAAACACGCACAGAAATGCCCCACTGTTGTAACGCAGGTGTAAACTGGCTCGGCCTTGGTTAGTCCCCTTCAATGTCCTTTTCACAGGTGAAGTCAGAGACTCAAGCTGACTCCTCAAATGGCAACAAAACACCCCTTTTCACTTTTTTTACATGTCTCATTTCTGTTCACATTCACTCTTCCTTCCCTTAGGTTATTTAGTTTTAGCACCTTCTCACAACACAGAGCGCCAGCTCCCTGGTCAGGGCTGGAGCCCGCTGCGGGGCCAGCAGGACCTGATCCATCCCTGCACATGCCGGAGCAGCACCACAGCTTCCCGCTCCCTGCCTTTCAATAGAGAGATTTTTACACCATGACAGGTAATTTGTTAGCAAAGTTCACCTCAAACCCTCAACCTCAAGTGTTAAAAAAGAAAAACCCTTAAATGATACAAGTTATTACATTTAATCCCTTTGGGGGAAGTGGGGAATGATTTTGTGATTAAGGACCTACTGCGGGGCTCAAGAGAATTAGTTCAATTCCAGGCTCGAAAGAAGCTTCCAGGTTCCCCTGGGAAAGCCTATGCAATCTCCTCTCTCACATGGACACCGGCAGGGTAATTTGTAAGTGTGCACAACCCTCAGATATTGTAGTATCAACAGACAAATAAATGCATAGGTAGGAGTTAGGTGGGCTGCAATCATTCTGAGGATTAGTTAGCTATCCCAAGAGGGCACTGCCATTAGACTATCACCACAAAAGTCATATATACATTTTTAAAAACCAGGTATTAGGGGCAGTCTTGAAAAATAGTAAGTTATTGGGCTGACAGTTCCTAATGGTTTTAGCTAATGCATTAAATGAATGAAAAAAGCTGGAAAAAAGCTGCAGGATAAAAATAAGTTTGTAGGTCTTGCAGAAAGACATTACTTAGTTCTGAAGCACGGGACTATTTTCCACAGTTTGCACTGCAGGGAAATTTTGCTCAATTAAGGTCTATAGTTGGTATTGTTTCTTGACAAAATTAAATTTATGAGTTGATTTCATTTATAGAATGAACAAATTCAATAATTAAAACACATCTGACAACATAAGTTATGACAGAGCAAATTAAGCAAGCAGTATCAGAAAAACACAATGCTGAAGTCTCTGTGTAACCACCTAGACCGCAAAGTGCTCCACTACATAATCCATAGTGAAAGCATTGGACAGCCTGTCTTGCAAAAAGAACATGATTTAATTACTCTGATATACTGATGAGTACACATATTATTCAGTACTTCACTATTCACTACCAGCAAAAATTTCCCCCAACAATTATGAAAAGCAGCTGTCATACATACCAGAAATGTAAAAAATAAGAATGACTTCCCATCTCTAAAGACATTGCAATTGTTTAAAAATTTGGCTCATTTTCTGAAATAGTACTGCGCTTATTATGGTTACAGGTAGTACCTATGATCTATTTAATGCATTACAGAATTTACTCTCAGTAATTTAATGTGTGTTTCATAGGCATATAAACTACTTTCTCTATGAAAGTAATTGTCTCTTTCAGAAGGTGGAAAAATCTACATAAAATTTCAAGATCAGTGTTGGATCAGCGTTTCTGGCATTGTTTCTTTATGTTCACTCTATAAGCAATAATTTAACCTTGATATCAGGTATTTATTTTTGTATTTATTAAATACAAGTATACTTGATATTTCAGTAGTATGGCTGTTAAATAATTTTTAAATCCGGTATTCGACTGGCTTGTACGTAACTGTATTAAGGTGGCTTTTCACATTAGTCTACTTGACTGCTTTTTAAACTACAATTATTTCAATATTTCCTTAAATTTTTCACTTCAAGTCATAAAGGAAGTGAACACATTTGAAAATACAGGATCCCAAGCAAATTTTATATTCAAGAGATCTATATAAAACTGTTTCAAAACTGTCTGTTATTAGGCAAGTAACACCAACAATTCTAGTTGAGTCTAAATCCTGTTCTTTCACCTTCATCTCTAAGGTAAAATGCAAAAACTACTGATGGAACTTCCATGAGTTTAGAGAAATTCCATCCATCCCATCCAACATGCACTGAAAGTTAGGTCTGACGGGACCTGCCCTTTCTAACTTGAATAGTCAGATGAAATTCAACAGAGTGAAACTGGTGACAACTGTGTAAAACAGGTAACTTTATTTTGTGACTGTTTAGCAGCTTCTAATTTAGTATTACAAACGTACAACCCTGACATTCATGAACATTTGTTTTAATAGAAAAGCCTTCTTAAAATTTTCAGAAGTTCTCACAGGCTGGAGCGCAACAGAAGGGGCAAGGCATGTGTGGTTACAGGACTTCCACTATTGCCAATGGTGTCAGCAGTGTCTTAGTTAAGCTCTTCATTGGTGCTGTACTGGTTTAACATGAATAGCTGTGACAAAACACAACAAATAGCGTAAGACAGTTGTAGTTTCTGTATCTCGTCACCCTCCCCCACATCTGCTTTACCTAAACAATTCCCCTCATCCGTAAGTGAAAGGCTAATTGCCATCTCAATGTTTCATTTTACTGTATTAAACCTGCTATAAACTTTTGACTGTTCCATCTCCTCAAGCAGGTAATCTAACATCTAACTTTGCACTTCAATGCAAAATAGTCCAATATGCTATTCCTTTCAAGTATCCTGCATACCTGAATCAGGTTTCAGGCAAGGGACCACTGCAAAGCTACCATACTCCTTCAGCTGACATTGTGCTGCAGAACATCATTAAAATTAAAAGCTATGTGCTATCCTACATCCAATGCGGAATTGTGTATACCCATTTTACCACTGATGGGTGTGTGTCTCACCAATTCCTGTTCCTGTCCAGGCAATGTGTTTCAGTATGAATTGGTCACACGCTTCTTCACTTTTAAGTAACCTTTGTTACAGATTAAACCAATTACTTATTCTGTCTACAATGACCACAGAGAAAAGTTACCTCCTCTTTATGACCTTGAAAGAATCAACCCATGCCAAGAGGACGAACTCTGAAAAACCCCCACACAATTCCTGTAATAATCTTTTATAGTTCTGATAACGCCTTCCAGATTATGTCAGCTCACAGCTACCGTGCTCTCTCAGATAACCCCACAGCACTGCATGCCTAACAAGCAGTAGAAACAGCCACTTCCATTCCACAACTACAGAAAGCACATCAGCAGATTTTTTTAAGATTGTATTTTATATATCTATTAAATACAGGGATGGCAAATTACTCAAACATTTAACCATCACACTTGGCTATTACTATGACTCCTACCAAGGAGAAAAACCTTCACTCCTTAAGGAGGCCAAAAAATATACTCAAAGCAACAATCAGCTTGCCCTGCTGCAAATCAAATCAATGCAGCGTCACTTGTCTGCTCCTCTCTAAGCACTGGCCTTCACTGAGTAGAAGCTCAAGCTGACTCTAAGCCTCTTCCCTCCTCTCCCTCCCCTTGTGATCGTGGCTGCTGCAAAACCTCTGTTCTAACACATCCAAATTATTGACCAACACCAAGAAGCCTGCAAGTACTGAGAGCAGATCTGACGGGCACAGTAGCTAAACTACCAGAAACAGTTACCTGCAAGATAGTCAGCATAGGTCTAATCCCTTTTTAAATTAGTAGAGAAAATAGTGTTCAGTGTCTCATTTTTCTTTCTCCATCCCACACTTGTCTACAAAACCAAAGGCAAAACCCTACAGAAAAGCTAGCCAACCTTCCTGCAGGCCAGAAGGCATTTCCTCTTGAGGTCTGCAACTCCGCAAGCAAGGACACATGTCTGCTTAGGGTCATCAAGTACTTAAAGTTGATTGTGATCTACTTTTTCAGATCTACTGTCAGTGAATTATGGACATCCAGAAAATTATTTTCCCCCCCACTATGGAAAAGTTTACACTAAGAACTTTAAACTCAAGTAGCGATGTAAGAAAATTATTTATTTACAGTTTAGCACTCATTTGTTTCTGCAGCTGTCTTAAAAATCGAGCCTTCTTCCTCTCTCCCAGTAAAAAAAATACTGAAATCAGGAAATATGCATTATTATTTTTATATTACATCTACAGCAATATCTGGGTTTTTTTCTACCTCTTTTAAATCCTAAATACAATAATATGATTTATAATAAGAGTATTTCTACTGTGAATAACATTTCATTTTGCTTGGATGACATCAGTAACAACCAACCACACAAGCATCTATGTGGTAAGTACACTGGTTATTATGACAAAGCTAAAGAAACCCACTGGACTTGCATGTTTAGAAAGCGGTATCTAATTATCTCAATTTAGAAACAGCATCCTTCAGGCTGAGACTGGCTTGGAGATGACCATTGTTTTCATTATTTAAATGAAATAAAGTTCTCCAGTTAGAATAGATTTATGGCTGTCAGCATTGTGAAGGTTTTAACTAGAAACGATTCACAGTCAAGCCAAACCACTACAGAGCTTTGTCACTCTCACCTGGCATTGGCAAAAGGCCAGGTGTCCCTCCAGGCAGTGGCCATTTTGCAGGTTGATGTTAAGAGTATCCGAGAAGTCCAAATCCTTTAGCAGGTGCTAAAACAAGAGGTGGAAGATTAGCCTTTGCATCTGACAGTCCTGTTTGGAAATGTTTTTTGGTTTTTTTTCGTTGTCAACTGTTTAAAAACAAACCATATAATCTGCTTTTGTTTGCACAGGACACTCATTAACTGTACAGGTCTAAACTCACTAGGCTTAAGAAATGCCAGTTACCTGCCTGAAAATAGGTAGACAAACTAGCACTGCAGACAAAGCAGTGACACGCCACGCCAAATGCCACAGCCTTTATCATTCAAAACACTTTAAAAGATGTACCACCACTGAGCTACAAGTATAACCTCCCTGTACATATTTAACAACAGAGCACGCTGACCTGCAGTGTTACTAATCTTAGCATGAACACACTACAAAGTAAAACTCCCCCTGATACTAATGTTAACCTGCACACACAAGTTAAAACACAAACCAACAGATGAAGTACAGTTGGTATGGGAAGTGAAAGCTGTATTTTATTTCTGAGTGATTTTGTCATAACAAACATGTTAGGTTTCATCTGAGGCTGGTTTTAAGTGAGGATTTAATCATGACCATAAGGTAGGTCACTAGTTTTGATAGTGTGCGCCTAGTATTCATTCTAAGGAATCGGACTCAGCACTAACATCAATAGCTGTCAAGAGTGTACCTGTGGTTTCTTTTTACACTACCATTTAATAAAAGAAAGCCAATTAAGCAGATGGCACAATATTTTTTGCCGACTTACTTCAATCATTAAAGCAGTATTTAATTTACAACAAAGCACCATACTCCAATCCTATGCATCCAAGCATATTCACATTTAAAACCTGAACCGCCCTCACTGTTTCTACTGTCCTTTTGGTTTTCAATGAGCTTCAGTAACTCAAAAGAATTGCAACCAACTTGGAAACTAAAAAAGAATCCTTTGAAGAATGGGAAAAGTTCACGACAGGAGAGGGAAAAAAAGCCTAAAATAGCCAGGTGTGTTCACCTCAATCCATACCAACTTCAAACAGATGCAAGGACAGTAAATGAATCCGATTTCAGACTAAGGACATGAAAAATAAGCTTTATAAAAGTGTAAGAATATAATGTTAGAACAAATTCATTTTTAAATAAAGAATAGTATACTCCCCTACTCTCTTATTCTTTCACATAAAGTTTGCTCTGAAAATAGCATGGCTGAGTTCCAGTCTATTAACTATTATTTCATCACTACCAAATATTTGCCAGTTTGGTTTTCTATATCCCACCCATCTACTTGATTGTACCTCATATAGTATCTACTACGTTTTGTTCTACTTTTATGAGTAAATGTACTATGGGAAGTGATCAAGCCAGTCATGAAAACAGAATTAATTACTTTAAAATCCAGAACTGAAATAGTATCGGAAGAAGAGCCCCTGACAGTCAATCACCCAAGTGAAGGTTTAACCTGAGGAAGGGGTGACTGGCCTAAGGCAGCGATCCTGCTTGGCAGTGGAAGAGGTGGAAGTTTACTTAACGTATGGGTGACAATGCTTGTACATGGCCTCACAAGCTCATGACGTGTCTTCAACTGAAGTTGAAGGATCAGTTTGTTCAATAAGACTTAGTCCAAGTGAAGTGGTAAGCAATTCTTCCAAAGACATTAAGAGCACATGTAGAAGCCTGCAAGAATCCCACTATCCCCTTATCACAAGGGAATCCAAGAATTTTCTGTAGAGTAGCTCTTAAAATCAAAAAGGCACAGATATTCCAAGTCTATAATTTAGATTTGTGGCGGGGTTTTTTAATTTTCTTTTAGAGATGTTCTGCTGGATTTTAGACTTTAATTAAAAAGTTTATACAACAATATATTATGAATTCTGTTAAATCAAAAGTTGCATTCTGCTTAATGGACTGATGGATATCACTACCTTAAATGCATTTATGTGTACAGTGTTACTAAAACTTAAATACTCATCAGTATTAGAAGATAATCAAATACTCACCTTGCAACCACAACTTGCAGAGAGCAACTGCCCGTTAGGAGACTTGCGTATATGTCCTTATAACATGTCTAGTTCTGTGAAAAATATATGCACCCTGCTTCAGGACATATGTGCCCATTAATACACAGACTGGCATTTTCTACACAAACTTTTGATCTCTAGTGCCTATCATTTATTTACACATTATTTATGTGGAATGTACACAAGCTTATTTCTATCAGATTTAAAAAGATGCTTGAAGTTGTATTTCAGCCAGAAAAATATTAATGCCTTCAAGCGTATCTTCTCTGGTCTTGCATAGTCACTCACTGAGTTCAACTCCATCCAATCCAAGTATTCGCTCACACTTAACAGAAGTGTGTCCGATGCCCAGAGGCACACCTTACATCTCACAGCTCCTGCACTCAGCAGGCATCTACCAGGTCAGCAGTCTTGCATGAAACCCTGGTACACTCCTGTTGCTCATGCTCAGCAACTACATTCCTAAAAGCTTTAACTATGAAAGCCACGGGCATGTTACGATGCACTACAGAGAAGTGATAGCTGGCTTTATCAAGCTTGTGTTTTCATCTACTTCACACATTTACAATAAATAGAAAAATATAGCTATTAAGTCTACGCCATGTAACTATGCAAGATTTTTAAAGCCTTCAGTTCAGTACTGATACAGCTGTCCTGCAGCTGCAGAGGTTAGTTCTCATTCAGCACCAGTATGTGAACTTCATTTGAAATATAAATGAAAAGTTGTAATTTCTCCTTCCCACTGTCAAAACATTATTGACCTTTCATGATCTAAAGCCAGAACTAAGAGAGATTCCCAGTTTCATAGAAAGACTTTCAAACATCTACACCTAAAATAATGGTATTAGTACAGATTTTATTGTTTTCTTAATCTCAGAATATTTTTTACTCAAGTGCAAATGAGGGCAGTTACTTTCCCTCCAAGAGAAACTGACTTTTACTATTGTGCTCTTGATACAAGAAAAGATGCGAAATTTGTATACTTCCAATAAAAAGTTCTTAACAAATACAGATAAAAACTTTAAGGACGTTGATTCATTTACACAGAATCAGTGCAAGAAAGTGAAATTTTAATTAAGCAATTTCTATATAATAATAATGATAAGAAGTTATATGTAACAGTATTGCATGCATTTTATACCATTTAAGCAGCAATCCCAGACAGATATTTAATCACTCCATGTGTTATGAATCATGAGAAATTCAGTGAACTATTTCAAAGCTGTCTCATATTAACTAAGTCAAATTCTGTTACCCAGAAGTGCAATGAAACAGAATTTAAAATTTTAATGGATTGAAAGACATTTAAACTGCGGTTCTGAATGGGGACTATTTTAAGTGACATCTCTCAAACAAGCTAAACTTTCTCTTGATAGAATAATGAAGCATGACAATAGCCCAAGAGGAAATTGAAAGCTGTTCCAGATTACAAAACTATAATTTTTAACTTCTTGGAAAGCAGGTGTGAGATCTGACTTATGTAAGGTATATTATTTCCACCACAAGCCCAGGTTCTTTTAACTGATTGCCTGTAACACTAGCATATTCCCCTGAAGAGAAGTTGGTTATATGTAAATAAAATTCTGTGTCATTGTTTCTCATTGCTGTGCTGTTACCATCGTGTATGTGCCAGAAGCCACAAGTATCAAGTCAGTGTTGTGAGGTGTAGAAAAAAAACTACAAAACTGTGTCCATTAATCAGATACTTCCTGATGTTGTAGAAAGCGTAACTGTGCTCTCTATTTTAAGCCACACAAAAAACTTGGAATTTGTCCAAGCATAGTAGGAAGCTGTAATATATATAAAAGGAAGTTTAGGTAGCGATTCCTGCTTGACCATGTTTTAGTGCTAGATTTGAGTGTGAAATACAGTAATTATTGGTATTATTTATATTTAGCATTTGATTCTTTTTTCATCCTGGTATACCAGAAAACATTCAACTGAAAAGAGTAGTCTGTAATAGACCATTACTCTGATATTAGTGTGATTGTTAGTAATCTGTTTTTTGAAAAAATACTGATGATTGAAGGCATAAAAATTAAGAGGTTCTGTTCTGAGATGCTAAACACTATCCTCTAAGAATTTTACTAATTTCTTGATTTTAGTCTTTTAGACTTGGAAGATTAATATCTATATTGCTATCAGTAAGAAAAGTTAAGTCAAACACTCCATTTGCTTTGGCAATTAAAAAAAGCTAACATTGATCCTGAAATCACTAATGGGACAGTAGATAGTCAATGAAGAACTATGACTTTTCATATACTGTAGTACACCTACTTTTTTAAACAGTTCTAAAAGTGTTTCATTTATATATTAAAGCAACATGTTTGGGCTTAAACCAACTGAAAACTGATTGATTTGTCAGCTTCAATTATTTTTAATAGTTTCAAAAAATTAGAAGTCAATTTACAACCTGCTCTGATTACCCCACAAGATCTTTGCATTTCAGGCACGTTAACCAATCCAGCTGCAGCAGCCGTAGTTCTTCCTACTTGGATTTCAAGTCTCTCTACTAAACATTTCAATAGACCATTAAACCATGATGGTGGCAGAGAATTTCCAGTTCACATTTGAAGGGATTACCATTACATTTCTGCAACACTCCATGAATTGAAACAGAAAGTCTCTGGTGCACTCCCAATCACATGAGTATCCGAAAGGGACATGTCAAATATGGAGGTCAGTGAGGAGAAAGGGAATTAAATACTGCATTTACAGCACCAGATTTCAATACAAAGAAAAGCAACTGTCTCGGCTTAAAATAATTTTTTTGATTCTGTTATTAGAAGATGTGTGAAGGCGGAATATATAGTTAAATTTCCTATACATTTCAGGTGTATTAAATACATAGGACAGTGACACCAATAACAAATTTGATAGCAAAGTATTTGCTATGGGGAAGAAGAGAAATGATAGTTAGAATATCAAAGCAGCAACAGCTTAGATTTCTAGTTCTCTAGATAGTCCTCTTACAAGAGCAACGAATTACGTGCATTTGAGTGGTTAAGATCTCCGTATTCAAGTTGACCCAGCTCACCTCCAGAAGCTAAACAGCAGTATAAAGAAAACTAACTCTTTCCTAGGAGTAGACACACTTGTGATAGAAGTTTGTCTTCTGTTTAAGAATGTTACTCCAAGAATTCATTTTTTCAAAGTGTTCTTCTAGTTTCGCTTCAAGTACTAAGAACTAGAGACTAGGCGAAAAAGTTCTGTGCACTTGAAAGTCCTTTTTATATAGCAAGCTTCCACTTTTCCTTCTGTTGGCAACTGTGAAAGGAATCTTTCAGATTAGAAAGGTACCTGACATACATCAAAACCTGCAGAGGTTTTTATTCAGGCAAAAACAGTAATCAAAACTACTTCTAGTATATCTCGGTTAAGAGACAAAAAAATCCAACCAAATGCAAGGTGGTCTTTAAAACAGAAAAGGGAAATTACGGTTGGATTAAGATCAGACAATTCTCAAGTCAGTTTTGTTTGTTTGTTTTTTTAAAAACCTAGACAGGTCCCTCACAGCTGTCATACTGCAAAGCATGGGAGATGCTTAAGAAATTTTAGGACTAACTAGAAGTATTAAGGAGATCCTGAAACATTAAATAGGCATGATCTTCAAACATTATCTACATATTTGCAGGGTCACATTTCTGAACTGGGTTACACTTACCTGTGTAATTACCATCTCTGTAACAGAATTAGCTGAAAAGATCTTAATAGAAACCTACTTTTACTGTTGCCGTCAGCAAGGAGCTATAGTCGGAAGGCGTCTCATTCTTTCTGCATCTGTGGTAAAACTGCAGGTATAGCTTCTTTCTACAATCATCCCTTGTGCAGTCATCTGCAACCAAGTGAAAAATCAATTAAGCAACAACATAGACTGCAACACTATATTAGAACATCACTAAGTCTCCACTACTTTACCGTATAACAATACTGTCAAAAATAATAAAAACAGTTCTTTGAAGAAAGGGTCTCCCCCCCGCCCCCCCTTGTCTTTTTCACTGAGGAAATTGTTACACACACGCAAGAAGGTATAAGAAAACATGGTTAAACTTGCCTGCAGACTTCTCAGAATTAATCTACTGAGAATAGCCTATTCATATATTCCAATCCACAGAGGAATATTTTTGTCCGATTCTCTCCTGAACTTTCTTCCATTTTGATGCTGGGACTCAAATCTCACTCCAAAGGAAAGGAGCATGAGACCAGAAAAAGCCAGACTACTGTTTTTTTGGGGTTTTTTTTGCACTATTGCCAGACACTAGGAGCTACACAGGAACATTTCTCACCTTTTACAGAACGCTTTTGCTAAATACTTTAAGAGCCATGGTGAAAGAATTCCCACACTGGACACATACCATGTAGAAGCCACCAGAAATGAGCTTGCTTGCGTATCCCCAACATATAGCCACCTTCCAACTTTTTTTGATCTGCAAAATACATACAGTTCTTCCTCACAGGACGTTTTGCAATCCCTAAGTGACTCAAAAGATTTCTGGGGGAAAGCATTCATTCTCCTCTTGAGCTGAGTGTAGTATGCTGACACTACTAACTCGCAACCATAAACCACTTCTAGCTCCTAGTTCCCAGCCACGTATCACATCTCACAGCCCCACCCCAAATAAATGGACACTCACAAGCTGGAGCCCTGAGAAGTAAGCCCTGCTGTCACCGCTTGCTTTACAGCCCCAGTGCCAGATAAACCCACCAACTGCCAGAAAAAGATGATACTGTAAAGAAATCTTTCAGAATTTTGCTTTGGTGCAAGGTGAAACTAATATAGACTATCTACTACTGCCTATTGTAATCCACACCTTCCACTTCTAGTCATTTCAACAACTGGTTGAATTCTTCAAGTGCTGAACACTGACATATAGCATTTCATTTGCACGACCTTGTCAAAACAAATTAAGAGGCAAAACCACCAGGAAAAACAGTGATTGTCACATTCTGCTCAACATTTCTCTGGAACTAATCTTCAATCTTCCTAGCAGTCTTAAAGCAGAAATTAAGCAACGAATCTAATTTCAGATCTGTTGCTCGCTGACCTGCCTGTGCAAAAAAGCAGGTAGTTAATCACACAATATCCCTCTTGTACCTTCTTGGAAGAGCTTGGACTGAGCATAGGTAAATCCATAAGCAACCCTGCAATTCAACTAGCGATTATTCCTCACACAGGTCTTCCCACACGCTACAATATTCACACCATTCATTAACTTGTCCTAGGTACCGTGGGATTAGCACCTTCTTTAGATAGTGGCAGAAAACTTTCATAAATGTTCTTCTCTACCTTGAAGAGAAGTACCTATGCATTTTTGCCATTGAGTTCTATCATAGATTAAACTTATATCTCACATTCCTACACTCAGCTGTTTTCTATTATCACAGTTCCCTTTTATTGGGCAGATTTCCCCCTACAGCTAACATAAATATGGGTCTTATTGTCAAAGCCTTTTTCCCCCTCCACCACAGGAATCTATGGTAGGCAACAGGAGTTCTTCAAGTATCTGCCTTCCTTATGGTTCCAGCATAATGGCCTGCAATAAACATCCACCTGGACTGCTGGGAACCCAAGAAACAAAAATACTGCAGCAGAAAAACAGACCAGAATTTTTTTCACCTAATCCTAGTGTAGCCTGTAAGTGCAAGCTCCTCAGTAACAGGTTCCTGCCATACTCCCACATTTCAGAAATTTGCTGGGTTGCATCCAACTATTCAAATACAACTCATATTCCCAAGTGTGCTGCTATACCTGGATGTACCTGCCAGCTTCCCCTGGGACATGGTACTCTTTGTCCTACTGGTCATGACAGCTTTTTGCATCATAAAGGATGAGTTGCTTTCAGCGGCCACAAAACAGAAACATGCTTATTTAATAATTTTTGTGGTCATCATTCAGCAATTCAAGCCTCAACATGTATTCCAGATGCAAAGAGTGATGCCTCCTGAAGGTAAAAAAGCATTACAATTTTTCTATAATGATTTAAGGCTACTACTCACCTTGAAGAGAGACTGATGGATATTATGAACTTCTCTGTCAACTGCAGACAAAAGTGCATGCTCTAAGAAGGCGCAGGAGCTAGTTAGAATTCTTAGCTTGCTAAGAGCGCTGGTATCTCGTATTAATCTTCTTCCCCTGTTGAATGCTCATACGGCCGCCCAAATAACTCTTCAAAGCTAAGGAGAAAACATATTTTGAATGCATTCTTCACCAAGTTAAAATAAAAGGCCAGTTCATGCAAAATATTTTTCCATGCTTATGGGGGATTTAAATAAATCAGACATATGCATTTTCAAAATATTAAGTGTAAGTGAATGCTGTGAATTATATGATTCACTAAGACTGAACTGATGCAGAAGACTGTTCCCCACAACTCACACAAGCTCACTTTGCATTAGCTGCTAGTTGCTTTTCTTGCTGTTCTGCATTTTCTGTTTCTCCCACCACCTTCAGTTATCTTGCCACATAGGTTCTCTGCATTTTCTGGGTATAGAAAGCATCCTTTCACTAAACATAGGCCAGGCTAATAAAGTGAGTTTTTTGGAATCTGTTTTCTGCTTTCCTAGAAAGGTAAGAGACACATAAGCCTGGCATAATGTTGCAACCCCAAACTTTAAATAATTTGGCCTTTACAAGGCTATCATCTTCAGCACTGACACTCTTCTTTTAGCTTACAAATTCAAAGACTTAATCAAAACAAGAATATTTAAAACAACGGCAAAATAATGAGCTGCATTTCTAGAAAACATTTTGGCAAGAGATTACACCAACACATCACCTACATCAGATCCACGGACTAGCCAGTTAAAAAGTTAAAGGAGTTTATCTTAGTAAGGTCCTTTTGCTTTTGAGATTAAGTATCCCATTTTGAAAGCCACTCTCATGCGCTGAATTGCAAGCACTTGCAAGATCTTTGGTAAATAGACAAGACCGAATGGGTGAAATAAAGCCTTATATTATATCCCTAATTTTTATATCCATGTATTTTATTGTTATTCTGTAAGTTGGAAAATAACCAGTAGTAATTGATGGTTGTCTTAACTATTTATAATAGTCACAAAAATGGACATTTATAAATGGTATTTAATTTAATATGTTTTTTCTTACATTTAAAGTTAGATTTTGAGCAACAATTTAAGCCAAGAAAACCCACTTAGAGATGTAAAAGTTCAAAGAAAAATACTTTATATCACAGGTGAGAGACCAAGTTGCAAATAGAAGGCCAATCTGTTAAAATTAGGCCAAATGCAAGTTACTTTTGTGCTCAGTACAATGATATTCCTGTCAAGCTGTGCATCTCATTCTTACAAATAACTCCCTAGCAGATCATTAAGAACCTGTGTTATAGCGACTCCTGGAAAAAGCTGAGGCATTTTTAGAGGACTACATCACCTAATCCTATTCCAACATTGTTCTAAATTGTATGAACAACAAATTAACATGAAATTTACTTAATCATAGCTCAACCCAAGTTATATGTTAAAACTTGTAAAGAAATTTACAAGCTTTTTTTAGAAGCATGAACTAGGAAAACCAAAAACTTAGAAGACTATTTCCAGACAATTAGATTATGCACTCAGCATCTTTCGTATAGCTAGATTTAGTGTCTAGTGAAGAATAATTTTCTTTTACCACTAATAGAAAGAAGAAAATTATTTAAGAAAGCGGTAATTACAAAACCCTCAAAAATTGCAGGCTGACTCCAGAACTGATAAAGTATGCATACATGCACTCTGAAAAATGAACAGGAGAAAGTCTTGTTTGCTCTTGAAAAAAGGATAATATGAGGCAAACTTTTCAAAAAATAAATACCTAGAATCAAGCTTGTACACCATAAAAGTTGTCAATTCACACCACAACAAGAACATCTACTCTTTTTGCCAAACTCAGTAACCAATTACTGATAACAGGCAGCACTTTGGAATCCAGTCTCCAAGAGCAGAGTCTAGAATTTGGTGGGCTTCAAGGCATGAGATACTCTTCTTGGGTATTTATTTATACGACTAGATTACTATTAAAATTAATGTATATTCCTGCTATAACATTACAAATATTTTTCTGTTAACACACAGGATGTTCAAAGGCTTAGAATAATTTCTATTTATGCTACTGGAAGTTTCTTACCAATTCAGATCTTCAAAATGCTTTAAATAATCATCTTGGGAAGAATGACTAACATGATTTGTAAGGATTTATATTAGAAGAGGTAAGAATACAAGGCTATGTATATGTTACCAGGTGAGTCTTTCAAAAGCTAAAGTGATCCAAAATGTTAAACAATGATAAAATAAGCATATTAAATAGATTTTTATACTACATTTTTTAAAAAGGGTGTCATTAATCAAATAAAAGTGATGTACTATTTCTCCCTCACCACTTTTTCATTGACAAACTCTAGGGAGATATGAAAGAGTCTTGTTTCCTTGCTCGGGTTTGCCTAACCTACAGAATACCTTATGATACAGTATATAGCGGCTCAGTCAGTTTCTCCTGACATTGTTTAAAGAAAGCCTAAAGCAGTACACTGACATCACAGTCATTGCAAAAATTCACAGCCACAGTGGGACATCTTAAGCCAAGATTTCTGCTTATACAAGATCCTTCTACAGCTTTCTGCTTCATCCATTTTCCCTTGAGTAAAGGGGTACTGAACAGTTTACAGTAGGATGTGCCTTCATTAAGCATCAGCAACCTACAGGATCTAAAGCAACTTATATTAATATCCCATTTATTTGCTCCCCATAATAAAATCTGCACTTGTACATCACTTCCACATTCTAAACTAAGCTTTTTTTTGATTACAGTATCAAATACAGACCTTACTGAAAAGCTACATTCTAAACCCGCTGTAAGACAAGCTTGTATATATTTGCTTTCTTTGCCTGCACCAAGAGGCCTTTCATCAAGTACAGCCTTCTAAAAGAGGTCACAGGGTTCGTTTGTCCATCTGTGTGTGTCGTGTCCCCCCCCCCCTTTTTTTTAAATATATTTCTATTGCAGTGGTTATAAGAATCCTCCAAAACAGTGCTGGGATATGTACTATTTGATAGCTCTGTTTGCAATAATTGCTGTACTTCCCAAAGATCCTATATTCTAAGACAAGAGACATACAGAGGAAGATTATCTAATGCATGTATTAACGCAAACAAACACCTGATAGCCCTAGGGCTATATGTTTTGGTTTTGTTTTTTGGTTTTGTTTTTCAGTTTTGTTATCAGTACCTAACCAAGCACAAATAAAGACAAACAATCAATTTAGATTCTGTATTTTACTTAGAGCATTGTGGTTTTCCTCAAAAGACTATTACTCAAAAGCCTCAAGAGAAACTATCTCCCATAACTTCGATACAATAGAGAGAAGAGCAAGGAAAGCTCACTTAACAGAGCAATCGTCGTATTTCATAATAAGCTCTTTTGGAAGTAGGTATGGGATGGAGCAATGCAAGGGATAAAAACCGTAACCAGACTTGCATGCTTGTGGTTATGTTTGTTTTTGATAAGGAGCGCTTATGCTTGGAAGTAATCACTGTTCTACAAAAGTAGTATCAAACATTAACCACACAGGACAAGCAGACAGCTGAATGCAAACAACCCTCAAAGCAGCTGCTGTGAATAGGATCTCAGGCTGAACAAAAAACCCACCCAAAACCACAGCTGGAAACAAGAAATAGGGCATATCCTGGCAAGCCAACGGGATATACGGCTCATCATTTCAAAAGTCAAGACTTCCTACTCCCATATCTAGCACAAAGCAGACCGAGCAGAAGAGTTAAAGCAAGCCAGCCACGTGACTGCAGCTGTACCAGCACCACAACCTGTCCCACCAGGTTCTGCACCCATCACAGCTTATATTAACACCTTTGGGCTACACAACTCAGCAGTGGCAGCTGCCAGCCAGGGAGAGCGATGGGGACATATCCACGGGGAATAACCAGTCAGATAGGAAATGTGGCCTCACCACCTCTAAAGGTCTGCTGACCCACAGCAAGGATACGATACAGGTACATCCAAAATGACAGAAAAAAATTTCAGCTTTCAGTCTTGGGTTCTCTACATTGTTAATAACAAAGTTTAGTTTTCCTATGACCCTTTATTATTATTCTGGTGTAATGTCCTTGCTATAAGTCTTAAGATTTCAAAGTAGAATATCCTTGTTCTAAACACACAGCTTTCAACCTTAAGGTCAACAGAACAACTCTGTAACTCAGTATTGAAGAACTAAGGTACCCCTCAAAACAAGGAAAACTCAGATTAATACATCTCCTCCCTGTCAGCTTTTTAGAAAACCAAATACAAATTGTGGGAGAGCATGAAGAGTAAGAGAAAAGGCTGAAATGACACTACTTGGGAATCAAATGGAAGGACTAAGAAAATGATTCATGAAAAAACATGATTCAAGAGTGAACGTGAAACCTATCCTAATGTAAAGACATCACAAAAAAGTGGAAGTTGTGAAGGAGTTTTGTTTACTTTGGTATTCTATGCCTAATATCCAAAGATTCCCTTTTTCCATAGGCTGATTCGTAGCAACATTTCTGTTACGTATTATTCACTGGAGTCTGCTTGGATCTATGCCTGGGCTGAAAGGCCAAGAAAGTTGGAGATTAAATATTACTGAAGACAAACAGCAAAGAACAGTCACCACAGATTAATAAAACACTGTGTTAATTAGAACAGTGAACTTGCCCAACATTCTTTTAGGCTACCCTAAAATGTGTTAAAAGAAACAAACTGGAAAAGGAATTAAGTTATCTTGGATACAAGAAGCCTGTCTTCTGAAGTGCTGTAAGGAATAAGAGGGTGGATTTTACTACTCCTGTCTTAAAGACCTAAAAGTACATGAAAACCTCACTCACTTCAGTTGAAGAACAAGAGGAAAAAACAAGAGCAGAGGAGGAAGACATATTAGGTTTACAGACCACCACAATTCAAAATGTATTCAGCATCTCAAGTCATAACTTATCGCATTCAGTGGGGCAGAACTAGTTTTATACTACAATTCTAAGAAGTGAAGATGAATCTTCTATTACATCAAGACACACAGAGAATGTATATTTTTACACTATGCATACATTGTGTAAAGACAGTCCTGTGGATTTTGTTCAGATATCCAAAAAAGGCTTTATCTTTTATACTGAAGTTGCTGCTATTTGATAAAGCTCATCTTCCAGGCTAAACTCTGAAGTATATTCTATAGGCCTGCTACAAAAAAAAAAGTAACAGAGAAAAAAAATCTGATCAGAATTTCTGTTGTCTAAACGAAGATGTCCTGAATATAGATCTCCTAACAGAAAAAAACCCAGTAGTTCTGTGGATAAATAACCATTCTCAGAGAAAGTAAGACAGAATGAAGAAAAAAAAAGAATTTCTTTTTAAGATTTTAAGCTTCAAAAATCCACTTAGAGAAGAAATATAAAGCATGTAAATAGTATCCTCATATCGCTAAATGCAAGTTAGGATAATACTCTTCAAGCTTTGAAGGCAGTTACTACAATAAACAGATGTATAAAAATACAGGATTAGTAAATTCAAAAAGACTGTATTTTTAGCAGCCTTAAACATTTAGCACAGTATCTCTGAAGTAACATGTTGCCTTAAAAGGGAGGGACTGTTTAGAGGCAAATGAGCAGGAGAAGGCTGGAAATGCAATCAAACTAAGAAACAAGTGACCCATCTTAATTATCTCTGATAGCAGATGCTGCTAACAGATGCTCTCACATTATGCTCAAAGTACAGCTGTGAGAACCAGAAATAGATACCAAAGACTAAACTCTGATGCATCCCTTGCACCTCAAAGAGAGATACTTGAGATATCATTCTAGGCTGACAAAGCACATTTCTTCCAATCACCTCTGCAGTGTGAAGGAACCCAAACGTACACTAAGCCCTTCTGCTTAACCTGTTAATTTTAAGGCTTCACAGGTGCTGCAGAAAAAGACATCAAGGATTATTAACAGATGCACTAACCTTAAGAGATTATTCAAATCAGTCATAGCTGTAGTATGATGACAGTTACGCTGCCTTGCCTTAGCCGGTCTCCAGTCAACAGAACTGTACAGAAAAGCATAAAAGCTATTTGGAAAAATATCAGGCAAATAAAAGCATTTTGAGCTGCCCAAGACATTTTACATTGCAAACAATAAAGTAATTACAATTTATTTAATTATCTCAAGGGTTAGTGCTCTTGGAATTTTTTTTGCTGGTATAGCTTCAGCTTTTAAGTGTCACAAATCATGCAAGCTTGAATAAAAGCCAGGTTGCGGGTATCCGTATCTTTTCAGATGTAAACCTAGTATCTAGAACAAGATAAGAGATCAGCAGGAGTTCCGCACATCAACAAACTCACAGAAGTATAAATAGCCTAGTGCAAATCACAACTTTCTGATGCTTTCAGGATGCTAGAAGTCTCCAAGGGCTATGCACAGCACTCCATTTTTCAGAGTAGCATCTAACTTCTTGGCATCTGATTAATCTAAGGCTCTGCCAGCTGCAAGAGTACAGCTGTAATAAGGAAGAAGACATTACTTTGCATACTCCAGTCTTGATTCAGTGAAATATTCTAGTGCTAGTACCTGCTTAGTCTTCAACAGTCAGAAAGAACACCACTGAGGTGCTTGACTTTTCCACGTGGCTGGCAGAATTCCAACCACCACCAGCCAGACCGTTCCTGTAGGTTTTTACACCAGCAAAAGCAGTATAAGCTAGCTGTGCTAAAACTATAATAAGCTGACTCACACTCTGAAGAAAATAAGACACCATCATCCACATTCAGTGGGCCATCACCACAGCAAAAGTAAACTTGACTTTTTAGGAGACAAGAGGTTTTTTGCCATTACTCTTAAAACCAGTAAGAGCAAACCGATTAGAAATCCTGTTCTTGCAGCTTTCCACAGTTCCTTTGAAGAAGCCTTTGTACACAACAACGCCCTGCCCACCCGAGAAGTGGCACCCCATCCCACCCCGAGGGCACTGCAGTGCCCAGGGGCAGCTTTTAGAGGACAGAAACACCAAACTCTTTGAGGGACTCCAACCCCCCAGCCCAGCCCCCCGTGCCGGTTAGCTACAGACGGCAGCGCAGAGAGCCTCGGTCCCCAGAGAGCTCGCTAACGAAGTTACTCCATAACGAGAAAAACCTTTCATTGAGGAAAAATAACAGTTGTGTTAGCCCTGTATGCTAACTGGGGGAGCAGCAAGGGCCGCGGGACCACAGTGAATGATCTCAGTGTGCCCAACGGGCACAACGAGCCTATAAACCCCCACAGCTTTTAAACGCCGCTCCCCTCCCCCTCTCTCCCCTCCCCCCCCAAGGCGGCAGTCACCTCAGCACAACCTGGGACGAGCGGGGCCCTGTCAGGCGGCCCAGAGCCCCCCTACCAGCCGCCGCCGCTCCAGCACAGAGCGCCCTCCGGCGAGGCCGGGCCAGGGAAAAGGAGCGACGCGCGGAGGCACCTGACGCCCCCACCAAGGACGGCAGCCCCACGCCCAGGGGAAGCCGCCCCGGGTGGGCCCAGGCGCTGCCTCGCCCGCGAGCCTCATTACCCTGAGGGAACCGCAACCCCCAGCACCCTCCGCCGCGCTCTACCGCACCAGCCCAGCCACCTCCAGCTCCGCCGCTGCCGCCCTCAAACAGCCGAAGTCACGCCCCTTCCCTCTCGGTAGCCAATGCGAGTCGCGCTTGCTGCGGGAGGCGTGGCGAGCGGGAGGCTGGCCAGTAGGGTGCGGCGTTGTTGCAGGGCTGGTGGGTGTGCGGGTCGGGCTGGGCAGCGGGCGGCGGGTGGCTGCGGGGCAGCGGGAGGCACGGCTGGTGCTCGCTGCCTCCGCCCGCCCGCCATGAACTCCCTGGACCAGGCTGAGGGTGAGTGCGGTGGCACGGAGCGAGCTCGCAGCTGCTGCTTCGGCGTGCTGGGACCTTCTGGTTCCGTGCCTGGGCTGCCTGAGCGCGCTGCCTCGTCCCTCTGGAGCGGGCCTCAGCGCGGCGCTGCCCTCAGGGGGGCGAAGCGGCCGCGGGAGGCCTCGGCTCCCTCTGCACGGCGCTCCCTGGGCCGGCGCTCCTTCTCGGCCCAGACAGGCGAGCTGGGGTGGGGGCTCCGGCGCCACCTCCGCATCTTGAGGCTCGGGGGCGGGCTGTCGAGGCTCTCTGGCCGCCCCGCGGGGCTGGGGAGCGGGGCCCGCCGGGAGGGCCTGCGCCGAGGGGCTCCGTGGCGGCCCCGCCAGCCGCTTCCCTCCCCGGGGGAGGGGGGAGCTGCACAGTGGACTTAGCCCTGTCGGTACCCGTTCTCGACAAGGCTTCTTGAGTTTAGCTTGTCAAAATCTGCTCGTGCTGCTTTAACTAGTTCTCCGCTCACGGGTTTTTACGTGAAATGCATGTCCTACGGCTTTGAGTCCCATCTGGCATAGACATCGCGCTGTGCCAAAGCAGCTCTTGCATTTGAAGAACATGACCTCAGAGAGCCCTCTCATGTCTGAGAGCGTTGATGGTTTGGGTTACAAGTTCTTTGAAGTTACAGTTTACAGGATGTCAAAACCCTGAAAGGAGATTTTAGTGGCTAAAAATAAGACTGGTAGAGACTTTTAAAATGCATCAGTGTCTCTGACACCAGGTGTTTTGTAGCAGATACTGGAGGTAGACACATCAACAAAAAATGATAGTCCGGCGTTGTTACGCCTTTCTTGCTATGTCTGTACAAACTGTAGGGGTCTGCTAGTTACAGCTGCCAGGTGCCAAAGTGATGAACTCTGAGAAGGTTCTTAGAACATGGATATCAAAAAATAAGTTAAAACTTTCAAATTCCTGGTTTTGGAAAGGTTTATTTTTTCTGACTTTTCTTTTAATTCTATCTATGTCATACAAATGTTTTCCCGAGAACTGTGTTATCGATGGCTTGATTTTATGCCTACACGGTGCTATTTTTCAAGCAGCAGGTTTTCATGTGGTGCCTCATATTCCCCTTCCCACTTCAGCGACTAGTTTGTAGGGGTTTGTGCTAGTCAGGTAACAGTTAATTAGCTTCAATTGTTGGCAGTGGTTTAGCTTCCCCAGAAGGGAGGTGGAGCAGAGGCCATAACTACCAGGCTGTTAGCAGTAATTAAGACTAGTTAACTGTTTTGCGGCTGAAGTCGAGATGCTGTAATCTTCCCCCATTAATTCATCTGCAAACCACTTAGGAGTAACTGCACAGTTTGGAAACTGCGTTATTAATGATCATAATCGGTATATTTCTTCTAATCTTTTTCTTTAATTGCTTTATTATGATAGATAATTTGGCAATAGTTGCAAATTGAAGGAAAACATTTCCAGAGTAATGCGAACTGAAACATGTTAGCTGAAAGTTAATTTTATGCTAATGAAAACTTAACTCCAGGTGGTATTTTAGCTTTAACTGAAATGTTGTCGAAACACTAACCTTTTTGAACAGAATCTTAAATCTAACAGACTTCAGGTGAAACAGCTAAGATTTTTTTTTAAAAAAAAACAACTCGGGGAGCACGAACTTGAAATGCTGCATGGCATTTAACAGCAATTTCAATGGAAAGACCATGGGAGAATGATGGCAATAAGAAGATCTATTTAAAGAAAAAAAAAATTAAAACAAGATAATTGGGCTAGTGTTCTCTTCGGGTTTTTTTTTTGTGTGTGTATATATGTATCATGGCACTAAGTTTCTACAAAGTCATCAAAGCCATGCTGCTACAAATAACCCCTTGAAGAGTTGGCAAATGGCCAACTTTTAAAAGTACCATTATATAGTAATAGAACTTAATTGTTTCCTGATGTACTTAAGACTCCTGTACTTTTTTCTCCTGTGTGTAAGGGCTATTTAAGCTATTTTAAATCTAACTCTTGGTAGTTTTAAAGATGTCTAAAATACTCTGATTTCTCAGGAACATCGATTTTCTTTTCTGTGAGTGAGACTGTTTCCTGCATGTAGTGTAACTTCACCATTGCACTTTTTAGCTGAAGTGGTATGAAGCTACTTCAGCTGTGTTTTTATTACATCTAAATGACTGTTGCATTTCTTTTCTCTGCCAGTTTAAGAAATGGGTGTGAAAAGAGGAAAAGTGAATTCCTTTTATCTTTTACATTAAGATTTGACTAACTAGATGATCTAATTATGCTTCATATACATCCTTCCCAGATCTCAAAGCTTTTGAAAGAAGACTTACTGAATATATTGCATGTTTGCAGCCAGCTACAGGACGTTGGAGAAGTAAGTTTGATGTTCCAAGGGATAAATAGGATTCTTCTGTCTTGCAAGTTTTTTAGATTTGCCAGTGTGTGGCTTTGATTTGTGTTGGCCCAAACAAAGATCTGTGCTTAACTGTCCTTAAAACTTCTGTTGCATACCTTCAAACACCCTGCAACAAGGTAATACAATATAACAGACTAATACTTTAGCCAGAATTAGAAAAATGAGGCCAATATTGAATTGGCTCACGGCTGAATTATTCTGGAAATAGTTGGGACAGTAAGCTGTTGTATTTATTTCTGTTTTGCTTTGGCTTTTTGTTGGTTTTGTTTTGAAGGCTCAGACTTCCCAGACAGTTGCTATAGTTACTTGAACTAAGTGTGAATGGGTGAGATAGACCCTGTAAAATCGGAGGTGAAAAAGTTGCAACAGTGTGCCATAAGGGCAGAATATGACCTCATCTCTAACAGGCAAGTTTGAAGGAGGAGGGAAGGCAAAAAATACCACAGATATGCTGCCAGCTTTGGGATCGGTAGTCCATGGTGGAAATAGACTGCTTTTTTGTTGTGAGATTCTGCTGAAGTTTCCATACTCAAAGAATGCAGACATTTTTTAGAACATATAGAATAGTGTCTTTCCTCCCAAGAGAGCAAGAGGTTAATTTCAAATGAAGGAAGTGGAGGAATGACCAGTTAAAAAGCAAAACCAACAAAAAAACAACCCCAAAGAACAACCAACCAGCCCCCACCCCCAAAGCCCCCTTGTTTCAGAGCAATTTGGTGGAAGCAGATATTTATGAGTAGATCTGCCCAGCCTGTGTGCATCTACTGTAGGAATGTGTTTGGCTTCCAGAATTGCTATTTACTGTCATATACTACAAAAACCCAACAGAATACTGGAAACTTCTAAGCATATTTAAAAAAGGTTTGCATCACTAGTATTGTGTTCATCGGCAAACTTTTTTTCCTAACTGCTTGTTTTCCTAGTGTTGTTATTCATACAATAGAGGGACTTTTTACTTTAATTATAACAGGGTACTTAATGTTGACTTTTCCTCCTGTTATCCTGGGAAGAAAATACTTATTTATGTAGTGAAGAAGCTCTATGCTTTTGATAGGTCTTTGCCAACTTGCTTTTGAAAACATAACTAGTTAGGATTACTTTTTAATGTTGGTTTTAATTTTGTAATATCGATAAGGGTTATGCAACTCCATAGTAAATTATAGCAGTCTTACAAATCTGGAAGTAGTATTTCATGAGCATGTGGGTTTTGTTTTCAGATTCTGTCCTGTGATCCTAAAGTCTTTTTTTTGGTGGTGTGTTTTGTCTTCCTCCTTCTCCTCCGCCCCCAGGCCCAGTAAATGCCTTTATTTGTATCCAGAACTTCAAGCTCCACAGAAAACATCCAGATCTGCCAAATGTCCACTGAAAGCTGCAAGCCTTTATGGGTGTGCGATAGAACACAAGCTTTCTCTACCTTTATACTTGTTCTGTTTTCTTTTTCCATCACCCCCTGTTTCCCAACCCCCTGTAGTCTCAAAATCAGTCTAATATCTTGTGTTACTCTGATATGTATCTAGTATTATCCATTTACAGTGAATTGATTATTCTTTCTAAGCCATTCTGGATGTGTAGAAGCTTTTGTTAATCTTCACGTGCTAATGCCAACATGCCTTCTGAATGTTGTTTAACTTTTGTGTTTTTTTCTGTGTCAGCTTTCCTTGCTTGTAATTGTGTTGGTTGGGGTGGGGTAGCATAACAAAATTTAGACGTGCCACTGAAGCTGCTGGTGCTCAATGCCTCAGGCTTTTCTTATGTAGGAGAGCTAGCAGGACTGCAACTTTAGTTCTGCTCTGCCATTTAATGGTGTTGCATTTCTGTTGCCCAGACTGCATAAGCTCAAATAGCATACTGAACATTTAGTACAACTCCTAACTCGAGTCTTCCAACTCATCTTTTTTTGCTAACCGTGTTATTTTAGAAACTTCTGTTTCTTCAAAGCATCAGGATGTTTCTACTTGACAGAATTTAGATTTTGGTACCTACTAGTCCTGTCCAGGAAACTTGTACAGAATCTTTATGGTTTCCCATAATAGAAGTTTCTTTGCCTGTTTTCATTGCTACCTTCCAAGTAGAAGCTTTTCTTCCTTCAGAAGTGGGAGAAGAAATAAATGCTTAAGAGCTGATGAAAAAAATACTTTTTAATAGGAGTCAGGATACTGTTTATGACTCTTGTTCTTTTCTTTATCAGTGATTCTGATAGTAGTATCAGTCTGCACAGCAACTGGTGCTTGGAACTGGTTGATAGACCCGGAGACACAAAAGGTAAAGATCAAGCTAATCTCAAATGTAGTCTTGTTTCAGACCTTGGTGCTGCAGTTGAACGGTATAGTATATTGAAAACTAAAAGGCTAAAGGTGGCTCTCCCATGAAGCTGGGAGATTGTTTTTGGTTAAGCTCTCAAGCTGTCTGGAATTGTTGTAGAATATGGAATATGTCCTGGGACAGTGCCTACCTAAATGCTACACCTTGAATGCTTACCTAAAGAATTCTTCAGAAGTACTTAGAAATGGCTAGGAGCAGTATTTTTTTTTTTTTTTTTTTTTTTTGCTAAGTGAATTACGCAGCAACTTTCTGTATGTTTTAGAAAGTGAACAGTGGCACTAATCTGCTTTCTTTCCTAGGTGTCATTTTTCACATCACTTTGGAATCACCCGTTTTTCACAATTAGCTGTATTACCCTAATAGGCTTGTTCTTTGCTGGAATACATAAAAGAGTGGTGGCACCATCAATGTATCCTTCAGTCGTGTTTGTTGTAGTTACTATTGTTACTGAAGCCTGTGCTAATACTTTTTCAAATTTTATTTACTCTGTGTACAAGTGTTAGCTGCTTTCCTTGACACAGTCCACACAGTATTGCAGCCCGATGTAGAACTGTTTTGGCAGAATATAATATGTCCTGTGATGATGTAAGTCTTAGTGGTTCATTGCCTAAACCTTGTTTTTTAAAAAAATGCAACTAATTTGAAAAGGCATATTTTTTTCTCTGAACAGCACTTGTATATGACTTAATGAATTCTGTCTATCTGTAAAACTGGAATGTAGAATACTTACGATTGTTCTACGTGTCGTTTGAAACTTAGCCTGCAAAATTGAACTTGAAGTGCAGTTGTTGGGCTCAACTTTCAGGCTCTAATTTTTTTTTTTTCTGTCTTGCAGACTGGAAAGTTAATTTTGAAACCTAGGCCTCATGTTCAATAAGGGCTCTCTTCCTTCAGTTTTTTCCACTGCCATGGAAACCAAAAATGACCTTTTTTAAGGTAGTATGACAGCAAAAAAACAAACAGGACTGGTTGTCACTGCCTGGGAGTGCAAGTCTTACACAGTTGACAGTCAAAGTGTGCAATATTACTTTCTTGACTATTTATCCAAATTCTTTGTTATCATATTATCACTGCTTTTGCTACTTCCGATTACCTCTTTTTCAGTATTACTGTCACTTTTTTACTTCAGCTAGAACAGAACATACAGGTGGAGTATGTTAATCAGCTATGAAGTTGAACTTGAAAATCAAACCTCATTTGTGTTATGTGTGTTTGTAAGCTTGTAAATAGTGGATTGATGCCAATGTTCAGAAAAAGAAGTAATATTTGCTGTATGATTTTTTTTTTTGTTCTCATGAACAATATTGAAAGGAATACTTACCATTCCCATGATGTTTTATTAGCACACTTACTCATTACAGCTGTCCTTGTCTCCTGGTCACTCTTTTTGGATCTGGTTGGAAGGCTTGCAGAAAGACTGTCTGTGCTGGAGAAAACTGGTTTTACTGTTTAAAACTTTGCCTACATATCGAGGATCACATTTGTCAAGTTGTGTATATAGTGCACCAGCCACTTTCATTGTGGTCATACATCGCTCCTTGTTTGATCTGGTTCACAACACTGCTATTTTAATATTTTAATACTTTAATATTTTAAAAGTTGTCTTAAATATGCTTGTATCTTCCCGCTTGTAAGGTTGTACTGTATCTTAAGTCCACCTGACCATTCTGAGTGGATTTTTATGCAGTGATAGTCTGAATATGAAACTAGTATTGCAAATGTATAACCTAAGATTTGGTAAAGAAAACAGAGTGCCACAATAAAATAACATTTGTTATTAAGAGTGTTAAAAACAAGGTGTGGATGTTATACGCATAAAGCGTAGCTTTTGAATAGCTAAAGCTGTTAAAGAGTTTTAAGAGTTCTAAGTTGTTCAAGGTGCCTTTTTAATTGTTTCAGACTCTTTTAATTGACTAAATCTGCAAAGTGGTCACAGCTTTGGTAACTCCCTGCTATGAGGTAGACTGGCTTTTAAAGGAGCCTATTGATGTAACTTTGTCAGTTGAGACATTAACAATTATCTCCTGTAATTTTTCCAGTAAGTCTTCTGCCCATCTATTATTTTTAACTGCTGTATATTTTGTAGGTAAATGTGTATAAAATAAATTCTTTGTATAAACGGATGTTATTTTCTTTTGTACTGTGCAAATACAGATCTCAAACGAACACAAGAAGAACTTCAGAAGTTTATAGCTGAAAGTCTGTAACTTTTGTACCGGACCAACATTTCCTGTATTTGATGTGGTTCATATAATCTAAGACACTGACACCAGAGAGAAAGCCCTTCCCGTTTTCCATCCTACAGGTCGTTCCTGGTTCTGTAAGTGCTTTTAGAGGAAACCGTTTCGTTCGACGTTGTATCTCGTGTGAGTCTTTGCCCCGGGGCTGCACCCGGAGCCGGCACCCTGTGCTCGGCCGCGGCGGGCCGCCGCCTGCGGTGCGGGACGGCGGTGGGGCTCGTCTGGCTGCCCTCGTTGGAGGTGCTGGCCCGCTCCGTGCCCCCGGGGCCCGTGCCGGGGCTGCCGCTCCACCGTGCCCGCCCCGGGCAGCGAGCGGGCGGCTCGGGGCGCGGTGGGGCGGGCCCGGGGCGGGGCGGCGCCTGCGCGGGGGCGCACACGTGGGTGCTGGGTGCGCCGGCGCCGAGCGGCGCGGCGGCCGCGGAGCCATGGGCAAGAGCCGGGCGCGGCGGTTCCGCCGGGCCGCCTTCTGCCCCGCCGGCCCCGAGCCGCGCCGCGACGGGGAGAGCGGCCCCGAGGAGGAGCCGGCGGCGGAGCTGCTGGAGAAGGTGCGGGGGGGGGGCGGGGGCGGGCTCGGCGCGGCACCCCACCCCCACCCCCGCCGGGGACCGGGGCAGCTCCGACCCTGCGGGGCTGCGCCCGCGGCGGGGGTGATGCGAGGTGGCGGCCCTCCGCCGTGGTGGCGGGCGAAGGACCGGGAGCGGGGCCGCCCGCTCTCGGGCGCGGGAAGACAGCCGGGGCCGCCCGCCCCTCCTGCCGCCACCGCGTCGCTTCCCCGGCGTCACGGCTGCGCCCGCCGGCGGCTGGGCGGGGAGGGGCGGCTGCTGCCTTCGCCCCAGCGCCCCGTCCGGCCTCTCGTTCTCACCTTCCTGGCCGGTTCAGAGGGGCGGGGGCAGCGCGGGGACTGCTCTGTGCCCCCCGTCCCAGGGGGGGCTCCGGAGGGGCCCGTGCAGTGCTTGTCCTCGGTCCGCTCGGCTGGAGCGGCTTCCTGTAGGTAGCCAGAGCGATGAGTTCTGGAGCTAGACGTGAGAAATAACTGATAAGAAATGCTGAGAATAACTGGGTTTGGCCACTGGCTGGCCGCGTTGCTGGGTTTGGTTTAAGTATTACAGATGAAAACTAGTTTAAACCTCCTCCTGTGCATGTGACTTTAGAATCAGAAGTAAAAATCTGTTTCCATTTAAGTAAATAAATCCCCTTTGTGCGATTCAACTAACTGAACTCATTGAACAAATCACTGCTTGATTGTTCTTCTGGACTAACCTGGTTAGGCTTAAAAAAATATGAATACAGTCGCACAGGTGAGGATGAATGGGGAGACCTCTGTCAGTTTCAGTGAGGCAGGATCGGATGTCCCACGCTTTCCACTGGGCTCTTCAGCAGATGTTTATCTTTCCTGTTAGATTTTCAGCAAACACCATGACCTTCCAGGATGGGCACTTCAGCTGTTTTATTATTTTTATGGTATCCAATTCTTACATCTCACCTGAACTTCTGTTAAAGCACAAGTCAGTGTTGTCTTGTGGATGCAGAGAGCACTTGCTCCTTGTCTTTAAATAGATGTTTTTAATCTAGAGGCTATTGTGTTTTCCTGTATTTTTTGGTTTTTTAGTTTGTCTTTATGGTGGCATGTTATGTCTGTTACACTTCCTTGATGGTGTTTCCCGACCCCCCCCCCCCCCCCCCTTTTGTCCATTTTTTTCAGCACATGGTAATGGGAACTAGATGGGAACTAGATGTGAGGTCTCACCAGTGCCAGCTAGTGTCAAACCTGTGTCTGAACTATGGCTCTTGCTAAACACTCAGTATTTATCTAGTCGTATAGCTGACATGCATAACCCAGGAAAAGATTGAAAAGATTTATGAACTTCCATGGAAGTTAAAGGCTCTTGATTCCATTCAGGAGCAGTAAAACAGGAGCTATAGTGCTGGGCCTACGAAGCAAAAAGGCAGATCAATCTTCTAACTCAATAAAAACTTCCAGCTACCTTTGCCCCTGATCTGCCCTGTTTGTGTCTCCACAGCTGCAGCATCCAAGTGCTGAAGTGAGAGAGTATGCCTGTGCCAGCATTTCCAAGCTGTTGCAGCAGAAGCATGTAATCCCAGCCTTTTTGCAGAGAGATGTTGTCCGGTGTTTAGGACCATTGTTGATGGATCACAGTTTAGCTGTTCGTGAGACAGCTGCAGGTGCTCTTCGGTAAGCAATCGATAATACTCAGTTAGAATGAGGTATTCCTGGTATGGTAAAGAAGAGTAGGGTTTTGCTGTTAAAAGCTGTGAGCTTGAATGCCAGCCTCTCTTGCTTTAACTCCGTTTTGGGTAAGTATACCTACATTAGTCAAAAGTCCTTGAGAGAGGGGCTTTTCTCACTCCAGTAGGCTGCCATGAAACTTTAATGTCAGGAGCGGGATTTAAATTAGTTACTACCGTTTTGTCTACTCTCAGTGGAATGCGTTGCTTTCGATCCTTATCTTAAGAAAAAAATAAGCAGTAGTATGAAGAAACACAGAAAAATTGAACACTGTTAATATGGCATGTTGCGTCTTGGTAACACTTCAGGAGTGATAGGTTAGTTAGAGAATGCACATATCTGGCTCTTTGAGAAACTTGTAAATACTCAGCAGCATAATTTTGAGTTGGTGTTTTGTGATCAGACCTACAGCTTGCTTTATTTGTACAAAAATCTAATGCTAATACTTGTTAACATTCATGTTGTATCTTAACGCTGAGTAATACCTAACAGAAGTTGTGTTTTAGGACAGATAAGCTTTCTAGTTATGCTAGACAAATAACTGAAAATAATTGTTTGTTTCCTAACACCAAAATTTTATTTATGGCAGGAAGGTGGAAGACTAAAGTTACTCATGAAGCGGGTGGATTTTTAAACAAGAAGTACTATAACCTTTAGAGAAGAATAATACAGAAAGTATGTTTTTTTTTTAAATTCCTGGAAAGTATTGTATCTGATCCAAAGCATTTACTTTTTTTCCCCACAGAAATCTGAGTGCTTGTGGAGGATTTGAAGTCTGTGATGACATGGTGACAAAAGATATCATGACACCCCTTGTTGCACTTCTGAAAGAGGTGTGTTTTGGTTTTATTCTGATTTTAAAACTGATCTAGCCATTGAATTACTCCATTTTCAAAGACAGCTCTAGTTTTGTAGCTCATATCAAGATAAGATATTTGAAAGATCTTTTCAAGGAATGTTTCAGTAGGTTTAACAGTACAAAAATCATTCCAGAGATTTCAAACCACTTGCTCCTGCCTCCTGACCTGCTAACTTGGGTCCATGGTGAGGTTTGCTGCCTAGGATGATTTTTGCATAAATGGTCTGGAGATTTTGGGTCTGGAACATCAGTCAAGACAAGTCTATTCTGTCAGTCAAGATCCAGATCCATCGTTTATGTTGCAGCATTATTCTAGTGAGGTTTTCTTGGTAAGTAATTTTGTCTAAATGAAAGCTTGGATTTACAGTTGGGTAGTTACTGCTATTGTAGAATACTCTGTACTGAATACCTATTCTTTGTTTGGTCCAGGTGTTGCAGTGCAGTTTGGAAATTGCATTGAATTCTGTCACCTGCTGTCTTTGTATGAACAGCCTTGAGCAATACCATCATTTTCTGTATGTTTCTTCCCCATTTTAAAATATGAGTAATAGCATTATTGTAATGCACAGCAAGTTATTAGCTGAATTAATCTTTGTGATTAGAAAGAACTGTTGAAAATTGCATACAGACTGTATTAGCAAGAAACAGCATTTCAAATTCTAAAATTGCTAAGTATTTCTTTATAACAAAATTGCGTCTGCGGACTACGGAATGCAAAGCAAGTCCTACAAGAGTCTTTCTTCAAGAGAAAAAAGTTACCAATGATATGATTCTGTTGTGGCCCAGTTTTCACAGAGAGTAGGAAACTAGTCAGGTTTTCTGGTAATAAACACTTCATGAGATATCGCTCCATTCACTCTGCTGCTTATATTTTAAGGTTTTGCTTTTCTTCTTGGCTTGTTTATTTCCCAACCCTGGTTCTCTTTTTGGTTGTAGTGTAGCACTGGACTAGATGCTAACCAGCTCTCTCCAAAGAAATGCAGAGAGACGAACAAAAATTATGTTGAAGACATAGCCAATGAAGCTATTAATTTGCTGTGGAATGTATGGTAAGTGCTGTGTAAACACTGGCCTTCTGGAAGAGGTAAATTAAATTGTTACTGCAAAGGAGCATGGTAATTGAGGCAGAAAAGAAATGACTCTCCTTGCATGGGAAGATGTATTTGGCTGCTGATTCTGATTTCTGATTGTGTTGCTCTTACACTTGCCTTTAATAAACGGCAAGCCCTCATTTGATCTGAAATACAAGTTTATCTTCTACCATAAATTACTTCTGTAAATGAAGGATTCTAAAAGTGCACAAAGTTGGTCATTAGTTTTAGGAGAGTGACAAAATTATTTTTTCTGTTGGTTGTTCATCTAAAATTCTGATACAGTTTTCTGAACGTGTTCTGTCATAGTCTGCGGTACAGTTTGGGTTGTAAGATCTCGCATGTAGTTCCTGTATATCCTTGTCATGATACGGGAGATGGAAGAAATGAAATTCTGATCAGTGGACTGCTGTGCTCTGGGAATATGACGAGTTCTTGTACTACTTTCTCCCTCTGCATGTCATCCCAAAAGTTGATACTAAATGTTTGGACAAACTGTGCCTTAGGGACTGAGGCACTGACACAAATTACTTAATTACGTGAGAAAGAATGTGAATTGTTCAATTAGTAGTTTACACAGGAAACACCAGGTGAAGGAAGAGAAATGGCAACACTATTAATACAGAAATGGCTATAAACGTTGAAGTGATGCAAAGCTTTTCCGAAAGTTCTCCTTGAATGTTGTGTTGTTTGTTTTGTAATGGCTCTGTGTCATTATACACTTTGGTCCATACAGAATTTTGTACTATACAGTATTTCAGTGGAGCTGCCTCTGTGGCTGTATGGTATGGCTGCTGACTTGAGGCCTTATTTGTAAACTGTGTTTTTATTTTTAGGAATTGGAATCTAGAACAGTAGAGAGATTGCTTGCTTGGCACCTTACACAGAATACATGACCCTTTGTAACTCTTGACTCAACAATGTTTTGCTTTCATTTTTATTATTGCTTTTGTAGACATAAGTGCTTTGAAACAGGAACTAAATTGTTACGTGTGCTATAAATCACTTTAGTATTTTGAACTTTGTGGCAATAACCATGAACTGCTGACTTAGTTGCTAAGTTTGGCACTGATAAAATTTGGGCCGGTATTAATGCTGAGACATAATATTTTCAGAAGTAAATTTTTGAAGACCCTTGTAGCTAGTTAGGTCCTATGCTTTTTCAATTTGAATTTGTCTTTTATCAATATATGAGTTTAAAAATGGGAAGAGCTGTAAAAAATTGAAGAAATACAAATCTCACTATTAGATAATTAAGGTAAATGTCATATTTAGCGTTGATTTAGCATGCATTTCTGAATGTTAAGAGCAGTCATTTTCTGGAGTAAGTCGGTATTAATGTGAAAGGCAACAGCCCGCTCTGTTGTTGGTGGGTTTGTGGATGTAGTGTTCCATGGGTGCGGAAAGCCCTGGGCTGGCTTGGAGCCCACAGCTGTAAGCTGCCTTTCACACTCTGGCTGGCTCTGTCTGCATGAGACTGTACTTAGGCTCCCAAATCAGCTCTCTGTGAGGAAGCAGCTGGCAGAAGGCAGCTTTCCTCAAAGGTGTCCAGGGTCTTGCAGCTTCTCTTTCCATTTTATATAGAGTTGATCATAACCTCGATAAACAAAGAATAGCTGTTTGACTAATGTGTAGTTCTTAGGGAGGTGTTTAAAATGTGAGTAACAGTGAGTACATGTTACTTAAAATGTTGTTACAGTAATTTTTCCTGGGAAAAGTGTTATTAATCTTTTCTGTGCACTAGTGAATGCAACAATACTGCAGTATACATATTCAATAAAGAAGGATGTCTGGAGGCTGTGTTACATTACATGAAGAAATTTTCCACGAATGTGGATCTGGCTATTTCAGTAGGTAAGTGGTAAAAAGAGAAGATCAGGATTTAAAGATGCCTTTTTTTTTTTTTTCTTTTGTGCATAATGCACCTGCCTTAGCATTACTTCACCTTTACAATTAATACAGCTAGTCCCATGTCTGATGTGGTACTGTCCTCGTCTGTTTTGTGTACAGGTTTGGCATAGAATGTCTTTTAATCTAAAACACAGTTTGTGAAGGACAGCATCGTGCCATTACAACATGATGCTACATGAAATGTTTTTTCCTGTGCCTGTGTTTTATTACTCCAGCTTTCAGGAAGATAATGCTTTTTCATTAGGAGAGTGGAAGGTACTGTTGGGTTTGTTAATTATCTTTGTTGTTGTTTGCTGCAGCAAACTGCTTGCAAGCAGTGACGGAAGATAATCCAGATCTTCTTTCTTCATTTAATGCTTCTGCACAACAAGTATTGGAAACTGTCATGTTGTGTCCAGAGAGCACAATGAAGCATATCCTTCTGAGAACACTGATAGCAGGTACAGTGCTCGAGGGCGTTCACTGCTTTGTGATGGAGAGCATGGCTGGTAAAGCAGGGTGGGAAGGAGAAGTCTTAGTCTTCTCTGTTACAGTCTGGTCATCAGATCGTCAAAAAGACTGTATAGGTGGTTCATGAGGTTGTTTCTGCCTTTTGGGGTTGTGTTTTGGAGTGACCAGATATTTGCAAGTAGTTTTAAAACTGCCTTAAATGCTTCATTCTGAATTCAGTAGCTGCTTAGTGCGATAACTCATTTTAACTGTTAATTTGGTTTTCAACAATGAAATGAGTCAATAATAAGTAGTAAGGAATTTATTTTGATCTTAATAGGTGCGGATTTTTACCTCATTCTCTACTTTGTGTTCTTTCTACCTCAAATGCTTAACCATGGTGTGATTTTTGATACTGGAGTGTAATAAATTAATTTTGAGAATCCTTAGAAAATGGTTCTATCATGTAGATTTATTATCACAGGTAAAACGTGTCACCAGGGTCACTCCACAAATACTCTGTGTATACTTACGTGCTGAAATTTACTTAAGCTTAAGACGTGGGCATAACGTAGTTACTACAGATGAATATATGAAATGCTAAACAGAAAAAAATAGAAGTCTGTAGAGAAAAGACTTGGAACATTCATACTGAAATATAAGCACTGAATATTGTAAGCAATGGAGGCTGTGTCCTTAAAAAATACATGGCTATTACAGAGCTGGGAATTGAGTATTTTGACAATTTTAATGTTTCAACTATCTCATGTTTAGGTACTGTCTGGAATATCAAGGATACCATTCCACCAGGCAGTCTGGGAAGCATGGTTAATGCAATCCTGAAGATTTTTTCAGAATCGTTAGCGATAGATGCTGGTGAAACAATTATTTGTATGAATGAAGCTGAAAAAAACAGGTTAAAACTTGCTACGGAGGCAGAAACAGAGGAAAATATGAGTCATGTTACAGACAACTGTGTTTTGTGTGAAGATGATGACATGGAAGAAATACCAAAAGGAAAAGTCAGGAGAGAAAATGACATTTCAGATCTTCTTCCAGTAAGTGTGTCTGGCTGGCTCTTGGACAGCTCAGTGCATTTGGCTGAACCATCTGATTGGTTTTAATTCAGCATGAGCCAGAGTAAACTACCTATGAGTATCACTAATCCTAAATCCCAAATAGCTTGACTGTTTTAGCTAAAACTTAAAAGATGAACTTGGAGAACTTCAGCACAACTTGTTCCAGTGTGGTCAAGTTGCACAGCCCATCAGGAAAGTGCATTTCCATTTTTTTTTCCTCTAGTGGGAAGGTGTAAGCTTATCCGACACTTTTTGCTGTAGCTACTGCAGGGATTTCTGCATAAGGCGAGTGAGATTTTTAATGGTTGTAACTGTTCAGTCATGGGTGAAGGTGGCTCAGGGGTTAACAAATGCATTCACTGTTGTGTACATGAAAAGAGTAACAGAAATACTTTTCTGTTACAACTTTAATGCAGGTGGCATTTCTTGAAGGTGGTAAAATTTGTTCTGAAACATCCAGCAGAAGGATGATAGATAATGCCTCTTGTGTGGGTGGTGGTTCTTTTTTTTAAAAAATTTTGGTGTAGGATGGGAGAGGAAACGGCTGGATTGTAGTTTTTAACTGACAGCTTGGGTGCTTTAAATTGCACTGAAATGTTTTACAATATTAAATTTGGCTCTTGTTTTTATTTTTTAGTCTGATAAGTGGGAACTGAAAGAAGTGACAGCTTTACTGATGGCTCAGCAAACTGCTCTGGAAATCATTGTTAATATGTGCTGCAGTGAAGGTCTGTAGGAATCTCTTTTCATTGCAAGTGTTGGTGATGCATTTGTTTCTGGAATAGGTCATGTTTAGTTTGCTGTTTGGTGATCTTAGCTTTTAAGGGCAAATACACATAGACTTACTATGGTCCCAGATACCCTCATCTGGGGGTCACATTGGTTTCTAATTTATAATTTAAGTGGGTTTTTTTCTCATTTTAAGTTATTTCTGTTGCTTACTTTTTTTTTTTTTTGCATGATACTACATGTGCCAACATTTAAGAACAAACAAACAAAGCACTTGTGCTGAAGAGGTATTTCCTAAAAAGTACTGCAGCAAATGCTTTGTTCAGTTAAAGCGCGGTCTGAGTGTTCATCTGAAACAATACGGGTGTGAATCTTATTGCAGGACAGGGGGAACAATTTTTTTTTTTTAAAGCAGATAAATCTTGTAATTTTGATTTAGTTTTGATACTACAGGTGTTGTGAAAGGAGGAGAGAGAGCTTTTGTATGCAGCTTTGGCAACAATGCAGGTTTAGGTTGTTCAGAGTTCTGTCTAGATTAAGATTTTTTTTGGAGGAGAAAGGAAGGCTGTGATTCTCTGGAGAGAGTAGGAAATAGATACAGAGTATCTTTTATAAACTTTGATACTCAGTTTTGATAGCTTTTCTCCTAATCTTCAGGAAAAAAAAATAAGTGATTCTCAAATTCTGTTTAAAAAAAAACAACCTAGGAACAACCAAACAAAACTAATCCCACATTAAACCCCTCCAAAACTGAAAACTTTTAATTGCTACTACAGTTTGTAAGCCTGATGCAAATGTCATTGTGTAGGAGATAACTTTCTGTGTAAATCTTTCAGGTTCTAATAAAATCCACAGTAATACCCAGTTATTCCCAATGGTGATTTTTTTTTTCCCCCTCTTACAGTGCAAGGAAATTCTGTACCTAGTATATGAAGCTCCTTTCATAACTGCTTTTCTCATCTAATGAGCTGTAATTCATAAGCTCTCCCCTTTAATTGGAAAATCTCTTGTGGATAAGCTGCATATTCTGCCATTCACTCAGTGTAATGTAAGGTTGATTGTGTTGCATTTCACTACAGTGCTTTACCCATTCATGGGCAGACAGAAACATAGTCTGTAGAAATTAAGAGGAATCCAGAGGCAGCTGTTCATTTAATTTTCGAGTTATTTGAGGACTAAAATAGCTTTAGCCATTATGCTGAGTTCATGGAAACACTTGGCTTGCCACAGAACTGAGGGAAATAACGAGGCTGGCAAGAGACACATTTTACTGGCTGACATTTGGAAGAAGCGGAGTCCTCTCCCCATAACAGGGACACGGGATGGAAGGCGGGAGACTCCAGCATTGCTGTCCAGTCTGTAGTTCTTAGGTTACCAGTGCTAGTTAAGATGGGATTGCCAATGGAAATGCCTCTGTATTTCCGAGAACGTTGCAAAAAACCTGACGTTAGTTACGGACTAATGTTCTAGAGCCGGTTCCTGCTTTGCCCTGGGCAATCACTGTGAATGTACGACGGCTGTTGTCTTTATTGTTGCTGAATTGCATGGTCAGCTTATATAGTTATCATTTAGTTTTCAAGGAGGTTTCTTTCTTTGCTTTGTAAAGATGCAGATGGAATTTATTTAGAAGAAGCAAGAAACTGACTGAAAGGAGGGATGTTTGCTTTGTTCTCAGGCTTGTTGCTACTGTGGGTGGGTAAAGCATAAAATACAACTGTTTTTTCATGCAAAGGCTATTAACACCAGCAAATTATGGCTGTAGAATTAATTCGATAGTGCCATAAGCAAAAGAAGAGGTCCATGTGATGCAAGTTGCCACAGCCTGATGAATTATTTGCATTGGACAGAGAGTAGTCATCAAATTCTTAAGCTGCTGCACAGTGCAGGTGAAATGCATTCATTTAGACCCTTCTTGCTGTATTTTAAGTGAATGAATTTACCTTTGGCCACAGAAAAAGTGCATGGCTGTTTCTGTAGTCACTACACCACCTAGATCTCACATTAAATCTGTGTTGTCGGACAAAATTACTTGGGGGTGAATATGTTTTTTTTTTTCTCACAGTGGTTAAATACCCTGATCTGTGTGTGCGGGCAGAGCTTTCACCTGTCAGTGAGGAGGTTCTGTCCAACCTGTAGACTTAGGACTTTTGTAAACACCAGTGCCACACCAGTTAAAATGTAACCAGGTTTAAAACAACTTTAGATAAATCAGTGTAAACCCTGGGGATGAGGCTCTATCAGTTTAAATATAAATGATGGACTTAGGTTGTGCTTGTCAGGCCAAGTCTGTCTTTAGCCATGAACAGATTATTCAGTTTACAGTGGCAGTGCCTGCTGGTAATACAACCTCAACCCCTCTCGCCGTGTCTGCTCTTACAGATCAGCTAGTAGAGTAAATCAGGTTAAGTATAAACCTAGTTCAGGTTTATAACTATAAACCTAGTTTAATTTACTTAAAATGTGTTGTCTGAAATGGCTAACAGAGATGATCTGGCTTGCTTTGGCTTGTTTTGCTGTCATCATTTCCTTTCAACTGGCCTTGCTGTGGAGACAGTAACATCTTTATCCAGCCCAGTTAGAGGTCATCTGTCTGTGGCTTCAGTATTGCCTGAGAAAACAGTTGCTCTAAACCAACTGCAGTTAATAAAGAAGTTAAACTGGTGTAATTGCATGTTGGAATCTACCTCAGAAAGTAAAATGGTATAATCCAAGTTAAAATCTTAGTGAACAGTTTATTAAATGTTTCTCTATACTTTTTTTGATACCTTTAAGTAAGCATAGTTAGTATCAGAAAATGAAGTACCTGTGTACAAAAGACCTGTCCTACAAGAATACTTGTTGCTTGAGTGGATATAAAAATAAATTAAAAAAAATTAAATAAAACAATTTAAACAAAAGCTGTATAATATTTTAGAACTGTGGCTTGATGGCACTTGGTTTCTGTGGACTTCATTAGAGTGCAAGAGCTTAAAGACTCCTAAACCAAGAGGTGGAGACCTGTATAACTGAGAAGTAGAATACCTATTGCATGAGTGCTGTTATATTTACAAGTCTGTCTCTTGTTTTCAGATCCCTCTGATGATGAATGGGAAGAACTCTCCAGCAGTGATGAAAGCGACTTATTTATGGAAAACTCATACAATGAGGGGAGTGGGCTGCTTATGTCACCCCTGTGCCTCTCTGATGAGGTTAACTCAGCATTTCTGAACAACCTCATTCCAAAGAAGGTATTGTCTTTTATTTCCATCACACGGTACAGTCTTTCCCTTCGGCCTGATTTGTATCCCAGGTTAGGGAAACAAATTATCCCAGTCCCTCTGGAGAAAAGGAGTATTTTTTTATATCGGTTTAGCTTCACCTTTTTTGGCCTAGAGGTTGAGCACCATCACGAGCTGTCTTGACCTAAGTAACTTCTTCATGTAAGTGGGGTTCATGTGTTTCAGAAATCTGGTGGGGTTTTTGGTTTCGTTTTTTTTGTGTGTTGGGTTTGGTGTGGTTTTTTTTATTTGGCTTTTCCAGAATACAAAGTTTTATTATCCCTTGTCTTGGACTCCTGCAAAAAGAAAGGAAACTTTGAGTAGAAGCATGTCCACCACATTTCCATACCGGTGAAGTGGGGTGGAAGTAACCTGTGAATGGCAACAGTCAGCACTGAAAAAGTACAAGTTCCTCTTCCACCTGTTTTATGCATAGTATCTGAAGTACAGTATTTGACACTGGCAAGAATTCAGGTGTTCTTGTTTCAGAGTTGTTTTGATCGTTCTTATTTGGGGTTGTGAAGATGAAGTTTGTCATTTGAATCAGTTATTATGCTAGTTCAGCAGCATTGTAGAATTCTAACCCAAGGCATAAAGGTGCAAGATGAAAATATTCAAGGCTTTTTGTATTTAATAGCAAGCAGTCTTAAGTTTCATGGCAAAGTCTTTTAGACTTGCAGCTATCTGAAAATTCTGTAGCAGCATCTGTAAGAGGAAAGACCTAAATAAAAAAAATAGCAGAGACCTAGAAAATCACCTTTTCTTCAGTATGGTTGGATACTTAAAATATGCCACGCTAAACCCTGTGTATAATTGCACCATTTGAGTGATTGAGGAAGATTCTGGCATTTTTAGCAGTTGAGACACTTGCTACCTGGAAAGCTTTAAAATAGTAGTTTGAAGTATCTGTTTGACATTTAGCAAAAATTTCAGTCTTCCCTCCAAACACATTTTAAAAAAGAAAAAAAGCTTTATTGCTAAACCTTTCTTTTTCCCCTCCCCAGATTCTTGAAAAAACTGCTTTTCCGAACAGTGTTGCTCTAGACATCTGTATGCACAATCCGTCTTGGAAACCATTAATTAAAAAGTAGGAATTTCATTGTCTCTCTTACTGTTTTTCATTTATATTCAGTTGTTTTAGAACTCTTAGAAAGATTGCCCATCTTTGGGTTACTTTTAAGATGTGGACGATGGCAGATCTGATACATGATTTTGAATAAAGAGATACAATTCTGTAAACTGCACAGCGGACCACAGCCTTACTTAATTCAAGATTCTTTGTATTTCGACATCTGTTGTCAAAGAGATCTGCTAAGTGCATTTTTTGTTTGTTTCAGACTGAATGCAGTGCAGTGTAGAGCTTTAACGTGTCTTCATAGCATTTTGTTGGTGTCAGATGTGGATTGTCTTGGAGGAGCTTCAGCACTTCAGTCCCTTGCACAGCATCTCTCACAGCTAGTCTTCTCTAAAACAGGTAAGATGTAATATAGCTGTAAGGTAGCCATGTACGTTGGTAAGTTATTGCCATTTTGTTACTAATTTTATTCCTTTGGTCTTTCAGAATAAAGATACTGAATGTCGGAAATGTGCTGACAAAACAGTGTATCCTGATAGGATGTGTTTATCCAAGTTGCACCTTGAGCAAGGATGCTTCTAGTGCGAGAATGTGCTTTGCATCTGTGTGCGCACAGAGAAGTAACTAAGTTTGTGGATGAGTCCTGCCCTGCTGTAGGACCGGAGCTATTTGCTTGATCATATTTGTGATCATAGCAGTTTTTCATCCATCAGACAAGCCATGAAGAACATGGGATGTTTTCTTTTTAAATGTGCCAACTAGCCTAAATAGATACGTGAGAAAAGGGTACCTAACAGTCTTTCACATCATTTTTTCTTGGAGTCTTACAAAGTTACGGCAAAGGTGGTTGTTGCAAAAATCTTAAGAATGTACATGCTTATTACAGTAGGAAAGAGAGCAGCTGCCTTATCTCCAGGACATGCTTTGTGCATATGATTTCATAGCTTTATTGAAAATATATTTGGAGTAAGAACATGTGCAAAGGTTTTATGACTTAATAGGAAAGCTGCTCAACTTCCTGTTGTGGTGGTGGCTTCATTTCAATGCAGAAGGCAGTAAATTTCATTTTTGTAAAAACACTTTTTTTCAGAATATCAGATATATCATGGTAAACACTAGAACGTATCCACTCTAGTTCATCCAAGGCACATTATTTCATAGAGATATTGTGATGGTTTCCCTATACATCTGCTAGTATCAGTATTATTGCATGGTCTAGTGTAGATACACAGCAGTTAGCGTTTCCAGCTACCTCCTGTAATCTTATACATCAAATCAGCATCATTCCTATAATACTGTTGGACCATTTACGCTATGATTTCTCTGTTTCTGACACTAGAGAAGCTCAACAGAACTGAAAAAAAACCGGCGCACACCCCCCCCAACCTGGTTCCAAGCCAGCAGTTGGTTTCTCTGATAGTCTGCGTCATTCAGACTATTCTGATAATCTGTTTTTGTTTTAAGGTCAGTGATGACGGCTTTTCAAACAATATGAGATATTCTTCAAGGCTGGAAAAGCTTGCCAATTCTCAAAATTGTTAGGAAGTGTTTTTCCTAAGACAGATCTGTTGAAGTCTAGCATATGCATGGCTTTGTTGTTTCTTGTCTCTTACAAGCTTGAGAAACTCAATTTTCTTCCTTCCTTCAAGCGTCTTCATTTGTAGCCACAGATGTGGTATATGTAGTTTTTCTTTGCTGTGGTGTATAGTATGACACTGCATTAATGCTTGAAAATGCATCTGCCTGCAAAACCTACTTTTTTTTCCTCGGTGTCATTAAAAGCGTGTGATCAGTCTATGGGAACACTATTACTGAGAGTGTAATGCTTGAAAAACCAAAATACCGGAAATGAAAATATATATGAAGACACATGCAAGGAAGTTCACACGAAATGTTTGTCTCATGCTTGAAGACCAGTCTTCCAAGATTTCAGGGTCTACATGTTACGCTTTGCAATAGTCAGAAAGTTCTTACATGATACTGGAGAAGTGGCTAACTGAAGACAGAGGGTACTAATAAATCAGTTTAATGGCCCAGGTCCGTTTTTATTAACACGGTATTTTTTTGTTAATAGTTAAATACTATGTAATAAAAACTGCCAGATAGAGTTGATTACATACCAGCATGTAGTTAGAAGGAATTCTTTGGTTTACAGGGTGAAAAAGAGGCATAAGGATCTAGCTGCTTGCATGGGAAAGGAGGAGATACGCATGAAATAATCAGGAGGTTCTGCATCTGGAGTGGTTCAGAAAATAGCACATTAGAGGCAAATAAAAAGCTTCAAGAAATGCAGAACATGCATTGAAGATGATGGCTGTCATTGATGAATTTGTAGTTAAACAAGAATAATGCGGTGATTGAGTCATACATTTCTGAAAGGTTACTTAAACAACTGGAAAACATGCTATTCATACAAATTGGAAAGAGTCCAGTGTCTAAAGCCTGTTTTTTAGACAGAAGAAAGCAGTTAAAATACAGAGCTTCTGTGGTTTTCTCAGTTCCTGTATTACGGCCTCCATGTGATACCGGTTTTCAAGCTTCTGTTCTGATGGCAATGGTTTGTACCATATGTTAGGTCACACAAGTGTCTTAACCAGGGATGTGCCTGAAAATGAGGACTGACTGTGGTCTAACCTCCAGATGCAATTAATACTGAATTCAAACAGATCACTATGGTTACAACCTACAAAGACCAGTTTCTGAAAACCTAGCTCTTCCTGTTTGTGGTAGTTCCTGGAGGAACAATTAAGGGATTAAGGAATTTGTATTTCTTTGCTTCTTGTATCCTTTATCTTACTGTTTAACTTTTGGCTCTGGGTTCAATTCTTTGACAGAACTCCCGACAGACACAGAATTCCTGGAAGCCATAACCAGCGCTTTGAGGGCTCTCCTACAAACAATGGCATCAAATAACATCTCCCAGGTAAAAGCTTTCAAACTCAAATGCTCTGGTAGGTTCAAATTCATGTGAGATTGTGCTGGAAAGTTTTTGAAACAAAACCATTTAAATGAAGTGCTAAATTTCAGCAATTGCGAACACTGAAAGAACAGATTTAATAGCATTCACTCTGTGTCTTTCATGGATGGACCTTACAGGAATACTTGTTATGTACATCTCCTCCTTAATATGTAAGCAGATGAAAGGTATTTCAAAACCAAAATAGCAATAAACCACAGCACTATCTTTAGGAGATGGGTATAATGACAAGCATTTAGTAAATTAGCATGTAGAAATGTGGATTCTTAATTTCCTGATATGATCTAGTTGAAGTTGGTTGTCCTTCTAGAACCTCGGTTCTAGATTTGATTTAGTTTTGAATAGTGAATTAGTGAGCTAAATATAGGAATGAAACATAATTGTTTGTTATATGGAGATGTAAAACTAGATGGTCTGCTGGTCCTTTTGGCTTTAAACTGAAAAATTAGCTTCTAGACTGTAAGTTGTAATGAGTTAGAAATAGCTATCAAGCTAGGTAAGTCTGTGAAAATCCCTTTGGGCTCAGAGCATTTTCCTTCGGCTTCATGACAGCCTTGGTTATGTTCTGGAAGAAACACCTTAAGTTGAAAGGGAGAGTTTCAACAGTTTTCTCGCTAATTACATTTTCAGAATTCATGTAGTTTTAATAATACAGGACTCTGTTTCTCTGCTATAAATTTGCCAGTGTTCTGTAAAAGCAGATGTTCTGAATGTTGTATGTGAACATTTCCATGACAATGTAAATATGTCTGTCTTCCTTCTTTTCCCCTTGCTAAACAGTGTATGACTCCTGAGCAGCTATTGGCTTTATGTGAAGCTGGTATTCACAGCAGTAATACCAGTGTTAGAGTGAATGTAGTGAGCATCCTTGGAATTTCTGGCAGTGTCCTGGCAAAAGGGCAAGATACAGCTGAAACACTAAAGGTGAAAAGGCAAACTTTGCATTGCAAGCCTAAAACAGTTTTGATACTTCTTTCAATTTCCTTAAGCGTTGCTGGAAAAAATAATTTTTCTCTCTTATTTCAGATGATTGGAAAATTTCTTCTGGAGGTTGCTATGAAGGAATCTTCTCTTGTGGTAGCAGGAGAAGCCTTGGATGCACTTTTTGATGTATTTGCAGATGGTAAAGAAGCAGAAAAGGCAGCGCTACAGATCAAGTTGCTTCCAGCACTGAAAGAATTTCAGCCAGTGTTCAAAATGAGGGTAGGCATCAAATACAGCCAGCTCAGGGTCTTGACACACAATGTGGGGTAAAGCTTTGAGATTTGGGCTGGTAGAAGAGATAATTAAGCAGGAACATATGGCTTTATAAGATGACCAAAAAAACCCCAAAACCACCCAAATAATCAAATTTCGGACATTCTACTTCAGAGGAAAGCAACTACATTTATCTTGCAGTTCATGGAACCATGAAGGTAACAGAGCAGCATCTGCTTGCAACATCTGCATTACACCATCAGCATTATTGATGTCCAAATCGCTGTACTGTTCTGAAACCTTTGTAGAAGAAAATCTTGCAGATGTCTCTGGAGGAGAACAGCTAAATTGATGGGAAAGAGGTCCCTTCTGAAGCTGCATTGACATCTTTTGCTTTTAACTTGCTGTACTTGCAAGTGGACATTCTTGTTCTGTCGTTGGTTAATTAAAATTGATCAGGTATTCTGTATTTTTCAAGAATCACAAGGCCAAAACTTTAAACTGGAATTTTAGGTACATTCTTGTCTTAAGTAGAGAATGACCTTCAATATATTGCTTCATCAGTCGGATGAAGCCTGAGGAGTGACTTTCATAGTCTTAAAGCTGAGCACCATACACACAAAATACATACCTGACAGTGCTACAATTGGTTAGTTACATGTACAAAGTCTTTAATCTAAAAAGCTACAGAAAATAAGTGTGCCCCAGATTTATGAGTGAAATGGCATGCTAGTAATAGTCCAGGTTTAGGCAGGGATGTATTATAGTAAAGTGACCTGCAGAAATAATGGCTGGCAACACACGTGCACGTGTGAATGTGTTGGGAGTTCTCAAAAGGCGGGGGTAGCATGTCTTGATAGAAGACGTATATAGAATTACTATAAACTTCAGGTGATCTCCTAGGAGAAGCTTATCCATTAGTAAAGTATGTATTTTTTGGTTTTACAGATGCGAAAAGAAGGCAAAGGACAATACAGTACAGATCAGCTGTGTGTTCTTGACAATGTGAAGATGAATTTGAGAAGATTCATTGCGTATCAGGAGACACTAGGGAAAACCCCAACTTGAAACATCGAGGAACTTTAAACTAAGGTTTCCCTTATTGAATAATGTTTTCCAAAAATATAACCGTTTTGAACTTCTAAAATCTGTTGAGCAGAGCAGTTTTGCTTTCATGTTAATACTGCATTTTTTTATGTTCAGTATTTTTATACTTTTGGGTTGATGCAATATGAAAGTCAGATCAGTGTAAAAAACACAGCATACTTTGAGTGTTAGCAGTGGTAAGAATGTGCTTTTGCAGTCTTGAGGTCTGTACACAGCACCACTGTCATTGTTTAGAAATCTTTACATATCCTGGCAGAGAACTGTATTTGCAGGACAAAGTCATTTGGAGAATATTCTTGGTTATGTTTCAGATCAAGAAAAAAAAAATTAAAAGCTCAAGGTATTTTTCAGGGAATTGAGCAGTGGCAGAATGTTCGTATTTGCTGTTTGCTCTTACCTATGTCGAGATTTGCACAGGCACCTATGGCAAACTCCCCAAGAGAACTGTGTGACTAGCATGTAGATTACTGTCAGCACTTGGATCTGTTACTTCATGAGGTTTTTTGAAGAGAAAGCTGTTTCAGATTAATTTCTGATAAAGTCAGTATGATAGCTTTTTGCTGTGGAAATCAGCATAAAGAGGATCCTAGACTTAAACACAGTTCCCTGGTTTTACTTTATTTTGATTGGTACTTCTGAAAATCAAGTCTCCTGACTTACTTTCTTCCTTGTAATTTGACAGGAGGATGAATTTGAATTCAGGGAAGTAGTAAACCCAATAAAAATATCTTTATATGCTGAGGTATTATCTAAAGTAACTTTATAATTGCTTAAATTATCTTTTTCGTATATTTGTGATAGAGATTTTTAGGGTGTAAAATAGAGAAACTATTTTCAAAAAATGTCACTGAATCATGTAGATTGTATGTGAACTTCCATATATCAAAAGCTTTGGTTTTATTTCTGTGAATGAGATCCTCTCATACACATTTTTTTACGGAAAAAAGCCCACAACCAAACACGAAAACATTTTGTTACTGCTATTTTTGAAATGGGAAGCTTTTGCCTCTCTTAACATGCTGCCTTAGCACAGGCATCTAGTTTTTGGCACAATTTTGCCCATGGTGTTAGGCATGGAACTGTAAAGACCAAATTTGCTCAGTTTGTTAGATTGCAGACTCTTAGATTGGAAAGCAGGCTCAGGGACCGACCAGATAACTTGCAAATGACTGACGTTATGAAATCCTGACATACAGTATTTTGTCAAATGCAAGAGAAATTGAAAAATAAGTTTAAGCAGCTGTACTGCTTGGAAGTCCTGTTATTGCTATTACTTTACAGGAGTTGGATGAAATGTGTGATGTGATGTGATGCCTGCTAATCAAATGAATGAGTGAGAATGTGGGATCGGGAGGGCTCAGGGGCCATTGAGCCAGGCCTGGAGAAGTCCAGAAGTCAGAGGGAGCACAGAGCAGTTGAAAGGTTATCCAGGGATTTGGCAGGGGCAGGCAGTGAAGAGGGCTGGAGTGTAACAGCTGAGGAAAGAGTAGCTAGGTCGATAATGGCATAAGACTGCGCGGTGCGTGGATTTTAATCCTAGTGTTTGCTTATACTTGCTGTATACTAAGGGTAGTATAATATTAGCCTGAGAAAAAGTATTAACGTTAGTTTGGAGCACTTAAAAGGACATTCACACTGGAAGTTCTGCTTTCATTTTCTGGGTGCTACATTGAACTGCAGATGATCTAGGTTGGAAAGGGTCTCTGGAGGTCTCTTAGTCCAGTCCCCTGCTCAAAGCAGGGCTGACTTTGGTGTCAGGTAGGTTGAGCAACTCCAAGGATGGAAATCCCACAGATTTCCAGTGCTTGACTGCCCTCGCTGTGCACTTTTTTTTTTTCCCTTTTTTCTTTTTCCCCTGGTACCTTCCCCTGCTGCAGAATGCACCCCTTGTCCTTTGACTGCACAGCGCCAAGAAGAGGCTTGCTCCATCTCATCTTATAACCCCCATCTGCTAGTTGAAAACAATTATATTCCCCTCTTCCCCAGGCCAGATAAACTCAGCTCCCTCAGTCCTTCCTTGTACACTGTGTATTCTAGCCCTCTAACCACCTTGGTGGCCTTCTGCTTGACGTGCCCCACTGTCTTGTACTGGTGGGCCCAAAACTGGACACAGTACTCCAGGTGTGATCTCATGAGTGCTGAATAGAGGGAAGTAGTCGGTCATCTTGACCTGCTGGCTATGCTGCTGCCAATGCAGCCCGTTTTTTGTTTTTTTTGTTAGCCATCATCACTGCAAGGGTGCCTGCTGACTTCTCTTCCACGTACTGTTCACCAGGACCCTTAGGTCCTTCTCTCCAAAGCTGCTCTTTGGCTACTGGGTCAAGAACTTGCTTTGTTTCATGGAATTACTCTGTCCCAAGTGCAGGACTTTGCATTTTACATCAAGTGTAGCAGTCAGAATCTGCTTCCTGGGAACTGGTAGGACAATGAAGTATGTGATCTTTTTGTGTAGGATTTTTGTGAGGAGAAACGTTTCCTCTTCAAATATGAATCTGAAAGTTGCAGATAAACTTATAGAAGATAGGGAATCCACTAGAAAACCTGGTTTTCTTAATATAACCTATCAGACCCTGTTTTTTTCCTTCAAGTGAAAAGACACACTGTCATTTAGGTCGTAAACTATTCCAGCAGTAGCATGGATTATTTTTTTTTTGCTATGCACTAATCAGTTGAATGTCTTAAAAAAATAATGTGTCCTAATAGGATAGTTGCATAGTATGAACCATATCATTTGCAGAAATACATGACTTTTAGCACTTAAAATACTTGCTTCTGCCTTCTAGTACACATGCCATTTCTAACTAGTAGTGGAAAATGAGGACGTGCAAAGGCATTTTGGTTTCGTGTGAGTTTGTACTAAAGCCCTGACGTACAAGAACTTGAACAATCCCTTGACCCATCCCTTTCATCTGAGGAGACCACAGCACTTGAATGGGGCTGTCTGGCTGAGGGCATGAAACACTGACAAGCTGGTGGCTCTGTCACCAGCTATGGTTGGGTTGAGAGACAGGTAAGCTGTCCCTGCTTTCTCTGAATGAGAGAACCTTACTCTGCCTAGCTACCAGTTTAGTGTAACTTCCTTTTGGTGTTTAATGGGCTTGCAACTGAACGAGAGGTAATAATTTTGTACATTAATTTAAAAAGCACATTCTGCTTATAAGGGACAAGATAGAGGATGATAGGAAAAGTGTGGAAGACTTTGAAGACTTTTGTCTGTGGAAAACAAGGCAACTTCCCAGTGCTTTAAAGAAGTGTCAGGTGGGGGCCTGAAAACCAGATGAGATTTATAAGTACAGAAGAGCTATGCTGTAAGATGAGGGCTATAGAAGTTGTTCTGACCCAGTTAAGGAAAATTAAGGCAGCAGCAGAAGTGACGATGTGGTGCAAAAAAAAAATGTTTCAGGGGCTCTTTTGGCACTGGTTTATTTAAGAAGGTTTAGGGTAAGCTTGAGATGAAGGCAAGATCCTTGACAGCCTACAAAGGCAAAGACAGATCTTGACGATAATTTGAGGGTGGCAGAAATTGGACTGATCTAGACAGTGTGCAGCATAATTAAATAGATGTTAAATAGACGTAAGTGATCTTCATCAGTTCATGTAATCACACAGATGAGACTGGTATCAAAAAAGGTATCTGAAACTGAATTTGTTTGCTTATCCTGGTCCTTAAGGCATCATCTTGTCTGTGCTTCAACTAAAAACTGCAGTCCTTTGAAAGTATGGATTGCTGCTTTATTTGTCTCCCTGTCTGACACCTAGCACAACAGAATCTGGCTCTGAGTTGAGATTTTATACCAAAATACGTACTGAATTTAAATCAGTCTATGGTACTAAGTAAAGAGTGTGAAGAAGGCTGTGGGCTCCCCGCCCCATTCAGAAACAGTACGACCGGTGGCATTTGCTGCTGCTTTGGCCTCTCTGCAGCCTGCAAAATGTTGAATCCAGCTGTGTAGATAAGACGTTATCATTGCTATGTGGTTTTATTTTTGCTCTCTATGAAAAACAACTGGTAAGGCTTAACTAAGCATTTGTTGTGCAGTACTTCTTATGTGTCACGCCTTGACAATCAGAAGATGGCTGTATACCACATTATAGTCAATAGTTTAACTATTTGGGGGTTGTGGTGTGTGTTGAAGGTATTTTTTTGCACAGTATGTTTTTTTTTTTTTAAAAAAAAAGATTGTTGTCTTAGAGGAACAAAAATAACTTTAACCAGTATTATTTGGCTTGGGTTTATGTTTGTGTTTTGAGATAAAATATTAAAAAAACCCCAAAGCACAGTAAAATTATGAAGTGAGAACTGTGTTACAGAACAAATTAATTAAGATCTGCTTGTAGTTTAAGTATTACAAGTGAAATGCATATCTTGTGGAATATTAACGTAAAACAACCAACCAAAAATGTGCATTAATTCAAGTTCTGTTTCCTTAGTAAGTAATTTTCAGTAAAAGCATTCCCAGGGGATTGCATAGAAATGCCTAGCTGCACATTTAGTGTTGCAAATTCAAATTCAGGCAATGGTAGTGGTAATTGAAAATAATGTTCCTCCTTTCTGGTGCAGGTGAATTGAGCAAACAGTGTAAATACAGTTTGCGCTGGACATACTGTTAAGATATGTAACATTAGGGTAACTGGCAAAACCTGAAAACTGTTTAACAGTCACTGTAGAATAAGGAATTTGAAGATTTTCCACAAAGGCTGAAACATGGTGAGCCTCTCTGTCTGAAGAAGCTTATACTTGAGCAGTGGGGTTTTTTGTCTAATTTTGAAATAAATTCAAGCCATTAACTTTTGTACCTTCCAAGAAAAATAGCGTGCGTTTAAATGAATTCACTCTAATTTCATTTTGGTTCTGTATTATTTTCATAAGTTCCTTGTTTCTATGAAAGGCATTTTGTCTGCCATAATTCAGTGACCACATAAAAACATAGTTTGAGACTGGCACACAAAGGATATAGCAAGATGCTTTTTTTTCTTTCAAATCTGAGTATCAGGAACTTCTTGCATTACTGTTTTCTTAAGGGCTTAAATGAAACTGCTTGTGAACTGACATAAGATACCATTGTAATAATCTGTACACTGTTAGAATGACTGCGGCTGTTACGTGTTCTCAACACAACGGCAGGTCCGGATGCAGCCCTGGGATTGCGAGGCGCTCACACAAATACCGATACCACTCTTAAAGATTATTAGGATGTCGGTATACCTTCTCCCAGTTTTGTGTTCCTTTTGTTGACAGAAAAACCCTGTGATGATTCTTAGTTTTCTTTCTCCTCTGACACGTGAAATTTTTTTTGAACTTTTAAGGAAAATTGCATTGGCCTCTTCCCTCCTTCCTGCCCCTTGAGGGAGAGTGAAAGGCACTTCCAGAATTTAACTGAAGAATGACTGATTCAGCTAGAAAATGCATGATGCTTCTAAATAATATTTTCTGAGAAGTGCTCTTTTTAGTAAGCAAAGAGTTAAAAATTCAAAGTCATCATTAAAAAATCACTTTGACCTTATTCATAAGTGGGATTTTTTTGTTGGGTTGGTTTTTTTCTTCTCTTCTTTTTTAGTGTTTTGGGTTGGGTTTTTTTTTGTTTGTTTGTTTTTTTAAATACGCTGTAGGTATATTCACCAATCTAAAGCCTTTGTGATACTACACCACTTGTGTCCTGGCTTTATTTGCTTGGGACTGGGGTTGCTACTGAGGAATCCTGTTAATAAACTTCAGTCCTACAAAAAAACCTTGTTTACATTTGTGTGCTATGAGTGTAGAACAAATTGTTTTTTGCAGAGCTGGCTTAAAAAAAAACAACCAGGAAACTAAGAGGTATATTTTTCAGTTACTGCTGTCTCTTGAAGGGTAATATGCAATCCTTTATTAGATTTATGCTCACTTTTCTGTGTTGTGTTTTAAAAAAAATGTTTACGAACGGAAACTTTTTTTGCATCTTTGATGTAAGAGGAACATCAGGCTAGTCATTTTCTAGTTACCTTTTGCTGGTATATATGTAGTTCTCAGAATAACTGAAGAACATGGGTATTGGAAAACAGGGTTATTCGGGGTGCTTTTTCTCTGCTTCCAAGCTATGCTCAAGTCCTGCCCGTTTCCACTTGGCTTTTGGTGGTAGTTGTAGGTACAGATCCTGATTCTCAACACAATTCAGCATGTCAACTTGGAAGCCAAATTCCACCCGCTGTAGCTGGGTTTCTGTGACCATGCAGATGTGACACCCTGGGACAGACTGGGGGAGGGCTGGGGACACAGTGTGCTGCTCTGGGCTGGGGGGGTGGAGAAGCCGGAACTTCAGGCTTGGGTTGTCATCAGGGAGTGATGCTGGGACTACTGCTTTGCAAAGGGTCCATCTCACGTGATTCTTGGCATTGAAACGCAGCTTTTTCATTCCAAACCCTCCACCTCCGTCTGCCTAAAGAGAAATCCTCTCCCGTGCAATTCTGAAACTATGGGAAGCACCAGGCCCTCCACACACACACAGTATGCTGGGACCGTTCTAGCCCCTATTAAAGATGTTCTAAGGCTGTAGAATGGAAACGCTAAAAATAAAAGCGAATCTGACCAGAACTTGTACTACTCAATGCCGTTTTGCACACGTAACGTGTTTTTTTCCATCTGCAGAAGCGCTGGCTGTACGAGTACGGCACCTAGGCTCCTTTTCCCTCCTTTCGAGCCCGGTGAAAGGCAGGAAGACCCCGAAGTACCCGTGAGCGCCCCAAAAACAGCCGTAGGGGAGCGCAGCGGCCGCGGGCGGTGTGCGCGCAGGGTAACGTGCGGCAGCGCGCCGGCCCCGCTCCGCCCGCCGATCGCGCACACGGGCCCGAGCCCGCAGCCCGGGGCGCGCCTGGGCCCTGCGGCCGCCGGGCCGGGCCGGGCCGCCCGCGCCGGCGGTGCTGCCCCCTGCCGCCCGCCGATCCCGCCTGCACCTGCCGCCGCCGGAGCCGGGCCGCGGGCTCGTCCTCCCGGCGCGGCGCGGCCCGGCCCGTCGGTGCCGCCGCGGCGAGGCCCGGCGGGGCTCCCGGCAGCCTGTGCCGTGCCGCGGGCCGGGCCAGACCGGTTCCGCCGCCGGAGAAACCGGCGCTCCGGGCCCGCTGCCGCCCGGCCCCGGGGCTGCGCTCCCGGCGGAGGCGCGAGGGAGGGCCGGGCCGGGCGGCGGGCGCGGGCCGGGGGCGGCGGGTGACGGGCCGAGGGCGAGGCCGGGGCCCACCGGGGGCCCGGCCCGGCCGCCGCCGCCGCCGCCGCCGCCCCCCTTCGTTGCGCGCGGCCCGTGTGCCGGCGGCCCAGCCGGGCCCCGCCTCGCCGCGCTCGCCAGGAGGGGCGGGGGCTGTGGAGCGACGGCAGCGAGCAGGCAGGCGCGGAGCTGCCCTTCCATAGGAGCCGCCATTAGCGCTGGGACCCGGTGACTGGGTCTCGGCGTCGGCGGCCGGCGCGGCGCGGGGAGCGGAGGCAGCCGGGGTGGGTCCCCGTTTGATGGATCCCCGGATAGCCTGGTTCCAGCCAGAGCAGCTCGGCCCCTCGAACCGCCTGTGGATGCAGATCTGGGAGACCACGCAGGGGGTCCGCAACCTCTACTTCCAGCAGCAACAGCAGCAGCAGGAGCAGCAGCAGCAGCAGCAGCAGAGCGCCCCCGCCGGGGCCGGCCCGGTCTCCCCGCCCGGCATGTACCGCGCCCCCCGCGCCGACCCCCAGCCCGACTTCCTGCCGCTCGAGAGCGCCAACAACCAGCACAACCGCAGCCACCACCAGGCCTCGCCGCCCCCGGGGGCCGCCGCCTGGGCCCGGCCCGCACGGGGGGGGCCGCCCGCCGCCGCCGCCGCGGCCGCCAGCAACAAGAGGAAGCGCGACAACAAGGCCAGCACCTTCGGGCTCAACTACAGCCTCCTGCTGGGGCCACCCGGGCAGGGCCGGGCCCCCGCCCTGGGGGACGAGCCGGCCGCCCGGGCCCAGGCCGGCCTGGCCGAGCCGCTCTACACCGGCACCCCCTGGAAGAAGAGGAACTACAGCCAGGGAGTCGTGGGGTGAGCGGCCGCGGCGCCGGGCCGGAGGGCGGCTGGCGTGGGGGGGTGCCGGGCCCGGCCCCGAGGCCCTGCTCGCCCCGGGGCCGGCGCGGGGAGCGCGGCCGCCCGCCGGGGCCGGGCAAACGGCAGCGAGGCGGCGCGGTGCCGCGCACGGGGCGGCCGCCGAGGGGCGGCGGGGGCCGCAGGGCCGGGGCGCGGCCCAGGCCCGGCTCCGGCGGGTGGCGCAGGCTGGCCGGGCCGGGGCCGCCGCTCGCCGGCGGCGGCGGGGGGGAGACGGGGCGCCCGCGGCTGTCAGTGCCCGGCGAGGCCGGCCCCCGTGCGGCCTCCTGGGCTGCGCGGCCGGCCGGGGCGGCGACTGTCGGGGCGGGGGGAGCGCCTGCCGCGGGTGCCCGGTGCATGCTAATGGTGCGGGCACGCCTATCCGCAGGGGACGGGAGCCGCTCGCAGGCCGCTCCGCTGTCACCGCCCGTGCACGTGGGGCGCGGTACCGGCTGCTGGCCCGGTGCGGCGCCCCGCCGCTCCGCCGGCGCCCCGCGGCGCTGTACCGGGTGTCTGGCGGGGCCTGCGGAGCCGTCTCGCACCCTTGGCTGCTCACGCACACGCTGCGGGGCTGGGCCCGGGGGGGGCCGCTGTCAGCGGGGCAGCTCCGGCCCCTCGCCGCGCTGCCGGGGCTCTGCGCTGCGTGTGGGGCAGGCGCCTCGCAGCAGCTACAACTTGCCGAAAAAAGAATCATCTGCTGCTGTTAAACGGAGGTGCGTGTGCGAGGTGGTTGTGCAGGGAGAGTGTTTTTCCAGAGGTGACAGAGGGTACGCACACGTGCTGGCCCCAGCTCTCGGAAGGAAACTTGCATGCATGTATAGAACGTTATGGATGTCAGTATGGGATTATTAATGGTTTTCATGGGTCACTGACTGTGGAATGCGTGTGCTGATCTGAGTGTTTTGCCCGTAGTGGGTTTGTGTTAGCTCAGGTCTCGTCGGTTGGCGTTGAATGAGCCCACAGAGATCGAGGGCAGGCAAACCTGTATCTTATGTTTAGCAGAATACTCTTTTGAGCTCTCACTCCTCCCCCCCCCCCCCTTTTTTTTTTTTAAACGCAGGGTTAGCTTTTGATATGGATGATGCCCTGGGTAAAAGCCATTTAGTAACTTATGTGGTTGGTTGTTTTTTTTTAAGTTCATGCTTTTCAAAATATAACCTTTGCCTTGACCCACAGCATACCTCTCCTCCCCGTGGCAGGAGCACGTTGACGTGTGTTGGACTGGTTAAGTGTGAGTTTCTGGTGTGGTGTCTGCAGGTGTAATACCCTTGCCAATCCTTCTCCTTTACAAACGAGTCTGGCTCGGTTCCAGGTTTCAGATGGCGGAGGTGTATGGTGACAGCCGAAGGCCCAGAAGAGCTCATTTTAGCAATCAGTTATGTTTTGGGTGCTGTCAGTTTGTGTGTGCCCAACTTGTACCTAAGGGTCCTTCAGTCCCGTCCTGCTGGAAAGCATTGACCTCTTTGCCTTCCAAAATCCACCGTTCTGTAAGATTTGTCGAAATGACTCTTCAGGTTTGCTGGTTGCTTTGGAAGACAAACTCTTACTGCTTCTGGCTGCGTATTTTCTTGCCAGCTCCTATGTTACCTTTAGTGCTGGGGTTATAATAATTCATAAAATGACACTGCAGAAGCATGCTATTTTAAGTTCTGTAGTCACTATACATTGGAACCTTCCATAACTTGCTTCATATGACTTAAAAGCAGTATGTGCAAAACATACCAAGTACTGCATTTTTGTAGGTTAGTTTTTGGACTCTGTCTTCTAGCTTGTCACTCACTCACTTGAAAGTTGAGGAACATTTTTAGAAGTGCCTTTGTCTTTCTGTCTCGTAAATCCGTAAACTTTTTCCCTTTATCAAAGATACGGGGGAGGAGGGGGGAAGGGTGAGCTTCAGAAAGAGATTAATAATAATAATATGTACCAAAGTATTCAAGGTGGTAGTATTCAGCGTCTGTTGCTAGAGTAGAATTTTGGTGGAATCTGTTTCAAACTCCAACTGGAAGTGTGTTGTAGACAATTTATTTTTTTTTTAGTAGTATCAAAAAGTACTGAAACATGTTGGTCTGCATTTGGTTTGTCTAGTTTGTGGTATATATTTACGTGATGCTGAGGTTCTGTTTTAGCTGTTTCTTGTCTCTAAGATACACCCCTACATTGCTTTTCCTGAATTACAGAAGTGAATGGTGCTTGCTTCTAACAAGCTATTTATTCCAAAGGTATTTAGAGGCAGTTGGCTAACAATCTTGAATTAAAAATTGTGAAAACAATTTCTGAAAGGTGCTGAAGCCTCTTAGGAAAGCACAGGGAACACTTAGGTCTTGTGAAGGTTGCAGTGTGACTGACTGGCTGCTGGCAAGGCTGTGTGAAACCTCCCGTGGAACTGCCCGAGGTCTGCGCTGAGGTGCTGCCATCGCTCCCGCCTACAAGTCTCTTTTTTAATAACTAACTGTTGTAAGGTGTCTGTCTCGGGTCTTGAGATGCTGTACAGTAATGATGGATAGGGAGGTTTGTAACCTAGCAAATGAGATTATTGCTGAAGTAAATATTTATAATTGTTTGCAACATGAATTCCTAAAATTGTGTTGACTGGTTCCAACAGTTATTGAGAAAAAAGAAGATACCTGCATTACTTGTGTGTTAACAGGTACCTTTTCCTTCCCTAATTGTTTCGATGCAAATTTTGAAAAAGTAATGAAGGCTCTTAACACTTTTCCCTATATACCGTCCTGTAACTTTTTTCAGTTAATAGCTTTAAATTTTGAGCCTTCTGAATATGACAGCATTGTGGAACAGACCCATTTTCAGAAAGATCAGGCCTGATTTTCTGGCAAACAGTTGAATGCTGATATGTGGCATTCATATTTCCAGAGCAAGGATGTCACTTGTGTGTATGGCTGTGCAAAACCAGCTCTGAATACGCAATTATATTGATCAGCTCTTTGGAAAAACAGTCCAGTAATTTTTAGCTAGTTGGACAGTTTATGTAAACACATAGCAGCGTGTAACTAGCTGTAAGAATGTTTAGGTAAGGTAAACATGTTGGAATAGTAGAGGTTAAAAGTTAAGTATCTGTTCAGTCAAACCTTTGAGTTTTTTCTTTTCAGTTTTTTAATTTATATTGAGAAACATACTTTCTTAGTTAAGGCTACTTATACATATGAAGATATAGCCAAATAATTAAAAAATAACCCACAACAGTATTGTTTTCTATTCCAAGATAGATTTATTTCAAAATTTGCACAATATTTGCTAACATTCACTGGTGCTGAAATATTGACCTTCAACACGAGGGCCAGTTTTCATTCCCTCACAGAGTTAATGGTGCTATCGTATACATCATATTCTGGCCTATCTTTTAATATTTTCCTTTATTCTAAGTTTTCAGGCTTGCAGTTCAATTAATAATGTGTATATTTGCATTACAGGTACTCTGCTTTGTTCTGGCACACTTAACTTTGCGACTTCTGAAATATTGCTGTAAATCAGTTGTCTTGTGCTGCCTGCAAGTTGCTTTGCACCAGGCGGATTCAACTTGCGTATCTTACATCCTCTGGGGACTTTGTCCACAGACAGTAGTGCTAAAAAGAACAGATAATGCAGAAAACGAATTCAAAGCCTTACAGCATCTGTATGATGTTACTGTTGACTTAACACATAACATGTGTTAAAAGAGTTTAATTGGATTTGCCTTGACACAGGGTACTTTGTAGGAAAACGCAAGGATGTAGAAGGATGTGTGGGTTGAGGTTTTGGAGGGGATTTGGGGTGAGTGTGTCCATGTCCCAAGGGCAACAGTAAGTGTTAGTAGTAATGTTACTAGTGTCACGATTAAAAAGGAAGAAAAAGCATTTGGGGTTCTGAAACGGCTGTTTTACAGGTTTCGCTGGATTTAGATTGAGTCTAGCTAAAAGGTGACACAAGAACAACTGCTGAAGCCAGAAGCCTTCAGCATAACAAAACCCAAACCCAAAGACTTGCACGTGAGTTTGACCTGTCTTCTCACAGGTTTCTGTGACTCTGGTGCCAGAGTCCAGTTACGCAGGTCCCAGGTAGGAGATGCGGATTTTGGGATGGTGTGGGGAGCTGGTTAGTTTTCACAGGCAGCTGCAGCCAAAGGCAAGAACCCAATTAATGTGTGAGCTTAAGGAGGAAAATCTGTCATGTACTCCTGAGGAGGAACCTGGGTTAAATAGAAAACAGTGCGTTTTGAAAAACTGAATGCACGCTGTTTTGAAGTACTGATAGAAACTGCCATGAAAGGGAGAGACTCCTGTGACCCCAGAGGAGGGGTCTGCACACGGACGTGCACGCGCTCGCAGGCTGCTGAATTGGTTGGCAGCGAACTGAGCAGGCTTCAGCTTGATACAAGGGTTCCCAGCATGTTGCCCAGGATTACAGAGAATACCATGAAATAAAATCGCAACTACTTTAGGAAGAAAATAGCTTAAAGCCATACATTTTTGCTGCAGAAATTCTATTATGATTTTTTTTTTTCCGCGTGAAGTTTGTCAGCTTCTCAGGTCTTTTAATCTCTTTTTTTTGAAAGAAGCTAAGTGCATTAAGGCAGGCACAGGCTCATTCTCTGCAGGCTTTGAGCTGACCAGAGGACGTGTAGCTACAGTGGTGCAGCTGTCTGCCTGAGATAACTTACCCCGTGTCTCTTTAGTTCTTACTAGCTCAGGCCCTTGCGTGGTACCAGCCACAGCGGTGTGATTTCTACGTGGGTCGGAGCATGAACAGAAAGAGCTGAGTGTATTGTGAGCAGAGCAGGCGCGTGTACCTGCATCAAAAGGTCTAGCCAGACTGAATGCCTAACTTCAGGATATCTTTTAAATCCTAATCAATTGTGGTGTTTTCCATCATGTGCTCTTAAGCGCTTAAATCAAATGCGTGGGTGGTACTTGATTCGCTGTTGCATTACTCGGTACATACGAAAGCTTCACATATGCGAAACAAGCGCTTTTGGGCGCAGCCTTCCGATTTCTGCTGAAAGGACGAGGGGTGTGTGTGTGACTTCTTAATATGTCTTCTGTTAGAGTAGTTGCATGCGTTTTGGATTTATTGAAGACATGTATGTTAAAACTAGATTGCGGTTGCATTTACCATGTATGTCATGTAAAAATGAGTTATTCGGGAGGAGTTCATAGGCACAAATCTGCTTCCCAGAAAAGCCTCTTAGAACAGTACTCTTTCCTCACGCTGTAGCTGCGTATGTAAGCTGTAAGGTAGAAGTGCAAGGATGTGACCTGGGTGCAAATCCTTTTTCTTGTATCCATCCGATAAGATCCGCCGTCACTCTCCGTCTTGTCCTGAGTCATGGCACAGCACAGGTCTGGCAGTACCTGGTGACAGCTTGTGCAGCTCTTGAAGGCGGTGATCTGGGGTTTGTGGAAGTGAAACCACGCATTGCCCCACTGCCTCCACGGTAAGAAATGACTTCTGTTGGAGGGGCTGGGAGAGAGAAACAGATTTACTAGGGGATGAAGATGTTGGACTAAAGGCAGTTGGAGGAAACATTTCGGAAATATACTGTAAATATTATATAACAGTGTTGTTTGTGCTTGCAGAATTTTGGAATGTGCCAACATTTTGGCGTGCTTTGTTTAAACAATTTAAGGAGGACTTCAGAGGCCTGCTGGTTTCTACATGTGCAGGGGAGCAGCATGTGAATGTATTCTCATGAACTGTTTTTTCTCCAGTTCTTATCTTGTATTTGTGAATTGGACACCTATTTACCTTGGAGTGGCTATATAAGGAACAGAAGTTTGGCAGACTTTTTTTGGTACATAGAGATGTCTATATTAAGTAATAGGAAGAGTATGTGAATCCCTCTTGTGTGCTTGCTGCTTTCCAAGAGCAGATATGTGCTTTCTGTAGCAGTATGCATTTGGAAAAAGAGGATCTGCTCACCCTTAATCTTTATTAGTATTGTATTAAACTACGTTGGGGTTGGAGCTCTTACTTTTTTAACTGGCAAACTCCTAGTGTAAGGTCAGTTTTAGGAAGCCTGAGATTATATTGTTGGTCCTGGGGGACGCAAATAGATGGAGACCTGTATCATGAAAGCATATTGTTGCTTTTTTCAATCTTTCAATTTTTTTTTTTAAACCATCTTGATGTTATGCTTTGTTCCTGAGCAGTTTCTATTAGCTTACTTAAAACTGGAGTACACGGTCTGCTTTTTACCTTGGGAATTTGCAAAATTTTGAAATGCAGTTTTGATAAGTGTTGTACGTAACCTTACTATCAAAATAGGCAATAATATAAATGCTTCGTATTTCTTTTTATTCACCTCATAACATGGCGATTCAGAATACATCTGTGAATATAGGGTATGTGATCCCAAAATAGCGTATATGCCAAAATTTAAGAGGTGATGGTTGCTTAAAATTTTTTGATGTTGCATGTGATGTAAACGAGTGGTTCCTGCATTGTCTTTGCTGGCTCTTGGAGCTGGCAGCAGTAGCGGAATGCAGCCTAGAGCCACCTTACGTGTTGTGTTGAGAGGTGTGTATGCTGGTAGTGATCAAGTGACACAACCAGTGAAAATCTTGCTTAACACATATTATAAGCAAATAAATGCTACTGCCGTCCTTCGTGAGCAGTTGGCATGCTAATTCATTATTTGAACATGCTGGGATTTCTTAAATTATGAGCATTCATCTTCCTGGATTATCTTTTTGGATGAACTGCCGAAGAGTGCTCAAGATGTCGGTCATATTTGAACATTGCTTTCTGTCCCTTTGCCTGGAAATTGGGACTAAAGAAAATACTCCTATAAGCAAGAAAAAGAGAGGAAAACTAGTGAGCTGGAGGCAGGCTTCAGATATTTTTCCTAGGCTGCAAATAGCTTTACAGAAGGAGCAATGTGAACTTTAATCATTTTGTAACTTCAATAGATAACGCAGCAGGAATTTTTTCCAGGAATACTATGAATGTCATAGTATTAATTCAAAGCAAGAGATAGACGTGGATTGAGGCAGAAGAACTCTTGTTGGTAAGTTTGTACAAAAAACTCTCTTACAGATCTCTAGAGCCTGTGTAAATCTTTTTGGTAGCTTTATGTTGATACTTGTGTTGTATCATGATCATGCGATTCATGTGTTAGTATTGCTGTAGTCAGTATAGATCTCTTGATGCTAGCTGTTCCCGATGATTATCTTTCTGACCCAAAATTTGTGTGAGACTGAGCAGCACGGCCTGGGAGCTGGTGGTGTACCACGGCCGCCTTTGAGGCCGTGAAGCTCTGAGGGCAGGTCGCAGGTAGGAGGCAGCTGCTCCAGGGCAGTTCTAGCACATCAGCTCAGTGTGAGGATGAACTGGCTGCGTGACTGGGTCTGAGGATGTCTTATGCCGGTACATCAGCAACATCTGTTAATTTTCTTCCTCCCATGGTGACAATTAAGATTATTTGGCAGCCCTCATTCCAGATCAGCCTCTCTGACAGGCTCGTAATGTCCTCCATGGCATGAGAACTACATCTGAATTATTCAAAAGCGATGTGCAGCTAAAGGGGCACAGTCTTGCTACAGTTGCTTGGGAAGGTTTTACGGTGCAGAGTTCTCCATCACCATACTGTACTGCATACATCTTGCAGGGTGGGTTTGCATTGCATTTTACAGGATTTTTACTGGAAAACAGTGGTAGCAGAGGCTCAAATACACGGAGGCTTAGGATCAAAGTAGGCAACTGTGCATCTCCGCTCTTCTGTCTTGTCGCTGTGATTAGTTAGGGGGGAAATAGCCAACACCATATTGAAAATGTTGTTAGACAGCATGGAGGAAGTAATGGTGTGATTCTACAAGTAATGGGGTACAACAGTGGGCAAATACAAACATTAAAGTCCTCTAGAAACTTCCGAATCGGGGAAATGAGGGTGCCAGAGGAAGAGGTGTGTAGGCAGTAGGAACATTGGCTTATCTTCACTCAGTGTAGATTTACTTCCAGGTAGATTTAAGTACACGCATTTAAAGTGTCACATGCTTTCTTACAAATACTTTGTTTACGGACCCAGTAAAATCTGAAAGAACTTGCATTAACCTGTCACAAATACCAAGTACAGATAAGCCCTTCAAATAAAGTCGTACTGTAATTAGGGTAAGAATACCACTGAAATGCAGTACGCAGGAGTATCTTGCTGTAGTCTGATGACTAAGGTGTTGATCTTACTGTTAGGTGTCAGTGTGTAGTCTGAAGATAGTGAGTCCTTAATCAAAGTTTGTTGACCTTGCCTGACCTCTTGATGTTGTGATTGATGAAGACTGAAGAAGTATGATAACGTAACTCTTAGTCTCACTGTGTTAATTTTAGAGCTGTTCACTTCCTCCGTTGCTTTAGGAACAGCTGGTATTTTCTTGAGATTACTAAAAGCAAAAGGTTTTTTAGTTCTGTTTTTTGGTTTTTTTTGTTTGTTTCTTCTCAAGGGGATGGTGACAAAAAGCATGCTCCTTTATATACATTTACATTCCTCCCCCTTCTCCCTCACTGAGATTTTGGCTTTAATCTAAAATAAGTATGCATATCGTTTTTGAAAATTGTGTAAAGTTTTACTCTGGACTTGAGCCTTGTCAAGCGTGATGGCTTTCTCTCTTACATAGTCAGAGGTACTCCTGGTTGGCAAGCTTTCTGCAACTGTCAGTTAAATCACTGAGTTAAATGTAGTGTGGTGAAGGAACTACCTTCATTTGAGTAATGATCACAATTGTAAATTACAGTCTTGGGCCAGTATTGAGCCAGGCTGAAAAAATGAAGTCCTGATAGTGGATTTTATTTAATGTTTGCTTTGTTATGTCACACTCTTCTTCAGTTGGGTGATTCAACTCGCGTGCTTGAGGATCCTCTATTTACTTAGCTTTCTGGTCGTGTTTTGGACTCAGTGTCTTACTCACATTCATCCATGGGGATTTTTCCTTGTGGTAGTCATACTTGGCAGGTACTCACAGGAGAAAATTTACATGTTGATTTTTGCCTCGAAGAGCTGGTTCGTTTTTTGAGGTAAGCAGCTTCTTTACATGCACCTCTGCTTCCAGCCTCAGGTGGAAGAGAAGTTTTGCCTCATCGAGCTATTGGATTTCCTCTTACGGGATAGTTTTTGAGATCGGGCAGAAGGGATGGTACTATCTTGCTTTTGTTGCTGTCTTGTAATTATATTACACGTCAGCTGCAACCCTTTTCTTAGCTCAAATCTTACCTAAATTTGAATTAACTAGTGATCTTCTGAAGCTGCTCTTGTTACAACTTGGCCAGATGTGACAGGGTATATGTAGGTGGTAAAAGATAATGTTTCAATGGCAGTAAGTAGCAGTGTCAGCTCCCAGTATAACAGCACAGAGTGAACGACGAGAATAACTGTGTAATAACAAACTTTCTCATTTCTTGTATAATGCGGTATTTGCCTGTAGGCATTAAGTCACTGAACATTATATGCTGGAATAGTTCATTGCAGCCTTGGCTCCTCTGAACCGTACCTGCTTCAGGCATGCTGAAACGTGCTTTTACCAGTTGCTATTGATTCAGCAGTTTGTAGAGCTCGCAGACACCCTCTTGTGCTTCTTTGATCACTGGTCTCCACTACTGCATCTTCTACTTACTTTTTTGGTACACTACGCACATTTGCTTAATCTTCACATTATTACTGAAATTATTTTGCAAGAGTGGTTTCAGTAGGTGAGTTGGATGAGTTTGGAGTGGGTTTCAGAGAGCTCTGCAGAGCCCCTCACTGTTTGCTGCTTCAGTCGGAAGGCCGCGCACAGATATGTTAATGTACAACATGTGGATGGTGTGAGGAGGTGTGTGTGCAGTGCCAGGGGTGTCCCATGCTAGAGTGGGCTCCAGCATTCGCCTACATGATGCTGATCCTGGGTCAGTTGTGAGGATTTAACTCTCAAACCATTAAAGTCCCTTTTTTTCACAGCGTGATGGTTTTTTTCGTCCTTATGTCCAAACAGAAACCTAGCAACTGAGGTTCAGCTGAGCAACTGAAATCTTTTATTTAAGGCATCTTTCAGCATATGTTGGTGTTTCTGAATTTTCAGGTTTTGGACTCATGGAAGATATTTCAGTGAAGTGTTTTCTGGGCTTATATTGCTGATTTTCTGACAGATGTACTACCTGAAGCTTCAAGGAAAAGAAGATAAAAACCATGATTTGATCCACAGGTTTAGTGAAGAGACTGGCTTCTCCAGATACTCTGAAGGATGAGACTGGTTACCTGCATGGAGGAAGAAGCATTTCTTCCAGTTCCTGACACCACAGCTCTTGAACATGAATTTTATCACTGGGCTAGTAGAAATGACCTCGGAAAACATTTTGCTGTCATCTGCTTAGGCATTGTATTTTTGTTTTTGTTTGTAGCTTTCTAGCCCAGAGTGATAAGCAGAGCAAAAGGAGGCTGGTGACTCTCCAAAATATTTTGCAGGTGGAGTGCTGTCCTCCTAGCCCAAGGTTTTTCTGATCCCCGTGTATCCTGCCTTGCTAGTGGGAGTGTCTGAGCACAAGAGAACAAACCAGAATATGAACAAACAGCTTCTAATATATACCTTCTAAAAGAGTGTATTACTGCAGCGTGAGTCCCAAAATGAGTACTGCGTTGTTTAATGTGAACATAGTTCACTGTGTACACCCTTACTGTAAAGATAACAAATCATCAAAGTAAAAAGCCACCTGAAATGTTCCTTGTACCTTGCCATAGCATGTGTGATTGTTCCTCCCTATCCTCCTGCAAAATGCACCCACTCCAGTCACTTTTGAGCATTTGGAAGTGGGAGGGAGAACTGCTACTGGGATTTGAATTTTGCCTGGATATGACCAGCCACGTGTCTAAACTTGGGTTGATATTGTAGCGGAGCGTCACCAAAGTGCAGCAACAACTACAAAATGGGTGATAAGCTGGTTCTGAATATGCGCTAAACAGGTGAATTAGGATCACTGTCCATTTTGCTTGGAGGATATAAATTTAACATGCAAATTTAAAACCTTGTGGTTTTAATAGCAAATGCTAACTTCAAATCTTCTCATAAGAAGTTTTGAATATTTTAGTATGAGATGCGACCAAAGTGACTTGTGGCTCATTTCTGTGTTCCTTGAATGTTGCAAAAACCTGTGCAAAAGTCTCCTCTTGGAAAAAAAAGATAAATAAAAAAGGTCCCCAAAACTGTGATCGTTAGATGATGTTGGGAAAGCTTTAGGAATCTGCATTGACTTTCCAGGTAGCATACTGGCACTTCAAATGTATTTTGAAAATGTTATGCTAGAGCTGAAAAGACCTTAATGAACTGCAGCTGTGGCTAGTTACTGGACTTAATATTTTTATGTTATTATTTTAAGTTTAGATCTAACGTGTTACTGAAGCAGAGGTGTTTAGAGTTTTGTTCTGTTCTTGGTTCTTCTGCCTGCTTAGCAGCTAGAAAGCAGGCTTGCTGCACAGCTGGACGTGAGGCGGCTTTCTGGAGTCGGCACAGTGCGCTCTGAGGTGTGTGGGACTAATTTGCAGGCCCCAGTATGTGAGCAGTACTGGCTGCTGGTAGGAACTTGGACTTTAAGCAGCTTTTTGACTTGCCTTTGGGGCGAACAGCGTAAGCCTGGGATTGTGATAGTATCCCTCTTCCTTCTTAGGGACTGGTGTAGACATTTGAAAGTTTAAATCAACTCTGGTGGAAGGAGACAGGAGTTTGTAATGCCATTGCTGTCCTTCTGTTCGTTTAACTAATCTTTCAAGTGAATTAATTTCCCAAGTCATAAACAAGAAGAATATTTGCTAGGCAGAACCCGCTGTGTGTGGAATTTTCTCCACACTCTTCTGTGTCAGAAAACGCTGTTCTGAGCCCCGTGCAAGGCTTGCCTGGCTTCATGTTGGGGGACCTGCCACACGTGCAGCTATTTACATGGTAACAAAGGTCTATGCTGCAAGTTTCTAGCTTGACCTCAGATGGAGATTTTTTTTTTCCGAGCACACGTTATCCATCGGAAATGCTCATAAGCCTGCCGGGAGTGTGTTAGTCTCACCTCTGCCCAGTTATGTGATGTGTTGTCATTTATTGGCAGGTCACGGATTGTTTTGTGTGTGTGATAATATTTACTGCACTGGCAAAAGAGTAGCAGTGTGCTAATGATGTATAAAGAACCGTCCTGCTAGCCTGGCTTTATGAACCAAACAGAAAGGTGTATTAGCTGACCTGCTGTATCCCGCGGTTCTGGTTTAATAGCAACACCACTGGTGATAATTTGCAAAACTGATCTAATACACTTTTTTTGGTTGTAACTGCCTTCTCCTGCCTGTTGTGCTGGTACAGAAGGGGTCAGACCTACTCACAAGCGTTGTGGTGATTTGCTGGCTGTAGCTTTTATTACAATACTAACACAAACACAAACATTACTGTGTTGCTGGGAAAGTTCAGCTAAAATAAACTGAACTACTACTGATACTGATAGTTACTTTTCCTTTTTGTTAAGCTCTTACTGTTATTCAGTCTTTTTGATTTAGAGGGTTTTAAGCAAGGGGAACTGGCAGGCTGAGGTATTACTAATCCTCCACTATAAGGAAATAGATACCTTTAGCTTTTCTGTGGTTTTAGCTGTTTGGAAATTTACCTCAAGTTGTAATTATGGAATGTATGAAGTGCATGCTAACACTTGCACTTGAAACTTGGAGGCTTTAAAACATATATATCTGTATTTTAAATTAGGAGGTTGCAAACTGCATAGCTGGTCTGTATATGTAACTGTTCCAACAGACTAATACTATTCTACAAGTGAGCTAAAGAAAAACCTTGTGGTAGTATTTTATAGGTGATGTTGGAATTACTGGTGTGTTTCCAGATAATTAGGTATTACTGAAGTTGAATACTTTTTGTCATTATGAAATAAAACTGCAATTTCCCATCTCTGTGCTTCCCACTTCGTTTTTCCTGCACAAAACCTTTCTCTCCTGCTTTATCTTGTTCTTTTGTTAGTAATTTTTCTTTCAGCTCAGTTGAGGTAGCAGTTTCTCTTAATTTTTATTATACCACCCATTAGCAAAACCACATGCATTGCCTGGAAGAAGAAGCGGCAGATTCTCATAGTGCTTGCTTACAGAGATGAGAAGAAGGGATGATATGTAGATACTTTCCAGGGAAAAAAAAAAAGAGAAGGCTGTTCCCACACATGTAGTGATTCAGCTAGATTGTTTTTATGTACAGTATGATTAAAAAAAAGGAAAAAACAATGGGAAGTGAGGCTACTTCTCAAAATAGTCTCTCCAGTTGGCATTTGATGTTTTTGTTGGAAATGCTGTAAAAATAGATAGCAAGACTAGGTGTGCATAAAGCATGGGTTTAAAATCCAGTAGATGGGTTGCAGAGTTATACTTCAGATTGCTTATTGGTAGGACTAATTCAAGCACTGAGTTATAATTCAAGTTCAATAGGACTTTCTTTCCTCTTAAAAGACAAATTTCTGTAGGAAAAATTGTAGCACATCTGAGTGTATTTTAGGAAGACAAAGCACACATAATTGAAAAGAATGGCCCACATTGCTTCTTTCTCCTTGTGTTTTAATACATTTCTACCACACTTTGGCCGTTTCCATAAGGCAGTGCTATTTTAGTGCCTTTTATGATGCAGTTAAACCCTTAAGTTGAGGTTAAATCCAGAGCATAAATAAAACCCTGTGTTAATTTGGGAGGGGTTGGGGGGATGGCTGTTTCATGGGAGAAAGAGAGAGGGAACTCCGCTGTCCACCATAAATTGTTGAAGGGAATGAACTAACTCCATTCAGAAAAGCGTTTTCAAACTCAGGATCAGAGTGATTAGGTTAATCCTGAAAGGCATTAGTCCTGAAAACAGGATCTAGGTTCCTGAATCATTTAATGCATCTGTGAAAATTTTGTCCTCCCTGGATCCTGCAAGGCAATTCAGTGAATTACTGAGCAGATGATAAATGCTAATCAGAAGGGTCAAGCTGTTGTTGGGTGAATACTGAAAGCTACTCAGATGTTGCTTGGTGGCTGGAGGGGCGTCTTCTGGTTGTAGATACACCAGCTGAAGGTGTTTCTTCTCCTTCTCTTTTCACCCAGTGCCATCCGTGTGGAAGTGACGGCTGCTGCTGTCCTCAAGGGCTCCTCGTCGGGTGCCTGGCTACACTTAGGAGAAGTTGGCTGCTTTAGCTGAACTGATGAAGGTGGTGGGGTTTAACTTGGCTAACTTTGCCCTAGATGGATTAGGGAGGCCTGTGTAATCCTGTTATAACAGACCTGGTCACTGGGAAGCCAGGGAGTGGTGACAAACACCTGGCTCTAATGGAGGGGGACAGAAATAAGTCTCATTACCTAGCCCTCTGCAAAGTGTAATTCTCTGTTTGCACCTTGGGAAACGGTTTATACAGTAGGTATCCTGGGTTTTAGTGCTGTTTAGTAATCATATGGCAGTGGAATACCTGTGTTTTTTCTGCATGTGTGTCTTTAGGTAAACTGTGGAAAGATGGTCTGTGAAGCTGGATTTCAAACGGGTGAATGAAACTGAGGAAAAATGTGTGACTTGTCAGGTTACTAATCAGGATGTTTTTTGGGATGTTTCATTTTAAAGCTCCCATAGGGCATATGCAGCTCAATATATGTGACCTATAATATATTCATATGGTTTAGTAACAGGATATAGAAGTAATGGTCAGAGTCTCTGAGGCTTTTGAAGATTGTTTGCTTTATTATGCACAATTTTAGTTTCTCATGAGGACTGATGTATCAGTCAATGTGAAACTTAACTGCCTGTTAAATCACCTGCAGATGCACTTAGGTGTGTTTTCAGTAGCTTAAACCAGCAAATACTAAAAGAATTTTTCTGCTCCAGAGGCCCAGGCGGTAAGTAGAAGACTTCAGCAGATGATTCAAATTGTTTGGTTTTGCTTGAGTTTGTAGGTGGGAAAACAATTTATGATCTTTACAGTGTCTGCTGTTGTTCCTGCTTCATTATTCGACACGTCTAGGTGGTAGTAGTAGTCTAGAAATTATTTTATTAAGCTTGTGGGAGATGAATGTTAAAACGGAAAGTTAGTTTGGGAAGCTGTTGGATTCCCCATCTTGTAGAGTGTCAATGTTACTTTTAAAATAAATATTAAAAAAAATTTGCATAATTCTGAAGGGGGAGAGAGAGAGGATTGGGCTCTCTGTGTCTTTCCTTTACCTTTGTTGCAATTTTGTTCAAAACCGCTTTAGGATCAAGTAGATTGCAGACGGGAGAGGGAAGAGCTTTGTTTAGTTTGTGGAACTTCCAAAGGACCAGAGTTAAGTTACTCTCTCTTCTCCTGTGCAATGCTAGCTTTCCTCTTGGGAGTGGAGGGATGGATGCAGTTAGGACTTCTAACTATTGATGCTTTCAAGATGCTAAAACACCTCGGATTCATCTTCTTTCGCTGTCTTCCTCAAAAACAACTATAAACCTGAACATCTACAATATTTCTCATTGTTGCCTTTGGTTCCCCCCCCCCCCCCGAGGAGACTTAAAACGCTAGGGGCATCTAAACACTGTCCTGTAGGAATTACTCATCCAAAGAAAATTCAGATACAAAAGGCTTATTTAGTGCTACAGGGGTACATTGCAAACATCCCATCCAAGTGTGGATACAAAATCAAAGTCTTAAATCACAAGTGATTCATGTTAAAGCATAGTTTAGGAAGGCAAAAGTCATTGCTTACTTCTGACCACCATCCGCAGAGGTTCTAAATAATTTAGATTTTCATGATTCTGAAAACGAAGCTTCCTGCAGAAAAACCTGCCAAAGAGCAAACTGTGGTGCATGAGCACTGTACGATTCTTTTGCATGTGGTTAATATCTATTGTTTTAAATTACCTTTAGTGATGTTTGCAAACAGCATTTCCTGTGCAAAGAAATATTTTTGCTCAAGGCAGAGGAAGCTCTTTGGGATGGATGAGCAAGATTTTTAACCCACTCGTTTTTAACAGTTGGAGCAGAAGCTGTGGGTAACACCCTGATGAGAGAAATTAGAATATGCATGCCTGCATAATTTCTCCTGTGAAATGAAGAGTGAAGAAGAGCCAGAGGAGAGTAGAAGTATAACACGATTCCAGAATGACAAAAGGAGGAAACTTTTCAATTAAAACATACTACTCTGGTTAGTAATACTGCTGTGTGGGCACACAAAGGCAACGCGTAACTGCTATCCTGTGATTAAACAAAACCAGTCAGAATTCTCTTCCCTTTGCCGGCTGCTCAGGTTAGCAGGACTGTGCCTCTGCTTCTCAGCTGCCGGGGGCAGGCAGGGGAGGTCCATGCAGGGCATGGTCCCATGCAGGGCAGCCGCTGGCGTGGCTGGCAAGCATTGGGCATTGGCTGTGTCGGGCTGGCTTCCTCCAGCTGCCAGAATCAGTGAGCACAGCGGGCCGGTTATTAAATCTGCGTCAGGATCCTAGTGCAAAAGGTAAAACTTCTTGTATCTCCAGTTAGGTTTCACAAAGCAACATGCCTCGCAGTATCGCTCTTGGTTCCAGTTCTAATGTACAGCAGTAGCGAGGTGTGCTGCTTTATGTGTAAGGTGACTGAAGCATACGGTCAAGCGTATGTGTTTGTCCGTGTATCTGTCTGTGTGCTGTGCATATAAAACAGAAATAATGCTTTGTTCATATGTGATTATTTTTTAATTGATTGCCAGAGGTGCATTAAGATTCATGCTCCAGAAAAACATCTGGGACAGATGTAAACGAGTTTGAAATCCTGAGTTGCACATTTAGAACCCACAAGTTGTGCTACAAAATAAAGTAAGGTGTGATCCAACTAAGACAGAGGTGTGATGTGCGGTGTTCTGTAGCACTTGCACCTGCGCAAAAGCTGCAGCTTTTCACCTGAACAGCTTGAGTCTAGCAGACTCGCATTCCTCTTGGTGCTATTCAGTGATGATACAGTGGGAAGTTTGCGATTACAACTTTTGCAGCCATAATTTATTTTTTAATGGTGCATCACTAACTCTGTCAGATGAACATAACAGGTGCTATAATCCACTAAATTTAGTGGCTTCTCTTCTCTGTAATTGTGTTCTGTCTGTGAAATTCTGATGTAATCAGCTTACCAGGCTTGAAAACAGGGTGTGATGTAGCTAGTACTTTGTTTTAGAACATACTCGGAGAAAGTGTAAGAGACTATTTAATTTTTCATTTCCCCACATGTTAAGATTTCCTGAAGCATGGGACAAAGACCCAGTTGTTTATTGCTGTTTACTGTAATAAAACCAGTAAACTAATACTCTTATGCATTGCAGAGACCTCTCTCCATCCATCCCGAGTAGCTCTTGGGTGTTGGTATGCTTCAGTATGACTGTAAAGCCAAATGAAGTATCTCTCCATAATGAAATCAGGTTTATTACAGCATAATTTCCTTCTACAAACAAGTCTCTTTTTAAAGACTTTTATCTAAAATAACTGATGAATGTAATGGCATTAAATAATAAAATACTGTTATGATGCCAAAAATAACTTCTCAGTCTCTTTGATCTTCATTTTGGTTAAAGATATAAAATTCCACTAGAGACTCTTGTAAACAGACTCCATTAATCCAAACAAATTGTTTTGAAAAGCAGCGACTATAATAGATGTTGATTAAGACAGTGAATAACCTTGAGTTTTAATTTTCAATGCAGCTTGAGTTAACTCGGCATTAATTGGAGTCACACCTCTAAGTCATGTTGTACTGCTCTGAAATCTGCATGTGGCTGCTTCTGTTTGTCTTGGCTTTAATTAATCATCCCCTTATTATTTCTTGGCAGCAGTCATTGTTGGGCAGGGAAATAATGGGTCTAGGTGTAGTCTGGAGCCTTTATGGCTTCTGCCTGCCTTCTGCACACTGGCTCCGTGCAGCACAGGCGGTCCTAGCCGCATGCAGTCTTGCAGCAGGTGAAGCCGCAGATAGATCTGTAATATTTCCAGCTGGTGTGGTGATGGGAACTTTCTCTAGTAGTCTGTAAGCCTTTCTTTTATCTTTGAAAAATTTCAAATTTATTTTTTTTTCTACATCTGCATTTGTTCAGTAACATCCAGTGCATGTGTAATACATGTTTCCTTGTGTTTGTGTGCTGCTTAATTTTTTGTTTTGCCGTAAAGCTTTCTATGACTACCTAAGACCAAGAAGGATCCCACTGAAAGAGATGCAGACATATGTTTTTTATGTTTTTTTAAAAAAAGAAATACCTCTGATTTTGACAATACATCATTATTTTATGAGCTTCTGAAGAGTACGCCAGTTGATATAATTATCTCGATTAAAAGTGTCGGTGGAGTTAATAAAGAGAAGTGCCCTGAGAACTGCAGTGTCTGCATGGCTTGGCCCTTTGTGCACTTCAGGGACCTCATTTCTGATTGCCTTGTTCTTCCAAGGTTCCCTTACGGGGCAGGGGAACAATTAACTCCCGTAAAGCGGAAGCCCAGGAGCAGCTGGGCCCACTAATGACGGGCAGTATGGATTTGTGCTGTGCCATACATGAATCTCTCCCCAGGGATAGTCTCTTGGTATTATCCCAGCACATCTTGTGCCATTAAGTGCCCTCAGATGATGTGGTGACACTCCTCATGGTGTGCACTCCATCTTCTATTACTAAAAACATTGCTCTGGGGCAAATCTTGTGCCTTGTGGGTGTAACCAGTCTGTTCCAGGTAGTCCAGAGGAGCAGAGGCAGAAGCAGGTCTGTGTTAACTTGATCAGTTCCCCCCTGTGTAGTCCGCAAAGAAAGTGAAGAGCTTGCCAGACATGGTAGGAAGCCTTGGGCTGACTCCCAGGTCTTCCCGTAAGCTGGTTCGCCAAATACAGTTGAAAAATAATTTTTATTTTCTGGAGTTTGTTTATCGAGTTTTTTGCCTGTTCCCCTAGCTGCTCCTGTTTTTGAATGCTACCTTAATGGTCAAGCACGCAGAGACTAAACTAGCAGGTCGGTATGTGTGACTGGCAGTGGGGACGGAGAGTGAACTTGGTTGCTGGAGTGCTCAACTTGCCCTTTGTCACGCACTTCTCACGTGAATTCAATTCTTGCAACAGGAGGATAACTTTAAGAATGTTTAAGTGCCAGTATGTTGACTAACAGTGAGGAACAGGACAGGAGATGGCTGAAAAGCCAAAGGCAGAGAAGCCCGTGCCCAGGATGGCAGTGGTGGTTCAGAACGTGCATGTTAACCCCAGGTTGTAAGCTTCCAAGGAAAAGCAAGAAAGCAGCTGTAGGAGGAGGTACGAAATTTCTTAGCATTGTCAAAATACATGCTGAAAACAGCATTTATCGGTATGACTATTGCAGCTGCGTTGCTCAGAACATCCTTGTGGTACCTGAGATGATGTGTGTGAGCGGGGCTCGGTGCTGGTGCCAGCGTGCCAGTAAGGCGGGGGAGAAGCGGGGAGGTGGCACCTTGCATTTTTGCAGGAGATCTTTGCGGAGGGGTGGTTTTATTTTAGTTTTTAGTTGAAGTGTTTGTGAGTCTCCGTCTGTAGGTGTCAAATGAGGAGAAGCTTCTCCAAAGGTGGTTTTGGAACAGCTAAATTGGGTATCTGTCTGGATCTCCCTTTGGAGGAGCTCTGTCAGAGGAGTTTTTGCGTTAGCTATAGAGAGCTGTGATGATGGCTACCACAGGTTGCTAGGCTTTTATAACTATTCCCCTTGCCGTGTGTGTGTGTAGGGAATTCCAGTAGATGCTCAGTAAAAAGTAATGTAAATATTTTATTCCTTCATCTTGGAGAGAAAGAAGCTTGTGTTGTTCATAATGCTGCAGTATTGAAGAACATAATGCCAATGCCAGATGGTTTGAGTTCTGTCCTTACCCTGACTCCGTTAAATACAACTTTCAGATATTTTAATCTGTTTTGTTGACACCTGTATACAACTTCCAGTTATTAACATTTGATTTATTTAAATGTGTGTACAGTAGGGAAGTATTAGATTCCACATCTCATCTGAGGGCTTGCTCTTAATGAATTGCTCTGTCCTGATGGTCCCTCAGAGCTTTAAGGAGAGATGCAGTTGTATGTGGTAACTAGAAACAATACATTTTAAAAAAATAGCTATTACTATAATGGCCATTGCAGGGAACAAATGAAATTAATTTAGCTGCTCTGTGGCTGAAATGAAAGGGTTGCGTCTGGTTTTTTTTCAAAAATGTTGTTAGTCAAGAGGGTGATGTGTTGTTGGTATTACAGAAGCGTAGAAATTTGTGGCGCTGTATGAAGACATTTTTATTTCATCTCTAATAATAGGCAGTTTAAAAATGACTTACTGACGGTGAGAAGCACATGTAATATAGTAAACTGCCAAATATATGGGTTAACTGTCTGTCAATCACTTATTCTTCTGAGCCACCACTTCTGCACTTGTACTACATATTTTCTTGTTATGGGGAGCGGGTGCATTTGGAGTTTATTCATCTTCTCTAAGCAGTAAAAAGAAGCAGTTTTTCTAGCTCTAGTACTGGCACAATTACTATCGACTTTTTAAAAGCTTGGTACTGAACACAGACTGATGCCTGAAACTCCCTAGCTGGTGCCAAGGGGCTGACTAGGAAGCGTTGGCTGAAAACCTCCTGTTTAAATTTTTGGGAAGTGTGTACTCGGAGCTTACAGCTGCATTCCTAGCTGAAGACCAAACAGTTTCTGTGTTATGCTGGCATTAAAATACGGAGTGTGATTTTCAATGTGAATTGAGGCGCTTGGATTTAGATTTGCTTCCACACTTTTAGCAAATGCAGTGCAATATTGACCTATGGCTTAAGAAACTGATGTAGAACTAACCAGTACTAAGTGTTGTAAATCTGGTGGGCTTTTTTTCATTGCACGCTATCTTCAACTGCCTCTTAACTAAATGGGTAACTAGGAGCTTAAAAAGCATGTTCGATTAGAGTAGTTGCTGTTTCATTCTCCTGTGTTTTTTTTTTCCTGACTTTCTGTTATTTTTTTTTCTTTTTTTCTTTCTTAGTCTTCATGAAGAAATCATTGACTTTTATAAGTATATGTCTCCCAGACCTGAAGAAGAGAGAATGCGGATGGAAGTGGTGAACAGGATAGAAAACGTTATAAAAGAGCTGTGGCCTAATGCAGATGTGAGTAGGACGCTGTTCTATTTGTTAATACGTAAAAACAACATTTTGTGCCCGTTTACTTTGTGAAGTATTCACCAATGAAAGTAATGTTTATTTTTCCGTATTAAAAAAAAAAACCAACACAAAAAAACCCACAACAGAACAAACCCAAAGGGATTTCTGGTCAAAAAGATCAACTTTTTCTATCGCACATAGGAACAAAGACAAACTAGACCTACTGTAGTCAAACAAAGGGTATAAGATGTGAGAACATGTAGTTTCATTAATATTTATTTACTAAGATTATATGGGAACGTATCAGACATGCATGCATGCCTGATAAGTATCGTGTTAAAAAAAAGCAGCTTCTGAAACTCAGATCTTCACTAGTAGCAGGGCTTCTAGCCCTAAGACCTGCAGTCTTGAATATGTCTGTTAAGGTGGAATGTCAGCAACGCCGCGTTACATAGATCATGCTCTTCTTAATGGGTAGTTAAACTGACATATCTTACAAAATTAAAGGAACTGGGTTTTTGTACACGAACAAGTCTATAAATCTGTGTATTGAGCTGAAAATCTGTAATGTCTCTTTCCACTGAAGATGGGGTTTTGCTAGTACTTCATTCAATTGAAATTAGTTTCTCCTATGCAGAGCTGTGCTTTTTTTAATAAGGGTTGCATTAAAGAGAAGCCAGGGAAGTTGCTTTTACAACTCCAGATGGTTTTACGGGGACTCGGTTGGATTTTTGGCTTAATTGAATATAGTTTAACTGTATCCCTCTGCTCACATGGTTAATAAGAATGGAGATTTGTAGCTGTAGTCATCTATCTGTAGATAACAGTAGCTGAAAATAAAGACTTGTTAGCTGGAATAGTAAACCAAATTCAGACAGCAGAATCTTTAATGCTCTTTGGTCCTGCCATAGTGACAGACAGTGTTGACATGAGTGACTTAAACCCACTGTTCATTTTGGATCCTCTTAACCTGTTTTTTGGAATGTGTTTTTAGAAATTGGCAGAATGTGAATTCTGCGTTAGCTGTATCTATGTGGCATGTGGTTTTGTATGTGAAGTATACTCACATTTACAAGGTGGTTCTTGTGTTATGGGCATCGTATTAGTGATGTATAATATGGAAGGAGCGCTCTCCGCTCAGCGATAGCCACCTCTGCAGAGTTACAGGAGGTTGATAGAGTCAGTGCTACACGTGTCTGGTAATTTTCTCTGAGCAAAACCAATAAATTTTCCAAGAGACTTGAGCAAACCTCACAGGTGGTGGTGTACCGCTCTCCTCTCACCCAGTGAACAGTGTTGTAGACCGCAGTCAGGAGCAGGAGGAGTGGGCTGCCGGTCTGACAGGCTGAATAGCAGAGGAAGCAGTGCAGGTACGAAACAGTGCGTGCTATGGTACACCCTGCCAAAGGCTTGTAGTGGGGGATTTCACCAAAATAACTGATGGCTTCAGCCTAGAGAAGCTGTCACTAAGGGGAAGGAAGTTACAAGCCCTACCACAAGTGACAGCTGACCACTGGGCTTAGCTGTAACGTGACTGAGAGGAAGCACACATTGTGTAGTTGAAAGTTCGCTTTTCAGTTAGTACCATTTAAAACGGCCGTGGCCATCTTTGTTTGCTGTTCTTCAAAATATTAGAGAGAAGAGCATGCCAGTTCCTTTTTTTCTCAATTCTGCTCTTCAGAGCCTAACTGCATTTTGTCTGCTGTCATTACATCAAGGAAGAATTCTCCTTTTTCTGGAGACTAGAAGGGAACTGAACGATGGTTCAGTTCAGCACGCCAGGTTAGAATCTGGAAATTACTGTAATGTTATTTTTCTAATACTTTACAGATCTGTTGAGAACAGCTGCTGAACTCAACTGTGTTCAACTTTGACAGTCTTTTGTTGTAATTTTTCAGTCGTCTGAGTTAATCACTAACCTTTGGGAAATCTGTTGGTTTAGCTACTTGTAAGATGTAAGTTTTGAGTACACACTCCGAGAAGGTGGAGTGTTATCTGGTCCAATGTCCTCAGCTTTAGCTGTAGTGTAAAGCGATAAGTTAATGTTTAAGCTGTTCATTCTCAGTCATAGATGCAGCGAATCCAGCTAAAATAAACTTGTAAGTTAAACATACACATTTAGTTTGTAGTTTCTCACTAAACACGTAGGTAAGACATGCTCTATAAAAATCAGATACCAAGTAAAGGAAAATTAGGCTTCATGAATCTAAATGTATAGAGAGCATGTGGAATGTGTCTGTGCACATGCATTTTTTTTTTTTTTTCCTGTTCCACTTAGGAAAAGGCTGAAAAAGCAGATGGAGGATGGGGTAAAACTAGGTATCCTAAACTGTTACTTTATTTATAGAAGTTAGCAATTGTGTCATTTGCTCTCTTACTCAAGGGAATGTGCTTAGAAGGAAACATTCCTAGTAAGTGAGAACTGTTCTTGGCATCAGCAAGGCTCTGACCGTAAGAAAGGCTTTAATTACGCTGAAACTGAACAACCCAAAACATTACATGAAAGCATCTTAAGAAAAAGTTTTTTGACCAGTTGAATATGAAAATTTGCCTGTTGAACAAGTAAGTACTTATACAGTAGAATTTAGGATACAGTTGTCATAATGCCTTCAGCTTTCTGTCAAGAGTATTGTGTGGCGCCTCGTAGATCGGAAAAGAGGTAATGTATACTTCACATGCTTCAGTTATGAAAATACTGTGATTGCAAATGGAAGTAGTAAGATTAACTCTATTTAATTTGACAAGCTTCAGAAAATTCTACTTAATGATGTAGAAGAAGGGTAAATTTGAATTGGCTACAGAGATTTTTTTTTTTTTGGTTGGTTTGATGGAGGGATTTTGGTAGCGAGGACTTTGCAAGCTTTTGTGCGTTTCCAAGTTGTGCATAGTGAGGACATATTTGGACACATACCACAAGCAAAGCCCTTCAGGAACTTCGGAATTTAATATGAACAAGTTCACAGAAATGTAGGATAAATAGTAACAATAACATAAAGGAGTTGAAGGGGTCTGTTACAGTACTGTGAAGTCTTAAGTTATCTTATGAACGGAAATACATCTCTCTGTCCACATAGAACAAAAACGTAATCGGCAGTGTTGGCACAACACAGAAACTAACGCTCATGTCTCAAGTTGTAGTAGTGTCCCATATTTGGGATGCTTTAAATACGTACATGGCTACAGAGCTTCAACAGTTTAAATTCCGATCCAATAATAAATAAATCAAATAATAAATCAAAATCCTTTAAAACTTCTGATTTCCCCACTTCCTCTTCCATCTTTCCAGATTTGATGAGAGAGGGATTGAAGTGTGGGTGTGGGTTTCTTTTATAATAATTCAGTGTTTCTTACACTCCAAATTATTGTACAACAGCAGATGTTGTCTCATTCCTTTTGGTAAAGGTCATATATGTTGTATCAGTAAGTTTATGAGTGCTTACAGGGTTGTTTATTCAGTAAAGGCTCTCTTTGCCATTCAGCTGAACACAGTATTTTGTTTGATAATGTAAAAGCACATTTCGTTTTTCCGAATCCATCAGCAGTTGTCTTAACTGTGCAAAAGCACTTCTCAGATGTTTTTGATAGCCATATAAATCCTGATTTGATTGAACCCAAACAGTTTCACAGAGAATGCTTTTATTATTATCCTGGATTAGAAATAGTAATAATTATTACATTTCTAGCGTTGTGATGCCTTTATGCTTTTATCAAGATCTAGTACGATATTGATGCTAATTCTGTGGCATCTTTTGCAGTCTTTTCTAGTTTGAGAAGCTGTGAACTTTCAACATTAAATTTACTGCCAGCATGTGCTTTTTGGTGGGTGTGGGGGTGAGGGGATAAAAAGAGTGAAGTGATAAAAAAATAATAATGAGGAAGCACTCATACTGCTTCTTAGTCTAGTGAAGTATCAAGACACTTACTTGCAAAACATCACCTTTTCCCATCTCGCCCTTTTTTCTTATCCCAAAGGGGTAAAACATAAGAAGCGGGTCACTTGACATACAGATAGGTGGCTATCGAGCTAGTGTATGAGACTTATTAAAGCAGAATATGCAAGTCTGTAAGGTGGCTCCAGAAAAGACATCAGAAGACTGACTGGTTGAAAATTAGTCCAAATGTGTAGATATTTTTACTTTGAAGTCTCACCACTCCCCTTTGAGACTTAGCACATGAGTCCGATCTCCCTGCGAGGCTTGGCTAAGTTAATGAGAGTGTGGTTTCAGACAGCTTATGGTGGAAACCTGATTATTTAAACCTCCAGTGCTAGTAAAAATCCAGCATAATAAACTAAATATGTGGGATCTGAAACGTTTTTAGTATGTTGTTTAAGCAGAAGTAAACACAGTTGTGCCACTTGCTCTGTAATTCAGAAAAAAAAAAATGGATGGTGATTTAATTTTTCTTTTAAAGTACACAAAGCAACAGAAATCCACTAAACTGAAATGTGTTAACAGAAAAGAGTCCCAATACTTCTGTTCAGAATGTGCCTGTTAGCAATACCGAAATCTACCAATGGAGGGTAGCAATAACCAGCCTTTACAAGCAACTTTATGGAACTTGTTCGTCTTCCAAAGCCTGAAAATTTGTTTTCATGTATTGTGTTCTTGTGTTTCAGGTGCAGATATTTGGAAGTTTTAAAACTGGTTTATATTTACCCACAAGGTTAGTAATTTTTCAGTGTAAATTCAGTGCAAGAGAAAAGAGAGCCTGTTGAACCTGTACCCCTGTAGTGATTTATGTGATCTCTCAATAGCTGTGTTACTTGTGCGTATGCTTGGAGTGTTAAAAAAGTGTTAAGCTATTAGTACTCTGCAAAGTGTATGGAAATATAGTAATTAAGACTTAGCTATAATACATATATGTATTTTGCATGTATTGGTAAAAGGTCTGAACTACCATGTTGTCAAAAAAAGGCTTGTTTTGTGATTTGCCTTCATTAAGTGACTGAACCAAAGAAAGAGGTTTGCCTTAGAAGAAAAGCTAATTTTTTTCTCCACAAATGATTAAATTGAAACATGTAATGTTACCTTGTTAATGATACTGTTGGCACTGAAAAGATTACATACAGAATTGCTTTTCTTTCAGTCTGCTTCTGTGAAATCTGTACAGTAGTCAACATCTGCCTTTTCCAGATTTATTACTAGTTGTCATAAAGAAAAGTAATTCATCGGTGACACTGGTATCCTCTGTGTAGAAACTGTGTTTTTGACAATTAAAGAGAATGAAGGGCTTGAATGGCTGCAGGTGATAAATGCATTTAAACAGCTAAAGTCTGAGGTTAACACTTGAATTGAGTTCCGTACATTGGGAACATGAGGAATTAGTACCTAGTACTGGCTGCAACTGATGGATACCCAAGTCATCATTTAATCCGTTTTTCAAAAAGGAAGTATCAGGTGGATGCTTTAGTGTCTGCTTTAGTGTAAGGAGTTGCAGGTAGGCTGAAATACTGTGTTTCTGTTCAGAAAGTCTGAAGGTGTACAAATATACATTGTTTTCACATTTGGCCTTGTTCTTGCCCTTTTTTCATTGATTTCAAATAGGCCTGCTTAAACTTGATTGTATGCTGATAATTAATGCAAGAGAGATACTCTTATTCACATGACTGATGGCAATAGTTCTTTACTATATTTGCTTGATTGTTTTGAAATTGATGTAACAAAAATGCTTTGCAGTTGTTTGTTTGGTTTCATATACTCTTTCCTCCGTATCTGTTTCAGCTGAGTTTCTGTTGGAGAACAAATGCAGATACTATAAACACAGTACATAAACCCACAGAAAACCTGCCTGTGGCAGTACTTGCCAAACTTTCAAAATAACCAGCATTTGTCTGTTGGTAATTAATTCAGTGTTGCCTTCTATCAGGGCTTCGCTTTGCCCTAGGTTTTCCCTACCTGTCACTAACTGCGTAGTCACTGTAGATTTCAGGTTCTGGGATTCAGAAAGACTTACAGTGTGTTTTTAATTCTGTTACTCTGTTAGAATTTGCCTTATATCCTCTTACTTAAGCTGATACTGAAGGTTTGGGCATGTGGTTGTGTAGCTGCTGGATCTCTTGTGTGGTTTTGCAGGCATCGTCCATTCTCAAGGTGACAACAGAGCTGCTTTTTTTCTCTCTTGGTGCGCATCATAAAAATGTCCCCCGTTGTTAACTGTCAGCATCAGTAACGGGTTTAACACTAATTAGTTTAGAAGAGAAGTGTCCAGAAGCATTTCCCACTCTCCAGGCGAGTTTTGAACATAATTTTCTGAAACTGGCCGAGTGCTGCCTGTCCTTGTCAGCTAGATGGTGTGCAGCTGAACGGCCGCTGAACTTGCCTGCTGCCAATGCTGCTTTTTTCATTAATGCAGATGCAGTTTCTTTGAGACTGTTTAAGCAGTGGTGTTTGTGAATCAGCAGACCTGTAGAATGTATTGGGAGGGAAGAAGCGTTCTTGATCTTTTTCGTGTTTCCTGTACGCAGTTTTCCATATTGCTGAAGCAGCCTGGTAGTATAACCGTAGGGTTATACGCTCGCCTCCTTCATGTTCCCAGCCAAGCAGGGTTAATCAAAGAAGTTGAGGAGCAAAGACAAAAAAGCTTGGGATCTCAGGGTAACCTTCACTGGCTTCGGTTCGGATGCCAGTCATCTTTTGCATTTGAGTTTAGGCATTGAATTAGGGTGCCAGCTCCCTGTGTAGACAGATGAAATGTGTATGTGCGTAGGGAGGCAGTGTGGTGGGGTGGAGACACTTCTTCAAGGAGCTGAGTTAATGACTAGAGTTAATTAGCTGGTTTGATCTTATTTAAGAGCTTGTTGCTTCCTGAAGTCAAAGTTGCCACATTTTCCTCTCTCCTTCCCTGCTCCCTGTTCTTGGCCCTACAGGCCAGCTGCGTACCATGTGCCCACAGGTGCTGTGATGACGTACGTGGATTTGTGTGTTTATCTGTCCCCTCCCTTCGGTAACCTGAAGTGTTCTGTGTTTCCACAAGTGTAAGAGTTCATCCCCATCCCTTTCCTCAGAAAATTAAGAATCAAGTAGTTGGTTAAGCCACATTCTGTCAGCGTTATTCTAATTATGTGTGGATGTCAGGGTTTTTTTCTTTTAACTGTATTGGCCTTTTAATTTGAATGAGTATTATTTTCTTTCCATTTCAGTGATATTGATTTAGTTGTGTTTGGAAAATGGGAGACGTTACCTCTTTGGACCCTGGAAGAAGCTCTTAGAAAGCACAATGTAGCAGATGAAAACTCAGTAAAGGTTTTAGATAAAGCAACAGTAAGTTTGGGGGAAGAGGGTATTTCCTTATTCTAAGCTAAATTTCTAAAGATCTTGGTTAAAAGGATGAATTTTCTTAAGCAGGAGCTATTTTATATATAAATTTGAAATAGAATCAATAATTTTTATTTAGTACGGGTTTTTTTACTGACAAAATAATAGTGCTGCAACAGAAGCATTTCTTCTGTTGGAGAAAATCATCAGGTTTTCCATATTCCACAACATCCACTTGCTTTTAAGTGAGATTATACCAGCAGTTGTTGCAGTTAATGTGATTAGACTTGTGAATTTCTGAGCTGAGTTTGTACCTAAGTAAATTACTTAATTTTTTCTTACTGCACGCCAGCAGATGTAGTATATTTTCCTATAGAAGTAGTAAGTACAGCCTTGTATAAATATGTAATGGTATGTCTCGCACAGGGTAGGATTAGTTCCATTATAACTTCCTACCATGTGCTAATTGTAAGAGTATGTAAAGTGTTGGGGTTTAGACAGGTGCCTAATTGATGGCTGTTATTAGCAGAGAGAGGTAACTTGGAAATCACTCAGGTGGAGATATGTCAGAATGCTCTCAATATCTTGTGTTGCTTGTTTGAAGATAATTTTGGTGAGGAACCAATGGCCCACAATGACAGGAGTGTGTCTTTTCTTTAAGAGCATCTAATACCATTTATCTTTATTTCTTAAGCTTTTGTCTCCCTCTGGTGTTTGTTTTTCCCATTGGAACTATGCTTCTGCACCAGGAACTGACTGAAAACAATTTAAAATGAATCGCTTTGAAGATGAAGTGTTAAGTTCTGTTAAACACATTAGTAAATTGAAAATAGCATTTATGAGTTAGAAAAGCAAAGTTTATGTAAACAGATTGGCAAGGAGAGAGTAAATAGATGGGAGTCCTGTTTTCTCTGGCTACCTTCTTTTACACATTCATAAAACATTTAAGTATCAATGAAACCAAATGTGTCTTGGAAATCTGTATTGACTGAATCTGTCTTTCTTTTGCAGGTACCTATTATCAAACTGACAGATTCCTTCACTGAAGTAAAAGTTGATATAAGCTTTAATGTACAGAATGGGGTTAAAGCAGCCCAGCTCATCAAAGATTTCATCAAGGTTAGGCAACACTATAGTAGAGCTACAGAGCTGAATATTCGATGACTTAATTTGATTTTCTGTTTTACTTTGATTGCATCCTTCCTAGAATAGACTTTCACTCTGTTATTTTTTATTTTCTGGTACTACTGTGTGATGTTCTTGGGTTTTAGGTATATTGCCCTAAAAAGGCATGAAGGCAGTAAAACGTACAAAGAAACTATGGAGGAGTTACAGTGGTACAACGACCAAGTTTCTTGAACTTAAGATTAGTAGTAACCACATGTTCTGAGAAAGTAGGAACTGTCTTTTTCTAGATTAGCATTTGCACGCTGAAACAATATTCAATGAAGTAGAATAAGTTAAATTTAGTAAGTTGCTGTTCAGGGATTCACTAATACCTGTATCATAGATACATCACAGTTATTTTTGTTTAATATGTGAGATCATTTTGTTAGGATTGATTTGCTTTTGTATGTAAAGTTCTGAAGTATTACTACACTATTTTCCCTTCCCTGCCCCTGTTCAGGGCACTGAACACTCGTAGTAAATGTCTCATAAAAGCAGTTAAAAGTTTTTCTTGGAATTTCATGTTCTCTGTAGGGAGACGAAGTGCAGCTCAGTCTTAAGTGCTTAGGTATTACTGTTCTACTACCAAGTGCTTTGTTTTTTTAACCAAACTAATGGACAGCAGGAGAATCAAAGTATTTCACTAGCTAGACAGGTAAAGCTCCTTCAGAAAACTCCATAAATCTGAATAAGGTAAGCGCTTCACTTTCAGTCATTAAGGGTTAGAAATGACGTACATCTGCTTTAATAACGTCATTGAGTTGCAAGAAGTCTTCTAGATTTTGGGGAATTTTCAATTGCTAATGAGTTGAATGTATGGCCTTCAACTTGTTAATCTTCTGTTCCTTTATGTACATTTAGCAGCAAGTATGACAGTAGCTCAGTTTGTTTCTGCAGTCTCTTATTTCTTTAACCTATAGAAGGACACAGGAGAAAAATCTCTGTCCTTAATTTCAGTAGGATAGTCTGAGTTCTTGTCCACCTAGTCTCACCGGTGTGCTTACATAGCCCTCCTGCTTGCACCTTGTGCTGTGAGGCCCCTTGTGCCCGCGTCCGAGGTAAGCGGTGGGGTGGGTGCAGAGACCTCTCCTCTCTCAGCCTCTATCCGACGAGCACAGTCGTTCTTGTTGGCCGGCCGTTTGCCGCTAAATCAAGACCGACAGTTTTGTGCTGTGTAGCTCCTCGTTGGGGAACAAAACCGCCCAGATTCTCTGTTGTAAGATGCCTACCTGGAATTTGGGTGCTAACTGCCGTTTTTACATCCTCTTTTTTCCCCAATTTACAACATTTACATTGTTGTGATGCCTTGTGGTAGACAGGCAGGCTGTGTTTGGTTTTCTGCCGCAACACAGGAGCTGTATTTCTCTTACGCTCTGCGTATACGTTTATTTCTAGGTGGGTCCATAAGGCCCTGCATACTTGCCCAAAATTGCCTGTGTGCTGCTTAATTTTGGGGGGGGGGGGTAGCCTTCCCTTGACGACTGGGAAGCGTTTTCGTGTGCTTACGGAGTGTTGGCGTGTTCCTGCTGCCCGGGTTGTTTGGAGCCCTTTGGAGAAGGAGCTTTGGCCTTGGGTCAGGGCATGGCACGAGTGGGGGCCGCGCGGCAGGCACGGGCAGGGGCGCTGCCTGCGGGGACGCAGCCCCGTGGTGCCCCAGGTTGTGTGATGACAGGCGTGGTGGTGACAGGGCCAGCCTGCTGGCCGGCCGGCGGGCAAGGCCGCAGTGAGGAGGGCCAGGCTGACGCCGCCCAGTCAGCGGTCAGGGTCGGCGTCGGCGCGCAGCAGCCTGGCTCAGGCAGACGGAGGGGAACAGCTGAGGTGAACAGCAGCTCCCGAGTGAAGCGGAGGGGCTCCCGGCGAGGCTTCCCACGCGGCGCTTTCCCACGCAGCTGTGTTGGCAGCAGCCCGAGCCCTGCTGTGCCGCCACACTGCGCCAGAGCCGGCCTGGGGCGCGGGCAGCCGAGCCCGGTGTGGCGGGGAGAGGTGGCACTGGGCCCTGACGCCAGCAGGTCGTGGCTGCGCTGCTGCCGAGGGTCGCTTGTTGGACCTGGAGAAAACTTGATGTGCACTTGCCAAGCTGACTTCATCGGTGTTCTCGAGGACCTCTCTATAAAACACTTGCAGGGAATTCTCTTGGGTCTTATTTTGTCCCACGTAACTTTGAATACCGAGTTGAGGCGTCGTGTTCAGTATTACCCTTGGAAATGCTTGTTCCTCTTAATCTAATTCACGTAGGAAGTCTGAGACAGCTGAATCCTTAATTAAGGGTTTGCTGTTTCCTGACAAAAACCCTGTCTTTGAATTTTGGTATATACTGATACTCCACACTTCAGCTTGTGACTGTAAGTTCTTAGTAGTTCAAAAAAGTGATCATGGGATGTACAGTTCAGTAGGGCTCCCGCTGCTCATCCTTAGACTCGTGCAGAGTTGTTCTTGGAGAAATTCTTTCTTTTCAATCTTTTGCGATCGCAGATGCCATGATCCACATCTCTGACACTAAGGAACGTTTTAGCTCTGTGTTGATAAAAGCAGTGATTTTATTGAGCCTCGCTTGCCCCCTCCCCTGTGAGGGGGTGTACAGAGTGCAGGCGTAGCCCCAGCCTCCACTGCTGTCCACAAGGTCCGTGTCCTCCGCACGTGCAGCGTATGCACGCCTCTAAGGGAACCCATGCGGACAAAGCTATTGCAGGAGCAGTTACCCAAAGGTAAGGATTTAGCTCCTTTGAAAAATGTTACCTGGGTGTAGCGATTTTGGAGGACTGTTTGGAACTCTGGGCATCGGAAGCCCTTGCAGGACAGGAGTCTCAGTCCTCTTTGGGATATCACTGGTTGTAGCAGGAAGGTTTTGTTACAGATGTGGGTATCTCCTTCGCTCTCCTTTTCACTCGTATGAGAAAAGCAAGTGTATTTTCATATTCAAGCGAAATCGTTCTGATTTTATGAGGTAATAACTTTTTTTCTATTGTTAATAGCTGCCAGCAGAGGTGAAGAGGTAAAATAACAGTATTGATTCCAGGCAGAGCCCTTGGCTTCTCCCCTGTTACTAAAAAGAAGTTAGATTTATACTTCGCTTTGAGACTTAATGTAACAGACAGCTTCAATATGCTTTATTAGCATGTTGTGTGTATGCATCGCAGTATCCTGACACCTCTGTTTTTCTCTTTCAGAAATATCCCGTATTACCCTATCTAGTTTTAGTATTGAAACAGTTCCTGTTGCAGAGGGACCTTAATGAAGTATTTACAGGTGGAATCGGTTCTTACAGTCTTTTTTTAATGGCTGTCAGTTTCCTTCAGGTAAGCTTAATGAAATCTATGGATGCCATTGGTGCAAAAGGATGTTACATTAAGAAGGAATTTAACCAATCCTTAAATTTCATCATTTAGGCTATCCTGTTTGTGGTTTTGCACCCTCTTTTCATTTAAAAATCAACACATCCCACCTGTCTTCTGTTCTTTCTCCCATACTGGTTCTTTTGGTATTAAGAGATGTTCGGAATATCCGTTGGTGTATCAATACCAGGCATGTGTGTCGTTCATGGTAAAATCACTTGACTGTTGTGCAAGTTACTTGGAACGAGCTACATAGGTTAGTGTTAGATGCAGCTGTCCTGTATAGCAGTTGTTTTCCCAGTCATACACCCTGTATGCTTTAATGAATGCAATGGAATTTTGCTTGTTTGTCTGGGTTTTTAAGCTGAGATCAAATAAATATGTTTTACAACTTTCTGTTAAATCTAAGAGGAGAAAATGCAGCAGCTAAATCTGCTTTGTTCTGCCTGGGGGAGAAAAATACTGTAGAAATACAAAGGAGCCGAGTTCTGGCTTTATCAACCTAGGGTTTTTTTCTTGTACTAAATGTTACTGTGTAACCGTGTGCGTGTATGTGTATGTCTGTTCCAGACTGTAGTTATTCTTAAACCTGAGCCTTGAACTGGAGCTCCGTGTTTGCTGGCCGCTAATGCAGTTGCCTACTGAACACAAAAAAAGTAAAGGCAACAGGTGTACTTTTTTCTAAAGAAACCAAAATATCTCCCAACCCCAATTTTTTCTTAGATTGACTAATAGCATTTCCATTTGCTCCTGCAAAAACAGAAGTCAGGTTTTGCATCTGTTACAGTTATGAACTGGTTTTGTGCATCCTCTCTCAGGCTGAGTACTTAGCAGTAGAGGCGATCATTTATACGGCTGTGCACATGAGAAGCCTGTATTTTGTATTGCAAACCCAGGTTTGTGAAGTGTAAATATCTTCGCTTTTTTACAAGAACCCTGCCATTAGTGCTGGAAGTTCACTTACTGAACTGAAAGTTCGCGTACAAAAACTGCAGTACTTGACAGCCTTATTTTTAAGAGGTAATTAGCTTATCGAAAGTTTTGATAGCATCTTTCTTTAAAGAAAACTGCTTTTTCAAGGGAAATTACTATATTTAGATATGTTTGCTTCTTATATTATGTTTTATTCATGATTGTGTTCAAACGTGTTTGCTGTGAAAAAGAAAAGGCACTTAGAGGCACTTGAAGTCTGAAGAATTTTTTTTTTTTCTCTCTTAATAGCTGCATCCCAGGGAAGATGCCTGTATGCCAAATGCCAACTATGGTGTTCTTTTAATAGAGTTTTTTGAATTATATGGACGTCACTTCAATTATCTGAAGACCGGAATCCGAATAAAGGATGGTGGCTCTTACGTTGCCAAGGATGAAGTGCAAAAAAGCATGCTGGATGGCTACAGACCATCAATGCTGTATATCGAAGATCCGTTACAGCCAGGTATCCTTATAACCCAAAATATAACATATTGACAGAAAAAAGTTGCGCAAATGCTTAATCTAGGGGAGTTAAATCAAAGCATAGCATAGAATGACCATCAAAACCCCAACGGAAGCACCTCGTTCACGTCTGTGAACACACGATGCATGTGGAACACAATAATTTTCTTTTAAGACGTGCTTCTACCAAAAGTTTCCGTGCCACTCGAGAGCACGCCTGTACTGCAGTCGGGAGGCAGGGTGCGAGAAGGCACGCCAAACAGCTGTCACGTGCACGGTGGTAACAGCGACGGAGCTGCAGCGGCGTGGGCCTGAGTGTGGGCTGGACGCGCTGTATGTACACATGCTTCCTCTCAAGCTTGTGCTTGCCTGTGTCACAGTTGCACTTTATCACGTATGTACACCCCTGCGCGCTGTGTCCTGTTGGGTGCTGTAAAGTCACACAAACACACAGTGATTTCATTGCGTACTGTTTCCTACACATTAAGTTTGTTGAATTGGGTGGCTTCTGAAATGATGGGTCAAGTGCGGTTCGTAGAAAAGAGTTAACGTATTTCTGATCTAGAAGTATGTCATCGGGACAGTATTATTACGTGTAATACATGCGGTACAGGATTATTACTATTTTTGTTTCCTCTTTATTGGACTTTTACCCAGAGAATTGCTATTTTGAATTTCTGTGCATGTAAATATTTATAGGTCTTTTAAGCTCTTTCAAATATTTATGCATCACTAATCCTATTCTACAAGAGGTAACTGCAGCGAGTTGGGACGTAAGAGCAATTTTTAAAAACTACTGTCTCCTGTCTGAATGGAGATACCCACGGTTTCAATCTTACTTATTTATTTAATTATATTCTTATTTTAAGGTAATGATGTTGGGAGGAGTTCCTATGGTGCCATGCAAGTGAAACAGGCTTTTGATTATGCCTATGTTGTTTTGAGCCATGCAGTTTCCCCAATAGCTAAATATTATCCTAACAACGAAACGGAAAGGTAAATGTTATGAGTCTAAATCTCAGACATTAATTGCTGATATTTTGCGTGTCTTGGAGTTAATCATGGTGATGTTTTTGTTTTTTTCCTGCTTTACAGTATATTAGGTAGAATAATTAGAGTAACACAAGAAGTGGCCACGTACAGAGACTGGATATCAAAGCAGTGGGGAATGCAGAGTCGGACAGAGTCTTCGTGTAATGGTAGGTTCTGACTGAGCCTGGCTGATAGCAGGAAAATTCTTGCTAGTTTAAATCTAAATCCTTACCCTCTGTTCTTTTGTTTTTCATTTTGAAGTTTAATGTAGTCTATGTGTGCAGAAGCAATATTTAATCCAGGATTGACCATATAAGTGGAATAAGTCTTTTACACAGAAAAATCCTGAAATGCCAATCATAATTCTTGTTACTAACAAAGGGAAACAAAAAAATCTATCCAGAGAACTTGCTGAAAATGCCCTTTAAAATTGTCTTTATTTTCATTGCCCATCTTCTGACTCCACCAGCCAGTGGCCACCCTCTTTTGATGTAGGTGATCTGCTGTCTGGAAGTTTTCAAATTCAAATTAATTTTAATACTCTTCAGTTTTAGAATGTGGCCAACTAGAGGTCTTCTCTTGTTAGGGATTGATCAGAGAAAGTGACACAGCTACCCAGTCTTCAGGCTATGTTGGGATTTTTGTTTATTTGTTTTTAAAGCTTTTGTTAGTGACTTCCCTCACTGCCCTTGTAAACTCAGTGTGCTTCTGGGCCATTCGTGTTTTGCCAGCCTTGTGGCACTGCTGTACCCCCTGGCGATGGCAGACAACTGCACTGCAGTCCCACAAGCTCCAGAGTAATACTTGGCTACCTGTTGTGATCTCTGTACTAAGCTCTATGTACAAATACAGCTAGTGGCCGACAGATGTATATTATATGTCAGAGGTAACTCCTAGGTGTCTTATGTGAGATAAAACCTTAGTTAAAAAAATAATCCTTTATCAGGAAGATAATGATGACAGTTACAGTAGTCATATTGTAGATTTAGTTTAGATTTAAGTTCCAGTTTGTTTTTTTTTTAAATTAAGGTACAAGTTAGTGAGATACGAGAGTTCCGTATCTTGTATTTTCAGTGTAGCATATCCTACAAAGCAACGAGACTTGCTGGGAGTTCTTATGACCCTGGCAGCTCCAGTAGAAGAAAAATGGGAGTTTCTGAGAATTAGGCATGTAGGAACAGAATTTAAACCTATGTATTTGTGTGCTGTTGAAGTATGTCATGAAATAATTTTATGAAGCAGCACATCTGAACTTCCTGCCTTCTTCCATGTCTGCTTTCTAATTTCCATCTTGAACTGTGGGTAGTGCTTGGTGGTTTTCTTAGTGTGCGTTAATGGATCTTGTTGGGAAACCACCGCGCCCTCGGTGAGGTGTTGGCTTGCTGCATGCCATACGTACACACAAGTGTCTGCATGTATTTAAAAGTATGTAAGTGTGCAAATGTCTGTATGTGTCCTGCTGGATATAATAGATGTGCAATACCTGAGTGGGTATATAAATAAATAAATTAAAAAAAAGCACAACCTATTTTAGTAGTTAATGTGTAGTGATGTTTTTGTTTTGTTTTTAATAGGTAATGGAGTAACCTTGATAGTAGACACTCAGCAGCTAGACAAGTGCAACAATAATCTTGCTGAAGAGAACGAAGCGCTGGGAAAACCTAGAAATAAAACTTCAGAAACACTTAGTAAACATTCTTCAAATTCTTCATCAGGTCCTTTATCGTCATCATCGTCTACGCTGTCCAGCTCTAGTGATGTAGTAAGTAATGGAGTTTTTCTGATTTTATTTTTTTAAAATTTATTTGGGTTTTTTTTTCTGATTTGTATTGCTACAGAACACATTTTGAAAGCTTGGAATCCTAGTTAGTTATTTCATTCAGAATCCTAACTTGCATGAGGTATTGGCTCTTATGCAATTTCTACACGTGTAAGTTCCAGTGTGTTTTTGACACAGCACATATAGAAAGTGAATACAGTAGATAAAAAGTTTCATGGCCCTCTTTTTCTCTGGGAAAACTGTATTTCAGAAAAAGGACTGGTAGTCCTAAGCCATATGCTTTAAAAAAAAAAAAAAAAAGCCTTAAAAAATATCTGTTTGGGAATTCTGTTTAAAAAATAAAAGGCAAATCCCCAAATCAGAATCATGCATCAAGACATTTTTAAATCTGTCCATTTTACTCAGAATTCTGGATTGAAGGAGTTTTAATATCTAATGAAAACAATCACATTTTAAGTGTTTGTCCACTGCTAGCTTTATTTTTAAGGGAACACTCACTTGTAGGAAAACTCACTAATACTTTACATTTTCCTGAAGGATTCTGATGGAACACCTTGCAAAACCTCTAAACAATTGAGTTGTCGTCAATCTACCACAAACAGAGTGGGGTCACAAGAAGTGTCACTGGAATCCTCTCAGTCAAGTGGGAAAACACAAAATAGCCAAACAGCCAATACATCCAGCAACACGAACAAATCTCAGGTTTGTGGAATGTTTGAAAACAACAACGGTAGAGATTATTTGAATATTACATGTCCTCCATGGAAGGGTAGCTTGTTCTGGAAAGGAAATGCTGTTTTTCAGCTCCCCTTTACCCCACTAAAAAGCTTTGCGTACTGATTGTATCTGAAATCACCTGGTTCTCTGTTTAGCTTACACAGATGAGTTTGCAACAGTGGCTTTCCCAGCCTTAAAACAGATGAAACTGGATTGGTTTTGTTTTGGGAAATCTGGATTTGCTGGAAGTACACAGCCGTGTTGCACCCAAAAGCATGTCAGTTCAGTCTTGGCTACAGAATTTGAGAACTAATGAGGCTTGCCTACATTTAGTGAAAAACAATTAGCAGAAGTGTGTGTTTAACACTGTGACTCGCTGCTCAGTTAGCTGTTGATACTTGTTGAACTGTCTTTCATTAAGGGAGATGAAGATTCCTTGCTGATACTTGAAATTCCCACTTGTTTCCACCTAAAGACAAATATCTTTATAATGAGACCTCCCAGAGCTTATGCATTTAGGGGATTTCTCATGTTGAGGAATGCTTCTGTGACAACTCGGTCATCTAGAAATACTGTCTGCCTCTATATACTGTATATTTGGGGTATATACAGTTTTAAATTGTTATGCTTTTTCAGAATTTAGGAGTTCTTTAATAAATGATAAATAGTCTAGCATCTTCTGGAATGTTATTCCTGAAAAGTAATTCTCAAGACTTGCCTCCTGCTTGCTGACGACGTATCTCTAGCTAGTAATGAGACCGTTTACAAACTAGGCCTTTCGATGTACCATGAATGCATGTTTGTCTTATTACGCAGAGGTAATTCTGGTGCTGGAATGTGAATGTGACAATGTGAGATATTCTACATCTGTAAACAAAGATGCGGTATAAAATTAGTCCTGCTCTTAAAAAAACGTTCTCCTAATTTTGCACAGAAGATGAGATTTGAGCAATCTTCACCTGTCATCTCAGATTATGGATTTACATTTCTGTAAAACATTTTTTTGATGGTTGCAAAGTAGGAGCGATAGAACAGTTCTATCCTTTTCAAAATTCAGAGTGCTCTGCTCTTCTCTCTCAACCTGCATGGTTTTGGGTCTAGAGATGGGCATTTCTTTGCAACCACCAAAGTGAAAGGTTTTGTGGTACTGTGCTGCTTTTGGCTTAGCTTCTTTTGCCACATCCATTTTTTTTTTTTTCCAAGTGTAGCACCGTCATGAGGTAACATCCTCATTATCCAGAAGTAGGGTTGTGTAATTGCCACAGCTTTCTTTTTTTAGCACTGATTTGCCATGTTCTTCTTTTACAGCATGGATCTGCACGGTTATTTCGCTCTTCTAACAAAGGCTTCCAAGGTCCAACAAACTCAAGCCACGGTACCTCAGTCACAAACAAACAACACCAAGGCAGCAAATCACACCATCAGTTTTTCCACGGCAAAAAGAGGAAACACAAGAGGGATGCAGCCCTTTCAGACCTTTGTAGATAGTTGCCTATTTTATGACTGTTCTTCTGTGTGCAATGATCTCATGCTACAGGATAGTTTGATAGTGACTCCTTGGATCTCTTCCGGAGCTTCAGACTGTTCAGACATTGATTAGCAACTGCATTTTTTTTTTTCCCAGCTCGCCACGGAACGGATCATGAAGATTGATCACTGCAAAAACAAATAAACCCAAAAAAACAAAACAAACAAACAAAAAAAAAAAACAAAAAAAAAGGAAAAAAAAAAGAAAGAAAAAAATTTAAAAAGAAAAAAATTTAAAAAAAAAGAGGAAAAAGGCTGCTCATTTGATAAGTCATATGCTACAACAGGGTCATTTAGAATATAAAAGCTTGAATGTAAAATAAATGTATTTCCCATCAGCTCATGCTGACCTGTAGAGGTAGTACTCAGTGTGTCTAGGGGGTGGTAACAAACAAATAAAACACAAAAAATAGGAAAAAAAAAGCAAAAAATTGTATTTTGAGGGAAACCCAGCCTTTAAAGGTGAAAGTAATTTGTGCATGATTTTTTTATTATTTTTGCATATACTTACCATTTTATTGTGTATATATAGATGACCATATAGGAAAACTGACATTTGTAATAGTGGATTTGTTAATACTTTTTACATAACATTACTGTTTAAATTGTAAACATAAATTTTTCTCAGGATTAGTTTGGAAAATAATCTGAATTGTCATCTTAACATCCATATAAAGAGACATTACTAGTTATATTGCTCAGAATTTCTTTTCTTGGCATTTAAAGGATTTAATCGAACATTTGATCTGCAAAAGCTGTTCCTCTGAAAGAAAGGTTTATGGTGGCAAATGAAGTTTTTCATTTGTATAAAGTGTACATGTACTTTGTGTAGACACTGAGCTTGTCATCTCGGAGAAGTAACCTTCACCTTGTTTTCTAGAGTGCCATCGTTTCAGGCAATGGGGTTTTATAGTTGCATCGTTCTTCCTCCCCTCAGTGGTCACTCCCAACCCTTTCTTTTAAAGAAATACAAAGCCACTTGGGGTTTTTTTTCCTGTTTGGTTGTTGATGGTGATTGTTTTCTTCTTTTTTTTCCGTTTAAAAATACCACACAAACAAAACTCGGTTTGTTACAGACGTTTTCATTCCTGGGCTGCTTTAATCCCATGCCTCTTTGTTTGTGCCTTCCCTCCTCCTTCCAGGTCTGGGTTTTTTTGTCTTTTATATTTTTGCTAACTCCTGTAGGAGATGATAACTGTTGAAGCTTTAAGTGAATTTTACAATTAAAGTATTTTTTTCTCACTCCCCTCTTAGGCATTTTTATATTTACACTTAATTACTGAAAAAAAATCAACACAGAGCAACAAATAATGAAATATATTTTGTATTGCCTTAAAGACCCAAACCTTTCATATCTCATGTTATTTCTTCATTGATCTAGTTACCATTTAATTTAAACTCCACCTTTGTCTGGTTCAGTTGCATTACAAGTCTAGGTTGCGGTTTGATGCCATGAATGCAAATTAAATGTGTAATTACACTCACAGGCATAGCTTGGAACAGGAGCTGGGACACTTCAACGGTAGAAAGTTAAGTGGCATTTACTTTCACTTATTTCTTTAAAGAGGAAAGTCTGTACTCGGCATATGTGGCTGTATTAAATGCAGCTATTCCGGAGATGATGATTTTATAAAAAGTGCTATTAGCTTTTAGAAATTTTTTTTTATATACATTTACAGAATACTACAGACCAACCTGACTTTTAATGGGCACTAAGGAGTGCAATGATTTTTAAAGTGAAATAATGCTAGAATAAGACCAGAACTGATGTCATCACTTTAATAAACATTTTCAATGTGTTAAAGTGTTTTACTTCAAAAAGGAAAAAAATATATATTCCAAAGATATGAAAAGTCGTAACATTTACTCAAACACTAAGCTTAAGTGATGTTAATTTGACAATGTTTTCTTTAAAAAAAATTAGTTTCATATTTTAATTTGATCAGATAATTTTATCAACAAGATGTTGAGCTTTTGTTCATAGAAACTAGTAAAAGTTGTACCACATTATGCATAATCACAGTATTTATTTTGTTTTAGATTATTGTGAATGTGTAGACTTATGTTCACCGCTTAGGGAACAATTATTTATAAATTATATTAATCCAGTATTGTTAGCTGCTATTAGCAAAACTGTTCCAAAACTTTAAAGCTTACAAAGATCTGTATCGCATTTACCACACTGAAGTGTTTTTAAAAGAATCACCCTCATTGTTGAAAGCAAATGTACTCTTAGGGTGCAGATATTAGTGTTCCAATAAGCATGTGATAATTTTAAGGTGGTGGTAGCGGGAAGATAATCTTGATTCCATTGGGAATCTTAGGTTTGCCTCAATTTATGGTTTTCATAAATTTAATGGAAAATAGCTTTTCCTGGACTGCTCAAGTTTCTTTTTGGTAAACAGTATCTTTCTAAAAGAAAAAAAGAAAAAAAAAAAAAAAAGCATGAAGGAAAAATTGAGGTATTTTACATTGCCTCAAATGACCAGCATTGTATTCATAAAATACTGTATATCTTGCAAATCTTTATTTAAACAGAACAGTTGAACTGTTCGTTTTTCAATCTGAAGTAAAATACTTTCAAGACCTTTTAGTTTGCCTGCTCATTTGTCTTGTACATTTCATCTCTGTATTTGACTCAAGTCTAATTCCTTTTTGAGTTTAAATACTTTTGTGAAGATTTTGTGAATATATGAAAATAAATGTTTAATCTAACTACTGCAGTTTATCACCATTCTTGACGCTTACCCTGTTTTTTCCTTCACAGTCCTGTGGAAAGAGCAGACTGCTCAAGGCGCTTTGTAACGTTTTTGTGTAGTATCTGGGTGCTTCCGCAGCTGAGCGTTGGGCCCCTCTGCCTGGAATTTGGAAGCTTGTTTTGTTCAAGTGGGCCTGGTCTGCCATGTTTCCTCCCAGGAGAGCTGAAGCAGAGTCTGTATGCCTGAGAATAAGTGGAAGAATATACATGTGTAAAGGGTTCTTAATGTATAATTTTTCTCTTAACTTTCCTCTGTGCTGTACATGGGAAACTTGTGCAAGGATGTGTTTTCTTTCCCTTGCGAACTCAGGTTAAGGGCTGTGTTCCAGCTGCAGGACACAGCTGTCCACAGCTGCCACGCTGAGGAGGGCGTTGCAGAAATACGCAAAAGTTAATTTGAGTTACCTTCAGCTAGAAACAGTGTTTAGCATAATTCCTGAAGCACAGTTGATGTTGCCAAAGTATGCTCTTAACTTTGGTTATCTTCCTTGCTTGCATAAATCAGTGCACACACTGGAAAGTTCTTGTCGTTGTGCTGCTGGTAGTCTACAAAGACCATCTGAAATAAATAAGCTGAAATGTTTATATATCTTCTTGTTTGACATTAGATTATTTTGTTAAGGGTTTTTTTTACTTTTTTTTTTTTAAAGAATAGTTCAAATGGTGTTTATAGTTAAAAGCTGTGTGTTTATTGATTTTATTCTTTTAAGTTGCCAGTCTTCCACCTTGTGGCAGAAAAGAAGCTGAAATGTAAGTAAACTTTCCCATTTGTGAGACATGACCTGATACTGACCTCCATGTTCTGTGCAGCTTCCTCAGAATTCACAGCTCAGGTTTTTAAATGTTTATAATAGACTTGTTTTCCTAGAATTTAATCTTAAGAAAATAATCAGAAGTCAAGTGGCTGGTGGCAACTTTTAAAATGTACTTTCAAAATGGAACTTTTAATTTTTTTGTCTGGAGTAATCATGAGTGCGTCCTAAATATAACGTGAGCAACTGATTAGAAAATAGTCTCATCTTGAAAACGTAAATAAAAGCAGCCAGCCATTTGACATCTGGATGGATGTTAACACTGATGATAGATGATAAAACTGAACGTGAGACTCCGACTTTATTCCCTGGAGAGTAAAAGCTGTAAGAGATTACAGAGTATGTAATTACTCCAGAAGAGAGTATGTTTACCTATTTAGGGGCTGTAACAGAAAATACATCTAATTATTCCAGCTACTATTAAAGTGCAGACTAGTGATTATTTATTCTGCAGACTCCCTAGAAGTTGCTTCTTAATAGTGCAATATAGTTTTCTAAGAATCAAGTTTGCCATGTCTTGAAACTGTCTTGAAAGTGCAGAATTTGAGAGCTTTATTTTTCTAGCTACTTTGTAGTGTTGCCACAAGTTCTCCTCAAAAATGTTTTCCAGGTGCAGTGACCTAAATGTAAATGTGCTTTGACTCTGTTTCCATGAGTCATTTACCAGCAGTTCTGACATACGTGTTCGTGGTTTCATTTGTAAGTTGAAACCAGCTTTACAGTTCTCATGGTGCTTTAATTACATCATGGTTGTAGATTTTCCTGTGTCAAAGTTACCGGGCTCTTCCCGGTAGTAATTTGCTCTGAACCTAATGAACTAATCTTCAAAGGTTGATTGTTAGGATGTTTGAGATGATCTGAGAGAAATTATTCAGCACCAAGAATCCTTTGCAGGTTACTCAATGAACAGCATCCTGAGTAACACAGGAATTAAAATTCACGTGGCCTTACTGGGTCTTTACAAGGCCAAAGTTTGTGTCAAGTATCTACTTGAAAAGGAAATGGGAATGAAAGAGCCGGAAAGTGGCTGTTGCTTGTGCATTTTAGTTAAGGTAGTGCTAGATCAAATCAATCTATATTTCAGATTACTGTAAAATTTAGATCAGTTAAATTCTGAACAGGTTTGATTTTAATTCTTAGTGTATTTAGTGATTTCCCCGCCATGACCATTCTATCGATTTGTGGACTCCAAAAACTTCTAACAGAAGTGCGGTGCTTTTGTTAAGACACCTTGACCCGACAGTTCAATAGGCCTCTCTCTTGGCAGTAGCAAGCTTAAAAATTGCCTGTTCCTGTTTGCTCCTTCCTGTAGCAGTGTAACCAGCGGTGAACTTGGGCAGCTATGACATGGGGAGTTAGTTTGCTGTAAATGAATTGGTACAAGGTGATAGGATCCTGAAAATCACTTCTGGACACAAGTAAGGGAAGACAAAAAAGAAATCTTGGAGATCCTCCGTATAAAAACCATTTGGAGGAATGCTGTCTTTCTGGCTTCCTAGATGCATGAACAATGAGGCGCTGCGCCGTCTTCTAATGAGTCAGTGTGCTCAGACATTACTACTTGTCAGATGCTGAATGGCCTGAGCAGTGAATCTGCTTGCCATTTAGACTGATATGGGTATGTCTTGGTTCTGCTCTCCTGCTAGTGGTCCTTTGAAAGTTGTCTTTGAAATCCTTGATGGCTCTTGATATTTTAAACTTGCTGAATTGAACCTCCTCATCCTTCTTTAACTGAGTCCACCCTTCGTTTTTTATGACCCAGAGATCTGATGGCGAGTATGGCATTTATCAAATCCTGTCCCAACAGGCTATAGTGAAGTGGGAAGGGATGGAGACCGATAGTGCTTTAAAAAGGGTATTGCCTGCTGCTACAGCTGCTTTTTAAAGAAAAATAAAACCTCACAAACCTCATTAATTGAGCAGGTTGAGTTGGCAATACATCCCCCTAGCCCTCACTGAAGCTAGTTTCTGTGCAAATCATTCAAGAATCTAATGTTTGGATGTTAGACTAAATATATATATATTTTTTTTTTTAATTAAATCTTTCTGTATAATGAAGCCCTAGTTTCCCTAGTACAAAGCACCTGAGGAAGAAACTTCTCAGCTGTATGCAAGAGCTGGCTTGTAAGGAATGCATTTGTGTGGTGGTAGAGGAAGTCTAAGGAACCATGGGTACAGATTTGGTGAGTGTTTTGCTTATTTAAAATTAAAAAAACAAAACAAACTCTTGTATATAAAGCTACTTTTGTTTCTGTGTGAAGCAATGTTTGACTCTTGAGCTGAAATATCATTAAGCAATCAAATGTTTCTGAATAGCTATTAGAGAAAGTAATCGCTGCTCTCACCTGCATTTTCCCAGGTCTAAAGTTTATTTACTGAACCAGATTTAGTGACAGTGAAATCTGAAAATAAACCTGCTTCAAGTCACTTGTTTATGCTGCCTGCCAGTGTACCACAACAATGCCTGTTCTGAACGTGAAGTTCCCATCTTAAAAAAAATCCCAAAACAAATTCACCTTGCTGGTCTTTGTACAACAGGTTGTTGCACCTAGAGTATGAAGAAATATTTTTCTTACACCAATAACATTTGTTTTAGGTGAAATGTGCATTAATGGTTGCTGTTTGCATTGTCCTCCTTCTGTGGCCTGTTTCAAAACAAAACTGTTGTTCATTCTTACAAGTAGAGGACTGATTAAGGCAGGTTTGGATTTTTTGCTTCTCTATAGTGGATCTTGAATCAAACTAATTTCTGGTTGCCTGGTAATCAGTAAGTATGAAAAGACCATTCTTAGAAAAATCAATGGCTAACCCAGTAGAAATCTTTCATACTGTCTTCCTTCAATGCTAGCTTGTTTGCTTGTGCTCGTCAAAATTTTTGACAGTGCAAGGGAGGAATAACTTACAAAATAATTCAATCTTTTCTACGAGATTTTTATTCATCTCAAAGCATGTCTTACTAAATCTATGTTATGATATCAACTATTATCCATCAAGATAACATCGTAAAGCAATCTAATTGCTGAAAACTTCACGTATCTCTGAGCTGGAGTGTGCGCCATCTAGTGATTTGCTTTTGTGCAGTGTCTAAGCTACATACTCCCAACTACAAAAGGTAGCTTGAAGGCTTCTGTTTTACCATGTTTTTATGCAGACAATAGCACCATCAGGTAGTAGTAACTTACCTGGTAATGCTGAGCTACTGTCTGCACTTACGCATCCCAAATCTCACAGATTTTGACTGTTCTGAAGGTATGGCTGAGAAAACTGAATTTTGTTGCCTAAAAAAAAAAGGTTAAGCAAAATCAGTAGGTTCAAAAGCCATGGGGTAAGAGTGGTACCAGCTATTAGGAAGAGGAGCCGGGGCAGTGGGTTGCCCTGGCATCTCCAGCTGTGCAGCCAGGCAGCCTTCACCTCCTCCAGCAAAACGGGCCAGAGACCACCCTGGCCAGCTCTCGTTGCCCTGGACCTGCTTTCCAACACAAAGTGCTTTAAATAAATACATTTAACAACTAAGTACTTCTGAATCCTTCAGAACGAGGTCACATGATGGTCAGTCAAAACCAGAACAAACTACTTAGGAGTGCAGGCAAATAAAGAAGTTGGGAATCTGGAAGCTGAAGGAAGGAAGCCAACTTTTGCAGTTACAGAGACCAGTGGTCTGGTACTTTTACTGTGCATGGATAGTCATATTTAAAAAAACAAACCAACCAAAAAAACCCCCTAAATCTTCAAATGGCATTACCGCACTTCATTTCTATTGAATGAAGTAGTGTTGTGGATTACAGTGGTGATTTTAAAGGAGTGTTTCTGAAGTAGAAGCAATAGAAAACAGTAAGTCACGAAGTAATGCTAGTCCTATAGTTTCTGTATTATGTACCTTTTTTCCACTTACCAACACTTAAAAAGCTGCCCACAAAAAACAGTAGTTGTGAAGTCTTACTGTATTTGTACATTTGGGAGAGTCTGAATGTTCTGATGCTGCCTAGTAAGGGAAGAGTACAATTAACAATTGTGATGAGCTGGTGCAATACTAAAAGGACATAAATTAGAACTGACGTTTACTTTTCTGATGTCACTATTACAGACTTACTTATTTTAATTTCTTGTTTTGTGTTCTCATCAGCATCTCTGGTTTTATACATTTTTTCCTACCTATGTGCCTCATCGGAAATCACAGCTGTCCTGTATCCTAAGCAGGTTGCTGGCATCGGTTAAGACTGAATTTTATGAGCTGGATGGATCACTGTTAAAGAACAGCAAGTATGCAGTTTTGATACAGTTGTGTTAGAAGCTAGCTAAGTTTCTTCCCTGTTCGATCCACATGGAAGAAAATTATCATAACAATACCAGTACAACCCACTGTTGTGTGGACATGCTAAAGCACTAGACAATCCTTATCCTGAAATTAATCACTTCCCAGCTGATTTCAGTTAATAATGTGTTGTACTGGAATGATGAAGGTGCAGTATGAACACAATTTTAACATTACTATATCAATAAAAATTCTTAGGTTTTATTGCAAAGGAGAGAGATCTTTGCTGTTGCAAATTTGAGGTTACTCATTTGCCTTACTCCAAGAATTACCACTAAAAGCCTGGTTCTGTTGAATTCAAGGGGAGGTTTCCTACTGATTTCAGTGAGATCAATTTTATCTGTTTTTTTCCTCTGATTTTTCAATCTTTTGATTTCAGAGTTTCAAAGACTTTCAACTTTTTTTTTTTTTTTTAAGCAAAACCTAATGTATATACATCAGTAGAGTGATTAGAACTATGCAGGCATCTTGCTCAGTTATAGACCACCCATTAACACTTAGTGACTTGTCTTCCAAGTTTGCTTAGAAGACAACAGTTAAACACAGCTGAAATGTCAGAAGCCATGCCAATCAACAGAGTAACTCTACACAGCTTGTGGATTCTTGGACTAGGGGGTGGGTGAAGGAGAAGGTGGTGCTAGAGGCCCTTCCTCCAGCTCCTGGTGAATGGCGAAGGACCTCCTGCACCACAGACTCCACCAGGGGTGGGATCCCAGGGACTAGAACCATGTTTGCCATCACGAACTAGATTAGCCGGTTGCCCACTGTTTGATCCACTGAGGTGAGGCAAACTCTTAAAACCTCCTTGGCCCGTATTTAATAGCATCGTGATGTCTGGTGGTACCAGGATGGGTTTTGATACTGGTCTTGTGAGCAATTAAAAACACCATCAGTTACTGCTGCAGCAGAACTCTGATTTCAGGATAGTAAGAAAGTAAAGCATTTCCCATCTTAGTCCCTCTCAGCTTTGGGATACTTATTACATCAGTCTGTTTGAAAATACCAGCTACTTGGAGGAAAATACACTCCGTTTCTCAGCATCAAGGAAAATAAAGGGAGGGCTATGTTCTTTACTCTGTATTTCTTTTACAATCACCATTGCAATCTAAATAAACTAATCTTCAAGAGGTCAAGTACTTCCCTAAGCTCAGTAAATTAATATTAAAAGCTAGAGCCTCGGGTAGTGAGTAATTTTTACTCCATTGGCTTCAGTATAATAGGGCTATGTTGATTTAACCAGGTGAACTTTGTCCACACACTTTTAAAATCGCTTTGTAACAGACTTCTAAAAATTTTTTTGTTAGTAATTCTGTGTTTCCTAGTGGATTCTCTTAAGAACTTCCTGTTCTAGAATTGTATTTTGATTTACATAAAAGCGTTTTCCCCTGCTAATACACGTGGTCCATTTGTTCCTTACTGATTTTTCCAAAGAGAAGCATAGAATCGTTTAGGTTGGAAAAGACCTTTAAGATCATTGAGTCCAACCGTTAACCCAGTACTGCCAAGTCCACCACTTAACCATGTCCCTAAGTGCCACGTCTACACGTCTTTCAAATACCTCCAGGGATGGTGACTCAACCACTTCCCTGGGCAGCCTGTTCCAATGCTTGACAACCCTAGAAGTTTGGGGGTTTTTTTAGAAGTTTTCCCCAATACTCAATCTAAACCTCCGCGGTACAATTTGAGGCCACTCCCTCTTGTCCTATCACTTGTTAAAAGAAGTATTCTTTTCTTTCCAATATGCCCTCCGGGCTACTAAGAGGAAGATTATTGGAAGTGCAAATTGGAAACAGTTAGCTAAATAGTTTCATCATTCACTGTGAAAATAAAATGATCAGTACTCTTCTGTGTTCTTTAAATCAATAATATATTCCGTTTTGTTGCAAATTCCACCCACAGTGTTACCATATCTAACTGAGAAATGGCCTTCCTTTCATTTATTTTCTTCCCTTGCGTAACTTGTCAATTAATGAAAAGAAAGAGTGATCCTCAATAAGACCATTTAACAGTTTTGTAGGAAGTCACAGACCAGACCAGTCACTCAGTATTGTTAAGAGTAATTCAATTTCTAGAAGAAAATGTTCCATTTTTAATACAGTTCAACTTGATTATACAGAAAGATTTTAAACCAAGTCTGATCTATAGCCCTTAGTGTAGTCCAAATCACACCTGCAAGTACAGGTAAAAGGCTTAAGCAATTAGCCAGGCACTGATTTTTCAAGTCATAATGCGTGTTCTTGCTCTGGAGAAAGAACCTGAATCACGAGCAGGATAGGAGATGGAGGTATTTTTCTGATTCTTAATCCAAGAAATGGAACAAAACCTTCTAGAATTCTGCAGTCCTTCAGTTCCTCTAGAAGAGAGCATATTAACTCCTCAGTCAGATACTTTTTTGAACTGTTGATACTTCTCCTAATTTATTCTATTATTTCACGGTGCTGTGAGTTTGCATTGGGCTTGAAGTTTTCTTTGGAGAAATTACTGCTGTAGCATTAAGTCCCACTGATGAAACCTGGAATGCTAGCAAATACGGTCATCGTTCCAAGTCAGTTAAACTCTTGGGCAACTTTAAAAGAAATAACGAACAGGACAAGTGACCTGAATAGCTTTTCATTTCCCTAAAAAACCCCCAAACGTGTGGCATTTATTGCTTTATTTGCAGTAAAGCAGCAAATGATTCCCAAAAGATTGTTCAGTGCAAACTACATAACAGCAGTGAAACTCTACCTTCTCTTTACCCTGATGCAATAAGATACTCCTGCATATAATAGCATAAACTTTACGGTCTTCAGCAGTTGATTCTAGTATTGCCCTGTAAATGAGGGTGACAGCAACGTAGCAGCTCAAAATAATGTCTCATTACATCCTTCCGAAGTATGTAGCACCTCGCACTTTGGGATTGTTCTTTTATTCGGTGTCTTTGAAATCATAAACGTACAGGAAATAGCAAATAATTTACTCAAGTTACTTGTCTCATTCGTTAAACTGATCAGTGGCCAAGAGAGTAGTGTGTGCATATGGGCACTGGTAAATAGGTGCTAAATCTCACCCAAAAGAACAACATCAAAAATGTTCTAATAAATACTTCCTACTGTAGTGTTCATTAAAGACAGCGCTTTACTCCTGGCTTTCTGAATTATAATCATGAAACTAGTGAAGAAAAGAAGAAGTTAAGGTTGTCTTGGTCACTGTTTCTGGCTATTTGAGGAACTGCAAAAAGGCAGAGTGGTAAAGCATGCTTTCCTAAATGCTGTCTGCTGTGGTATTGCAGGATGTCAAAGGCATATTTAAAAGGAGTGAATATATTTAAAAGTCTACCTGCTAATTTCAAAAGTACTGTGTACAGACTTTTAAAAGTATCGTGCTATTTAAGATCCTGTCTAACCCACAATATAGTCCACTGTATACTCACTTTCAAATTATTCCTAAGAATTTAAAAGAATAATTTCTGAGATTGTATTTCTGTTTTGCTTTCGTCATGTATATGTTTGGTCAGCAACCACCCTCTGAGTCCTATCTGACTCATTTATGGGAGCCACTGAAAATCTGAATATTGAAACATTTTGCAAATAAAATGATTCAGAAGTAACCTGCTGGGACCAAACAGTGTCATACATTTTACTAGTGTGAATAGTACAAGCATGCGTATACTGAAGGCAGATTCAACCCATGATGATTTACTAAGAGGAAATTGTAACCCCCCCATGTGAAAATTATACTTGAAGATTACTATGGTTTTCTATTTCTGCTGCTTTTAAAAATAGTGATCTTTCCCTATTTCATGATGATTCATGGCATTGGGTACTATGGCAATTTACATTGAAGCACACATCTGAATTGTACAAAACAGGCTTCTGTAATGCTCTATAACTCAGTTTGTAAATGGCACTGCAGGTAGATTTGGTATAAACACCTTACCTAAAAATACTTTGAATAAAAAATTGAAAAATAGTTTGAATTTTATTTTTTTTTATTTTTATCATCTGTGTTGCATTCTGTTTTAACTAAAAATCCAAAAGTATTTATGATACAGTTATCCGATTCAATCTTTGGAAGATCAGATGTGTGTGTGTTTAATTCTCTCGTTTTATATATTCAATATATTATGTCCATATCATTGTAGAGCTGCTGGAATTTTTTCTAAGTGAGAGTTTGAAAATCATAATACTTGCTCATCTATGAAGAATGCTTTCACAGAAGCAAATGAAACCCTAGGGATTGCTGTATTCTAATTTGGACAGTGTCATTTCAGATGGACCTTCGATTAAGTGCTATATTTTCACAATATCAAATATTTCCAGCTATCACATACGCATAGGAAATTTATTTTAGATCAATCTGTAAGTGCAAAGAGATAAGGTATTGAAATGGCAGGTTAAGTGCTATCACTTTTTCTCACCCAGAACAGAACCTTGCACTTGGGTAGTCGTGGAGTATGTCTCCCAGCAATGTCAGGTGCTCTCCAGTAAGGGGTGGTAGCATCTGCGTTGTGAAAATCAGCCCTGACTGTACTTCAGCTGCACAGCGCGCGAGAGAAAAATCAGCAGCAGAAACAGAAAAGGGGAAGTTATACGTAGCACATACAGGAGCCAATTAGCTGGACATTAATTTCCATATTTTGCTTTTTTCCTTTTACATCTGTTTTGCTAAAAATGTGTTATAGTAATTACCAGTGGTTTAAGAGTAATCTGCATAACAGCGTACATACAGCACTGAAGAGTGCTTTGGTACTGCTGCCATTAAAAAAAAACCCACAATGTCTGTCACACTGAATCATGCAGGAATTTCAGATCTTACTCTGGAATAGTAAATATTTGTGGGTACACAGAAATGATGTTAAGCAATCTATGTGGACTCTGAAGGTCCACAAAGTGTTGATGAAGTGGTAAATGGAGGCCATCTGTTCTGAAACGACTCCACTTATGATCTCAGCAGAACAATGCATTTTCCATTTCCTGCGATTTTTAGATCTTGTTATCTAATCCAGCTTTCAGCGAAGAGGAGGAATTCTTTTGGACAATCATTTTACTGGAAGATCCTTTTTCTCCTCTCTAAGAAATGGTCTGAATATCCTATGTGCTGCTTCCATCTGAACACTTGCATAATTTCCTAGTGCTTTTCAGATACATGGTATCTAAAATGGGAATGGGAAGACCTAGGTAAGATTAGGTAACTTGCTCAGGACTGGGCATAAAAGTGTCACAGGGCAGGGAACAGAGGAGCAGAGTCCAGTTTGCTTGCTGCCCAGTCCTGCGCCTCAGGTATGTAACCACTTCTTCCCCGGCTGTATTGGTTATATACTTGTCCCAAATTGCTGAAACTGGATTTAAATTCCTTTCCAAGATCCCCAGCCCTAACACCCCCAAAGCAACCTAATGGCTGGGCAGTCTCAGGAAATGTATTTCCTATTTGCCCACCGATACTCAAACAGGAGCTTAAGGGTCCAACGAAGATGTCGTGCTTGTGGTGTGTGCACTGAACCGCTGCTCCCTCCGCGAGGGGCAATTCAAGCACATAGCTCGGGCCTACAGAGTATAGAAAATACCAGCTGGCTAGCAGTACGCAAATAAAAATTGTGTTTGGTTACTAATCCATTATTGCAGTAATGGTACAACCGTGGATGACTAACGCGTGGTGGTAGCTGCAGGCAGCTGGGCACACGCCTGCCTGCCACGGGCCGCACGCAGTCACCTGTGACTAACGCCTCCCTAGATAAACTTAATCCAAAAATCCACAGAAATCAGCATTTCGTTCTGTTGCCTGGAATGAGCTTTGCGTTGGATTTACATGCGGTAGATTCTGTCACCTGCAATGAGCTTTGCATCGGACTTAGGTGTGGTAGAGCTAGGCTTGGTCTGAATTAGTGGCCAGATGTTTGAGGCTTGACACACTGAGGACTCATTGCCAGCCCGGTGAAACTCACCCAAAACGTACCCAGAGGACTAAAGCAGTGAGTAAATGGAGGAGCGGGAAACGGGTGCTGTGGGATGGCCACAGCAGTGGCCTGCAAAGGTCACGTCCCTCATCCCTGCATGCAGCCTGGCTGTGGGGAAGTTCGGGGTCCTGCCACAGGCACTCCAGCTGTGGCTGGATTTTTGAAAGCTGCCTGTAAACTTTTGTATTTTTCAGGGTCCCGGGCAGAAGTTTGCTTCCACACCTCTACAGCGTGGATGCCGATGGCTAGTCACTCTCCTTGTGTGACGGGTCAGCGGGACACAAGGGCACCCCTCACACTCTGTGAGGGACGGGGCGCTGCAGACCCTGCTCGGAGGCCTTGAGGGGGGGTGGCTGAGGGGCTCCCCCTCACGCAGGGGTGTTAAATGCCGCTGACCGCGGCCGTCCCGTTATGCGCGCGTCCCCTCACGGCCCCTGAGGAGAAGGGGCGGTGGCCCCGCCAGGGGGCGGAAGGGGCGCTGCCGCCGCGCGCGTGTCCCGCCCGTCCCGCCCTCCCTGCGCCGGGGAGGCTCCGGCGGCCCCAGAGACACCTCAGGCGGCTGAGGCGGAGCGGCCGGTGCCAGCCCTGCCCCGCTGCTGCCCGCTCCTCTTCCGCCGGCCGCAGGTGAGAGACCGCACCGGGGGGTGAGGACTGGGCTGGGGTCGTTCGGGGGCCCCGCTCCGCGGAGCGCGAAACGAGGAGTCTACATGGTTACCGCCTGCCTCTCCTCGCACCGCTTGATGCGCTTGGAAGTTTGCGGGCTCGTAAGCCTTTCTCCCAAGTTTATTTCGCGTGGAAAAGGCGGATTTGGGAAGCTGCGAGGCCTGAAAACTGGCGTGTGTTTCTGCGCAGAGGATGAATGGAGAAGTTGCTGGCTGGGCTTGCCTTTGGCATAGGCATGCACTCAAAAGCCAAAGGCTGTCTATTCTTACAGAGCAGTTTAGATCCTTTTTTTTGGCTTGGGTTTTTTTTGTGGTGGGTTTTTTTGGGGTTTTTTTTGGTTTTTTTTGTTTTTTTGGTTTTTTTAGTTTGATACAGCTTTAGATTGATACAGCTGAAGGAGGTACTTTAATATCCAGGGGAAACTTGAAATATCTGTTAGAGGGTGGGTTAGTGTCTTTTTTTTTTTTTTTTTTTTTTTTTTTACTGCTGAGTAGGTAAATTACTTCTAATCTCAGTAGGACCTGTCAGGGCATTTCTATAATGAGTATTCTGTGTTATTAAAGGGATTAAAATGCTTTATTACGTGTAGTATGGCATTTCATCCTTATGACTAGGATCTAACGTTTGCCAGTGGTGGTAAAGTGTGTCATGTCGCAGGAGCAGACCATCACCGATGACCCAGGACCATGCTAAAGTTGGTTGAACCTGAAACTTCGTTTATGACCAGTAATGCTGTGGTCAGCAGAAGTGCTGAAGACTCGCAAAGACACTTTGAAAGTGTTTTTGGACATGCAAAGTAAATAGGTGGTCTAATGTTTTAATTTGGTTTGGCATAGAAACCTGCTTTTCTCCTGTCAGTTGTGTTATATTTTATTTGTAGTGCTGTGTGCCTGATGGGCTTGGTTGTCACACAAGACCATGCTGTGCAAATATAAGGTGGGGGGAAATCCATGTCAATGCGCCTAAAAGGTGTGGGTTTGATTCTGAGGTGCCTGTGATTTATTATAGGAAATCAAGTGTCCTCTGCTGGACACTGTAATACGAAAAATTCTTCATAATAGGAAATAGGATGTAACTGTATTGGCGTTAATGACATTAGTGCTTTGTGCTAAGATTCATGATGCAGGGGTGTCTTCTTTTGTTTGTTTGTGTTTCAAAGGGAGCTAGGAACCATAAAAGGAACTCTCCTTAAAATAAACAAACAAACAAACAAAAACCCCAGGAGATATTAACTTGTTTACTTTATGTCTACAAAGGAAAATTACCACAGAGAAATTCTACATCTATTACATATTTCGAGGATAAATAAGAATAATGTGGTGGTGCCATTTTTCAAAATATTATTGTTAAGCAAGCAGGATTCCAGGAGAGAAAGAGAAAGCTTCTGGGATGGTTTGATGATTGTGTCTAGGTCAGAAATAAATAAACCAGCAAACAGTGTTGTTGTGAGTGGTTGGGGACTTCTGTTTGTTTGTTTAGCTATCCTGACCTTTGTTAAATATTAAAGTCCTGATCTGGAAGGTTTTATATGATGTGCTATAAGAAGAAGAAGAATGTGTTGCAGGCCTATGGTAAGACTCAGGATATAGTGTACTTATTGTATGTGTGTAGTATAGTAAATGAAGTACTTAAAAAAAAAAAAAAAAATCTTCATTGTAGCGGTTGACGTTAAAACCAGTATTTGCCGAAGTCACCAACACATTGACAGTTTTCCCCCTATCCAGAAATGTTGAATGGAAAATGAGGAGCATGTGGAATACCACTCTGAAAACAGTAAGCTGATACTGATTTCTAATGGCCATTATAGTGTGCTATTTCTGCTTCCAGGAGCCATTACTAACAGCAATTAGGGTCACTGGGGGTTCTTGTAGAGCAGCCATTAGCCTTTGTAATTTTTTTCTTAATGAAGCTAATGTCAACACCATTAAGAGTAAACATGAAAGATACTTCATTCCCTAACATATGTGGATATTTAAGTTCTTGTGGTTTGTGCTAAGTGAAAGAGCAGGTGCTGGCTGAGAGCTAATTAGTTTAGGTGTTAGCCTAGAGACAGATGATCATTGTCTTCTGTTAATGTGGGTGTTTGTGTAATTGCCAGTTGCTCTTAGATTAAAAAAGAAAAAGACAATACCCCCTGTGGAATTACAATAAAATCTTTAATTGGATTCTTAGATTTATTCTTGGGTTACATCTTTGACTTTGATTTAACATTACAGAGTTTATCAAAGTGACTCATTCTCTGATTTAAATTTATTATGAAGGCTGTGAAACCTGGGCTGAGATACTTCACCCAGTGATTGATCCCTCGGTCTCATGGTTTGTGTAGAAGCTACTTTTTATCTTTCTGGAAAAGGATTCAGTCTACCTGGGTTTTTTTGGTGTTTTGGATTAATGAAAAGTCATACTCAAGCTGCACTAAGCGTCTGTAGGGCTTCTGTATTGAAACATTTGGGACTTTTACTATAAAGAAATTATTTTTTGTGTAAATCAAAGATTGTTTCGTTATCATAAGAAATCAGCCTGGGAACTGAGGTTTGTAAGAGCAGATAGGCAATGGAATTAGTGTTGTCCTCTAGGTTACAAGGAGCTGCCTGCTTGGGTGCTGCTTTGACTGACTGAGGTGTGAGGATGGGTACTCGCTAGCAGTGAGCATGCGTTGGCTGCTGTCTGCTACTTGCTTTTCTCTGCTGTTCTTCCGGGCTGGATGTGGTGCTCTGTGTGAGAAGCACCTGTGTTCACAGGCAGTTCCAAAGATTTATGTATACTGTTAAAGTGGAGTTGCAGCCTTACTTAAACCAAAAAGGTCTTTCAGATGAAAACCAGGACCTGGCTGAGCCAAAGATCACTCTTCTCCTCTAAGCAGAGCCCAGGCAGTATTTGATTTCTTAATGCAGTCTCTTTAACGTGCCCTTTGAGGAGCTAACAGGTTCTTTCAGAGACTGAATACTGCGTAAATAGCAAGATAATCTATGAAAGGAGCACCTACAAAGTTTCAAGATGATTATTTGCTAAGCTGACACAGGATGTTACAGTGTGAAATAGTTTGTAACCACGGCACAGTTAGATCATCTTGTATTAGAACAAGGAAGTGCAACTTCTTCCTTAGATCATTATGGTATACTTCATAAATAGTCAATGTCTTGTGTTTGCTGAAAAATGTATTTTACTGTTTTCAAAATGTAAAATATAAAGACATTGATCTAGGATTTCCTTATACTCTTATTTAAAAAACCAACATTTTCACCTGGAAAAAAATGTTGTCTTAAAAAAGTTTTAGAGCACTTTTATCTCATAATAAAATAATTATCATTGTTATCTCCAGAGACTTGCAAATAGCTTTAACTATTGCTGTTGCTTGCCTTTTGCTTCTTATACTATCCTCTCTTCCTGAGCCACCTTGGGTAGGATCCAGGCTCTGTCTTGCAGCACCAAGCAGCAGGGTAGTCCATACATGCAGGTAGAGGAGCAAGCAATACATTCCATCTTTTCCTTGGAAGCGTTTTTCTTTGCTTAGTAAGTGTAACGTAGTGTATAGATGTTGTAATAAGATTTCCTGCATACTATGTGTAGGTTGCCACTGCTGTGTGTTATCTCTTCAGAATTAATAAAATTCAGGTGTAAAAGGTGAAATAATTTTTTCTAGGTTACTCAAACATAAATGGCAAAATTTAAGTAGATCATGGGGCTGCTGTTTGTTTTCTAATCAAGGCATTGCTTTACCTCAGTGGCTTGGAGTTGTGACCTGAGTTTGTATCAAAATGTATCCTTCAAACTTACTCATTTTGTGTAGTCTGTTTTCAGTAGCATTTTTATAAAAACCAAATAAACCTTCTCTTTTGTGGCAGTAAGGCTGCTGATTTGATCTTTACAGCACAGGCCCACAGCTCAGAGGTTTCAGGTCAGTCGGTGCTTTAAAGATGAAACAAAGTCAAAGCTGGCTCTTGTGTGCCACAGGGCTGCACATACTGCTTTTCCTCAGAGCTTCTACCACAGCTAATGGCCAAAATGTTCCTCCCTTTAACAGCTGTTCTGTAATCCTCATTTCAGCATGAAAAGTAACTTCTGGTCTGTAATTAGAGAGAAGGAACAAACAGGGTGTGTTAAACTTCTGTTTCTGGGCATAAAACTAAGTGAATAAGTAATGCATTCTAGGTAAAAAACAGAAATAACAAAGATTACCAAGGACATAAGTAATGGCTAAGTCAGAGAAAGGTGACAAGTTTCTTTCAATGCAGCTGGCTGTTTCTGGCAGCTTCTCCCTGAAGTGCCCTGGTGCTATGTCTGTGTTCGCTGTAGTCTATGTGTGTTTGCTTTGCTCAGGTAGCTTGCAGGGCCTCCTGGTAGAGATAATTGAACGAGATAATTTTCAGACTCATTCTCCTGTATCCTGCATCACAGTTTGTTTAAGAGTAGTGATAGGGCTCTGTACCATCTTCTGTTCTAAGTGATGCAGAAACAAGTATTGTTTGACATGTGAGTTGTCATCCAGCCCACAACAGGAGTGTGTTTTTCTGAGATGCTCAGCAAGTATAGTAATAAATTTATTTATTTATTTATTTATTAATGCTGCCTTGTAAATGGCTGGTTACAAAGCCGCAAGCACACTCTTGTAATATAATCAATATGAATATGTTTTAAAAGGACTTTAAGCTGTAAGGTCTTAAGTGTGCATGCTTTATTTCAAGGAAGGAGACAATATAGTAAGTGTTTTGTAGGTAGATAATTGTAGAAATAGTTTACGTGTGACTGTATAACTTTGTTTTTAATTTGTTACTTTTCACTCTGAAGTTTTGTTCTGACTAATAATGACTAGTTAGCATTTCAATGAGTTGAACAAAATATTTCAGTAAGAAATACACTTTTCATTTGTAATATAGCCTGGGTTTCAGTCATTTACTTAATGTCCAATCTGTGATGTTTTCTGCTTTATTCATTTATATAAAAATAAAATGCATTCATACTAAGAGGTTCTTCTAAAGAACTAGTTGATGATCAAACCACTTAGCAGTGACTAATTCTTACTCAGATACTGTTTTCCATCCAAGCTACCAAAATGGTGAGGAAACAAGGGTGCCAATAGAATGACAAAGCACATGGAAGGGCTGGGTAATGAGTGTGGCTGGGAAGAAGCTGTCAGAGCTCCCCGAGGTTTATTCAAAGTCAGCTGATATTAATGGAAATGGGCAATAAAACTCTGATAATTTAAATGCCAGATATTCTTAGCACCTGGCTCACATCAACCTGAGTCTATCTGTTATGGTATTTCAGGTAGGACCTGCTTGCTGGAAAGAGCTTAAACTTAGTCAGGCTGTGGGGGAAAAAAACCAGACCAGGTCAAGTTGAGAGAGGATGAACTTTGTACTGGGGCTTTTCTGTGTGTCTCTGTCTTTTTCTCTGTTATTGCTACTGAGCGTATGTGGGACTAAATCAAAAAATAAATTCCAGTAGCAGAACAGAATTTTGGTTTCAGTTTCCTCATTTGAAAGGAAGTTGGGGTACGGCTAGCAAAACTTCCTCGCTTCCTGATGCTTTCTGCCTGATCTTCTACTCCTGCTTTGCTGGTGGTTTCAGCCTGCTGCCATGCAGGCGGATGTCGTTTCAATGCCAAGGAAACAAACATATATGTATATTTGTGAGATGCTCATTTGTTGGAGTAAACTAAAATAAATTACAGAAGACATGAGAAATGTATGTAGTTATTACTAGTACATTTTAATCAGGAACTGGGTTTTGAGGTTAAAATGCTTTAAAAAAATCTTATCATGGATAAAGCCAATGAAACAATTCTGATACTTTAATTGTGCAAGTTCTTACTGTCTTGCTTATTCTATGTGTAGCCCATATCCTAGTGTATGTAGGCCCTGTGCAGATTATTAGAGGACAGGAGAAAAATAAAGGCAAAGACTGCTTCTGTAGTTTTGTAACTTCTAGGTTTTCAGCCTGATTTACTTCAGTCTGCCATCAGAAGGGAGGGTGGCGTGAGCCTTTTCCCTTGTGTTGGGTCAGAGGTTCTGCTCACGAGGGGGAAAACAAGCAGGTGTGTCTGGTGGGCTAAAGCTGTGATCCTGAGGTGCACCCCATGTCCATGCTTGGTGATGGTCAGCACCAGGCAGCTGGGAGCAAAGGTGCCTCCTTGCTTTGACTGCCTGGCTGTATGTCTGTTTGACTGTATGGCTGAAGCTTGATGGAGCCTGGCTGGGCATTTAATGATAGCTATATAAAATATTTTTTTTCTAGAAATATTCTCACCTGACTTTGCATATAAACACGGGAGTAAATGCAATGAAGGGTGTGATTTTTATGGTGTAGCTAGGCTGGCTCAATGAGCAGCTGTTGCTAAAAGTGGGCAGCGCTGCTCGCTTCCTGCCCCTGTGCTCCCAGCCCTCCCTGAAGTCAGCACTCGTGCTCATCTGACCTGTTGGTGAGCTGATTCATGGAACTAAAAGGGCAAAAAGCTATTATTTTTAATAGAATAAACATTTTTTAAAGTGTGTTTTTTTAAATATTTTTTTTTTCCTGTAGGAGCAGAACAGCCAGGCTAGAGGAAGTGGCAAGAACAAATTGTTGAACTTCTGGAGGGACAGGCGGGGACGGTTCCCTTCTCTTCAGCAGTGGCTGTACTGTAAAGCTGTGCTCCTAGTTCAAGTATACTTCTGCAGACACTAGAAAAGTGACCTGGACTGTGTTTTGATTTGAGGTATTGCCAATTGAATCGTTAGCCCAATTTCAGTACTACTTAAAGAGCTCTGTTCCTCTGCTTTACTTATGCAGAGGAAATGAATGTGAAAATATTTCACTGTAGTACTTTTTAGAAATCACCTATAGTTGTGGGTTTGGTTGTGTGGTGGTTTTTTTGGTTTGTTGGGGTTTTTTTGCAAGTTCCTGAGGAGTATCCTGTTTTGGATTTAGTAGTTCTTACTTTTTATTTTTAGTCTGCTAATTGTAATGCAGTAACAATCACAAGCCCCCCCACTCCCTTTTTCCTCAGGATACTACACTTTTAAAACAAGACCAAAGATGCATGAAGTTCTGAGAAAATGAGAATTTAATCTGATAACAGTATAAATGCCATGTTTAGCTTTCAAATAAATAGGAAAAAATACCAGTATAGTTACTCTATAAAAAAAAAATGTGATGCAGTTCTTGCAGTGCCACAATAGGCAAAATTCCACACAGGCAGGTTTATTTTCCTTGGTAAGCTGATGTGTTGATTACTTGCATGTTCAGAGCTCACTTGCAGAGCTGTAGAACATGATTTAGTGACACAGATTGTCAGCGTGAGCAGAACTGCATATGAGTGTTAATTGCTTCTGGTCAGGTGCAGACCAATTAACAGTGTTGGTAGATAAGGCAGATTACACTGCAATTCGTGAATAACATACTGGAAGAATAAAGTGGGAAATTTTGTTTTTCAAGGTTCTGGGCAGATTTAGGCAAAAGTTAGTTGTTGTTCTTTTCTTATTATATTGGCTGTGTGTTCCATAATTGTTTATCAAGGACATTTACACAGGGAATTTATATATAGTTGTAGCTAAACAAGTTTACCAGAGAAGTGTTAAACACTTGTTTTACATGTTGAATTAATTTGTCCTACATTTATGCAGGCTGTTGTATTAAGAAATGCATTCTGCTGTACTTATTTTGAACTGCATTGAAATACGGGTGATCATCAGTGATGGTTAGGCTTTTCTTGGAGTTGTCTCCGCTGCCAATAAAAATATGTATATGTATATATAAAGATACGTATACATGTAAATGTATAAATAAAGAAAACTAACTAAAGTGTTATTTCTGGAGGCTTCAGAATCTAAAAGGTACTGTGCTTGTTTCTTTTTATCTTTCTGGATGGCTTCTCATTATGTTTTGTGTATCAGTACCCCAGGCATCATCCTCTGGGCTTGTTCATTTACAGATGGGTTTAAGAAGCACTTGCCAAAAAAACCCGTAACAACCAAACTTAATGACTTGCTGGTACATCTGAGCAGTGTTGGCTGTAGAAAGTATGGGGAAGCTGGGAATCAGTTAATTTGCTTTCTCATTTAAATCAAGGCAAGGAGTGAGGCAGCACTTCTGCAGTGCAGTGTATTCAGCGTAGCTTTCAGCATGCTGAATATCATAGTGTTAAGTTGGAGTAGCTGTAAAGAGAGTGAGGTGTTGCAGTTCTTACATGCTGTAACAACATTCTCACTAGAAACAGAGGGGCTTTCAAGAGGGGAAACAAGTGAGGTGGTGGGGGAGGAGGAAGGATTTCTTTTAACTGTGGCACTGCCCTCACAGAACTGGGATAACTGTAGGTTGCACGCAGGGGAGACCTAATTATTTTGTATTGTAATACTATAGTGGTCCTGAGAAAAACTTGCCCCAACCCACAGTCAGGCTAGGTAAGTGATGACGTTGAGGTGGGGACTCTGGAGGTACCAAAAAGGGGAAGGCAGTGTATGCCTTCTGGAAACCTGGTGTGTTTTAAAAGCACTTTTGCATGCAGCTACATAACACATTGGAGATAAAGTTGTCCAGAAATACATTGTAGTTGCTGTGACTTGAACTCCGCTCTAGGAGCAGTGGCCCAGCAGTGGACAGGGGAAGCGTGCAAACTCTGAAAGGGGAACAATTACATCTCTCTTTTCGGTGTGGTGCTTGAATTTTAGTAAATTCTCTTCCTGCATGCTGGTTAGAGGTGCTATCTCCCTGATTCATGCCTTCTCTGCAAGACACCAGCTAGCTGTATTTGTGTCCACCCCATATGAGAGTGCTTTAAGCACCTTGGGGTTCTACATGCTGTCTCTTGGGGCTTGCTCACCGAGTCTGAACCTTGGGAACAACTGTTCTGGGCCTTAAAACCACTGCTGGCTGACTGCATCTGCCTGAAGTAGGCTTCTTCACGGTCTCATCAGCTAGGAAAACTTAACTCTTGGAGGCATAAAATAGCTGGCAAAGACACATAGGTAGTTGTGGGGGGGAATTTTTAAAGCAGGTTTCCAGGTGATGCTGGAGATTGCTGGTCAGTGCAAAAGAAACTATGCTGCATGCTTTTCCCTGAATCTCCCTTCTTTGGAGTGTTCTTTGGGATTTGGTCGATGCTGTCCAGAGTTCCTGTGTTCCCATTCCTGTACTTGATGCTCCCAGCACAGGCTTCTCTTTGCTTTGTGAGAAAGATCCAAGCAGACTTTGATTCTCTTGCTGTTCCTTCTGCTGCTGTGTGACCCTCTGGTCAGCTGCAAACCCTTGGGTGGTCTGTTGCATGGTTACCACACAATTTGAGTTCAGACCTGAAAAACTGGTTTTTATAGGTATTAACCACCTGTTCTGCTAGAGAACAGCCCAGGTAATTGTGGATGTTCTTTAATGATGTCTTGTTCAGCAGTGGAGGCTGAGTGCCACTCCTCCACCCTTGCAATGCCATACAGCCAGCCCTTCCTAACTGTATTCCCCTTCTTGAACAAAAAAATGTTATGTTTAAAGGGCCTTAGTAATGTCCAGCTGAACTTCAGAAAATGTTTGTAGGTTCTTGTGATAGTCATAAGGAATTTGTGGTAGTAGAGCAGAGCTGCTTACAAGAGTATTGTTTCCTCGCCCACTCCAGAAGCATATGCAGTCAGGCTACGTGTATATCTTCTAACACAAACATATTCTTACATCAGGGGAGTCACTGGGTAATTATGGCCATGCTAGTTCTTAGACTATAATTGGGCAGGTAACAAGTCTGCATTCTAACCTAAGAGGATGACTGCACAAAATGTTGCCAGGGAACAAGCTAAAATGCCTTAATTATTACCGGTCTATAATGCTGTCCTCCATAAGGTAGATGTGAGAGAGGTTATTCTACTTTCCTTTACAGAGGGCTATGAGTTTGTACGTTGGCAGTTACTATGGGAGATTTTACATGCTATTAATCCTCATGTGTTAATCAATCTCCTGATAACTTGTGTAACAAGGTAGTTAGTGGCTACCATAGTAGCCTTAAAAAAAACAAAATCTTTAAAATATGGGTAATTTGGATAAATTATATTGTATGCCTTTTGGAAATAATATGGGTGTCAGAATGATCCCAAGGTGTAGTTTTATGTAGTTCTAATCTGCGTGGGATGTTTACATGTATTTCCATAAGCTATTAATTCATTATTATTAATTCTTTTCTATGTTGATTTATAACTAACAGGATGGGAAGGTAGGCAACAGTGATTTTTAGCCACCTGCACTTTCTCTGTCTAAAAAAACAAAACCCCAAGCCTTTTCTTACAAGGTAGTAACCTGGCAAGGGACTACCTTCTTTGCAATATTGCCAAACATCATAGCTTTTGGTTATGAGTTGTCTTTTCTTTTTTTTTCTTTTTTTTAAAAAAGCCATTTTAAAACCGTAACACTCATCTTTCACTTGCCTTATGAACTTTGATCTATTTTTGGCCTAAGCGGAATTTTTCTCTGTGGTTAAGTGCTAAAAGCTTTGTTTAAAACACGATTTTGTGACGTGGTGTCTGCTAAAAATGTCTCCTATCACTAATATTCTGATAGAGCACTAATCTTATGAGCCAACAGGCTAAATCATTCTTTTAAATTTCTTCCTGTCTTAATTAAGAAGTCGGAAAACCTTTAAGCACATTCCTTGGGCCTATGACTTACATTTATACATATATTTCCCTATAATGTAATATTAATTTTAGATTCCAAGCACACTAAATGAAGGAATGTATGGCTAAGATTGTATGCTGTGCTTCTGGAATATGCCATATGTTTTTTTATTGAGGCATTTACCTTGGTTTTGTACTTTACTATAGCTTGTTTGTGCAAGAGACTAATTTCTGATCAAGAACTAGAGGTACAGCCTTCACAAAGTAGGAGTATTGACACAAACGTCTACTTTTATTGATAACCTTCCCTGGATTTTCTTTTGTTTGACTTCTGCCAGGATGAGAATATACCTTTTCTTATTTGAGATTTCATGACCTGGATTTACCATGCAGTTTGAGTTCCTTGATGCATCATTCACGGAATTGTCCTTATTCCTTAGACTGACCTCCTCTTGATCGTTTCTGTAGGGTGATAAAAGAAGGGCAAACTGGGCAAGTCACTCAAGTGCTTGGAAGGGGAGCAGTCATAAGGCCAAGTACTGCTCCCTGTCTGTAAGGGGGGAGGATCAGACCTCTGTTCTGGTCTGGCTTGGCTCTGGGGAGGTCGCTTACGGCCGTGATCAGAGTTCCTTGGGAGTTGGGAGGACTCCACCCGAGTGCTGCAGTCTGCCTTCATGGTATAAACTGCAGGAAGAAACGTCAAAATTGCACACACATGCAGCAGTACTTAATTCAGCATTTTTTTCCTCACAGTTACAACTTGCATATTGCTTTTCATTTAAATGGTAGGTTTCTAAACATGTTTTTGCGCTAGCTTCCAGGTTTCATCTCAGCCAAGGGAGGAAACTTTAGGGGAAGTTTATAATCAGCCAACACTTAAAAGAATCGATACATTGATTATGTTTGCTGTCATGAATATAACTTTATGCAGATCGTAATATCTATTTATTGTGGGTGACATGAATCCTTGCTTTATGCTCACAGTACAGATTTATTTCCAGCAGTGATATTGATAAAGCAGACATCTAATACTCATGGTACCTGTAAAATATCTCCTGTACTTGGAATGCTTGATTTGCACCTTTTGATTTTACTTTATTTTACTTCTTTTGTGTGTCATCCTGTCAGAGAATTCAGGATTTCATAAATCAGTGTTTTGGGTGGAGAGTTCAGTGAATGTTAAGTTTCTATGTTCGTTGTCCCTAGCTGTAGTCTAAATATAAAAAGTTTTTCTTAATGCTTTCTTAATTTGTGCTTGATATCTGCTACTGACAGTATACGGTTTGTTTCCCAATGGGACACTTTTTACTTTCACTCCACTGATTTTTTTGGAATGTCACTTCAACTGCTAGTACTTTTCTTGCCAATCAGCTACGTCTCTCACACACACTGTCTAAAGCTAAGAGTTTGTGTGAAAGAGTCTTTTCTGTGCTTGTCACTGAGCATATTCAAGCAGTTATATCTTTTTTGTAAAAACACTGTTAACAATAATGTTTTGACTGTTTGCTTGTATTTAATATCAGTTTATTTTCTCATCTGTTTTTTGTGCTTGTATATGCTTATATGTATACTTAACAAAGAGATGGTGATGGAATTGTTGGTATAGTCCAACATATGTGTGCCTGAATACATATATCATTAAACAGTAACTGTCATTTTAAGGAACCGATTAGAATTTGTTAACAAAAATATGTACCAGACATCTTCATTTACATTTTGTCCTTTTCCTTCCTTATTTCTGACTTGTAGTGTCTGTATGCCTAGGCTTAACATGGTGATAAAGTAGTAAAAGTCTGGGTGTAAACCAGTGTTTTATGATTTAAATAAATGTTACAGCATTTTTATGTCTGTGTGTAATACATAGAGTAGCTAAAAATGTAGATGTGCCTGTTTTATGCCTGGTTGAGGTCACTGAAGGGTTACACATGGCTTATGTTTTTCCTTACCTTGAAACATTTGACTGTTAGCCCCTGGGTGAAGTGGGCTGACTCAGTGACAGATGTGAATCAAGGATTTGTCATATTGTGCATTATATTGTATTTCAGTGGTTTCTGCTTCATTTGTTAAAATTTTGCCTTTGAGATACTTTCTCTTTCAAGCATCTTGGTATTTCATAGTGAAAGTTTGTGGAAGTCAGTTAAATGACTTAATTTAAAACCAGCAGAAGCATCTGAGGGAAGTGTGTGTAAAAGCAGGGTTTGGATTTGTAAATATTTGGTGAGTATGTTACTTCAGAAACACTCTACGCACATGTAACTGTTTGTGGCTTTTTCTTTTCTTTCTCATTGGGAACTTGTATGTCTCTCTAGAATGGTAATTAAATGCCAAAATACTTGGTTTTGAGATTTGCTTAGGGAAGTTGTGTAAGATATATAAAATGTGTTATGAATTGCAAAGTGATCACAAAAATACTGATAGTTTTTCAGGTTTTGTGCTTAACTCCCTTTTGACTAAAAGCGTGAGCTAGGCTTTTTAAATAGTTCTTATCCTGAAACTCCTCAATTAACCCTCCCCGGTTTCCTACAGTTGAATACAGATACTTTTGGTGCACATCTGTGTATATCTTGCCATGCAAGAGTTCTAAGTTGGAAGTAAAGAGCATTTCTCCCCCCCTCCACCCCTGAAATTATTGTGTTTTTAGGCAGAAAACTTGAAGTGTGATTTAGTGGTGGAAGTATAAACCTGGCACACAAAAGATGTGAGCAGTGTTCACAGGGTGGTTCTAGCAGTTTGGACTTTTTTCTGGCTTTTTCTTTCTGCAAAATGTTGATAGAAGTAGGAGTACTTGAATGAAGTTTTATTTATTCATCTTGGCCAAAAGTGGAAGACAAAATCCCAGACAAAAGTGGAGAGTGTTCTGGACATTAAAAGTAATTTGGCTGCTGGAAGTTGCCCAAAGTACTGGCAATATGTTCTTGCTCTTACTGAAAAATAAAGTAGCAGCACACTCTCTCTCTCTTTTTACAATAAGTATACTTACATCCTGCTCAGCCGCCTGTTGTGAAAGTCATCACTTCTAATAGCACAGTGCCCCCGGGACTGCTGCAGGGCATTCACTGGCTCAAATACTGACTCAGAACCTAAATCGTTGACACTGCGATTATAATTACGACTTTCCTCCCTAATCTGGGAAAGCATCTTGGATTTCCTCATTCACAGTTCCAGTTTTCAGAGATGGAGTGAGCCAGTCTGTCTGGGGTGAGTCTTCCCTGCTTGTTTATTTTTATCTGTTCCTGTTCTTTAAACTCTTGGATATTTCCTGGATATTATGGACTGGGTACAACTAAACTATTAATAGCTTTTGTCAGGTGTTAAAATAGAGAATTACAGACCACCCTGACTACTTATTTAGCAAAGGAATTGAAAGGTCTGTTTTTCCTCCCGAGAAGTTGATCTTCTCTGTTGCTGGCTCTTGCCTGGCATCTCTCTGGGCTGTCCCTCATCCCAGGGCACGTGTGGGAGCACAGTTCCTTCCAACGATGGCTGCAGCAGCATTTTCAGGTTAAGGAGCACCTTGTTTTGCCTCTGCTCTGCAGTGGGCCACTCTCAGCTGTGCTGGCCGTGCTGCCCACGAAACTGCACTGCACACAATTAGTAACACCTGTCTGCCTCTTAGGCCAAAAGAAAGAAAACAACCACCCAGGAAACACAAATGATTATTCTTGAGCTGATCTGACTGTGTGTGGGCCTAGAGACAGCAGCATGCACATAATGAAAGAACAGTGTAATGTGGTGACAAGATGGGAGCGAGTGGTGGGGAGAAAGAGAGGAAGAGGAGGAGAAACTTGTTGAGCAAATACTACTGGTGGCACTCCCATTGCAGAACCATAGCCAAGACCTGTGGGTTTAGTTACTTGAAATGAGCAGCAAAAGTTTCCTATCTAAATGTCTGTTCATTAAACTGATTTGAACTGTGTGTTGGGAGAGTGGTGATTTACGAATAAACATGCATTTGCTGCAGTAGATATTTGTATTTGAATACATCCCCTGGTAGTGATAACCTCTCGCTTCACATGTAGGCCCTTCCCCATTATTTTAGGGTTTGTTTGCTTGAGCAGTAAGTTGTACTTTAGAAATAAGGAAGTGATGGTAATGATGCATGTGTCAGCTTGAACCGTATGTAAAAAAAAAAAAAAAAAGTAGTGGTTGTGTTACAGCCATGTGAAAAGAATGAAAGGAACGTCATGATTTCATCCACTGTTCTGTCTTGCCATTGCCCAGAGCTACTGATTTCATTTGTTACTGAAAAAAAGCATTAAATGAAAGATCCCCCCGCTTCTGTAACCAAATTTACAGCACTGATTCGCTGTGTTCTTTTGTTAGCTTCCACGTCTTTCAGTGGGACTTAGACTGATGTTGTGCTATTCTTAACATCATTCATTCTTATTTAATTGCACATATATATATTTAATATAATAATATTACATAATAACTTTGATTTTCATTTTATGTGATATTTAAAGCCCAGCATTGTGCTTCCTGCCACAGCTGAACAGCTATTCTCCTCCAGGGATTATATCAGTTTCTAGAGGTACGAGATTAAAATCCAGCAAAAGATTGAAGTGCCAATGAGGATGTATACTGTAATGCATTGTTATAGTCCAGAATTATTTGTGTCATAAGCTTGGGGCTACTGTATTCTTAAAATGTCTTGTGAGTATTCATTTATCTTGCTGGCACCTATTGTGGGTGGGTGATGGTATTAAGCCAGTTCCTTTGGGAGAGAGAAAAAAGGCACGCCACACACTCGAAGCCAGCCAGCCAACAGGAAACTGCGGGAGAGCCAAAAGCTAGAAAATGGGTTTTGAGTTCTTTGCTTTAACCACAGTGGTCATCCTTCTCATACAGGGGCTAAGGGCTACAGAAGGTTGAGGATTTATATGCGTACAGGATGGAAAGATGGGATTATGAGTGAGAAAAAAACCTCTGGAATTTATTATGCTTTAACCACAGGATGTGGTTATCAAAAGAACTTTCCTGGGGTTTTGGCAGTATTTGGATCTCAGGCCTGCTCTTAAAATGTACCAAACAACTTCAGCGCAAGTTAAAAGTAATCAGAATTTGAAAAGCAGGGAAATGGCTGTGACACTAATTAAATGGGTAATTTGTGCTTCTACAGGAGCTCCCTGATCTATTGGGTAAGATTTGGTCAGTGAACTATCAAGCCTGGATTCTCTTCCCAGATCTGCTCCTGAGGTGCTTCATAGCATGGATTTTTGCCGAACGCTTTCCCTTTGTGTAACTACTTGCTGTCTCCTTGTGTTTCTGTGTAGAATGGGAAGTCTTTGAATTGTGGGTTACCTTTTAGGAAACTTGCCAGCAGGTCAGATCTTAGGGATATGGCTTAATTCCATTAGTAGTTTGTATTTTGTTGTAGTATAGTGTTCATGAAAACTTCTTATTTCCTTCTTCATCATCAAAAGATAAACTCTGGGATTTTTATGGATGTTGTATAGTTCAATTACATTTTCATGAAAGGATATTGCTTTTTCTCAGTTTTGAATTGTTACTTCCTAGCTTTTAATTTCTGAATTTCTGACATTTTTCATTTTGCCATTTGATCTGCTTACAGGTCAATAGCTGAAGTCCACTGTCGCATTATTAGTTTGGCACATTTTCTGTCTCCTTTGGCTGATCCTGTAGGGTTTCAACTCCATAGTGCTTTTCATTCTGTTTTGGTGTAAATCCCCATCACTACCAGCGCTGTAAAGGTATACATGTAAACCTGATGGTAGTGTGAATGCGCTGAGAGCGAGCGAGCTTCAGATAGACCCATGCTGAGTTTTGCCAAATAGTTTCCACTGAAGCCAGATTGCTGCAGCTGCAACAGCGGAAACTGTGCATTCTTTGAAGCAGCCTTGTACTAATGATGTTTCTGTTGTTGCATTTGCTTATCAAAAAAAGTTGCAATTTTAGATGTGAAATAGTTTAAATATGAACTACTGTTTCCTAAGTTGTTAATTAACTTCTTGTGCCAGGTGGAAAAACCCTGATTACTGAAACTGAAAGCCACTCCAGCAGTGCTACGTAACCTTTAGACCTGTCAGAGCAAGAAAGATCTTACCAGAAACTCTTGGAGACTTTCTTAGCAGTACTTTCTAAGATTGGCTCTGTGTATGTGTGTGTGCTGTTACTTCACCCACATTCAGAAAGTAGTTGCTGCATTAATTAAATGTTACTCCCAAGAGACCAGAAACCAGTCTTTGTGTAGAAATCCAGTTTTCTAGGGGTATGCAGAGGAGGATCTTATTTCATGTGAATTTATAAGACAGTGGCAGCCAGGTTCAAATGCAATAAGAGGTAAAATGAAGAAAGGAACTGAAGGCTGTTCAGTGGGCTGTAGTATGTACAGTCAGCATGCTCCTTCATGTTGTAGCTTAGGAATTTTAAAATCCCTTTTATGGGAGAAATCTATACACTCTCGACTTCTTGTGGTTTTTCAATGTAGTTTTGGAGGTGGTATATAGGAGAGGAAGCAGTGCCAGTTTTATCTAATATTGCTTGCTTTGTTCTGACATTTTGTTCCTGAGCATTTATATTGTTTCTACAATAAACTGTCTTGGACATCTCTGAATAAAGTAAACTTCAACCTAAGCATCAGTTCAGTTTATATTTCTTTATACTATCGTTTAGGATAACGTGGAAGGGATCTTTAGGAGAACTGTAACTATTAGCCCAGCAGTAAAGTAGGAAAGAAGCATCTTAGTGTTTATAATAGTTTGGGTTTGATTTATAAATGCTTGTTTATTTAAAAAATAATATGAAATACATTTTAAACATTTCTGAAAAAAACTGAGAGTTCTTAAATATGGACTATATGTAGCTGAGGGGGAAATAACTTTGGCGTGTTATAAAATGGTCTTTTAAGATACAGTTGTAGCGCAGTATGTTTATAATACAAATCACATTTTTGTTTTAAAATACTTTTGTTCAGTTAAAATTATTGTAATTAAATGTTTTTTGCAGATTTGATATAAAATACTTCCCAACCTATACCGGCTAGACATTATGCCACTATATTTTGCCCAAAAAGACTTCAAATGAATGTCAGCATTTCAGTTCAGTTTATTAGTGAAGTCATTAAAAAATGATACAAAAGATTTCCTGTAAAAATATTTCACTTATCAGTGTAAATGTTATTAATTAGAACTAAATTAAGATACTTCTATAATTGTGGCTGTTCAGGATGAGCATTCAAATTAGGGCTTCAGCAGTATTGGTGTTGCTGTTATGCCTACTAGCAGAGTAAACTCTTGAGACTCGTGGCAACTTTATACTTTTAAGTTAATAAATAAACTAAGTAGATAACCAGAAAGCCTTGGTGCACTGCTGTGTTTCTTTACAGAGGTTTGTGGAGGTGTCCACTGAACTAGTCAGAAAGTCCAAGTAAGGATAGCATGAACATTTTTAGGAACAGTAGCCAAAGCTGTTATAATGAATGATTCAGCTTATGTTTAAAAAAATTTAAGCTACTGGTCAGAATACAAAGTGTTTCTCATAATTGGATCAGAAGAAAAAAGTGAAGGGGGCTGTTTTTTTGAAAAAGAAAAAGGAGTCAAAACTGATGTTTTGTTAACTTCTGTATAATTTCCATAACCACAGTGAAATCTGGATTTCCGCAGTTTATTTAATATGCTGGTGAATGATTAGTCAACAAATGTCTTGAATAAAACTGGGAAGAATCAAACAATTTTGCAAGTCTTTGCTCCAAACAAATGTTATATTCAGTGAAGTATGATAAATCTGAGATTTTATAATACAAAAATAATCCATCCTTCCATTCTGGAGTTTCTGTTATGTGGTATTTGTTGTTTCTTGAAGCTAATGAAGTATCTCTAAAATTAATCAAGAACTGTTGTCATGTCCTCCTCTTCTTGTGTGCTCTAATACCCTAGACCTAAAACAAAGGAAAAATCCTGAAAATAGTAATAAATGGAGCTGTTACTAAAGAGCTAAAGGAAGACCTTTTTTTAATACTCTAGGGGTTTTTTTCATCTTTGACCAGTTTTAACTTGATAAAGTTTAGATACTTGAAAATAAAAAAACCTCCCACGATAAAGCAGATCTGTGCTGCAGGTGCAGCATCGATCCACTGGCTCGATAGTAGGCAAATTACAATTTGGTAGGTGCGAAAAGCAACTGCTGTTACAGGAGCAAGGCGCTGTGCTCGTAATATAACTGGTTAAATGTTCTTCAGTCAAAATGAAAATGGCCTGCAAGCTGTTGCTAGGGAAATAGGTGCCTGTGGTTAGTGTTGAATGCAGAGAGGTTTGTCTGTCTTGCAGATCAAAAAATGGCTCAAAGTACTTAGGCTGCGTATCACTTTACTTCCGGAAACTTGCTGCTTATCAGCAGACTGGTCTCTGCGTCTCTGAGGAGCTTCAGTTACAAATATAGAAAGAATCTTTTTTTTTTTTTTTTGTTACCCCACCCCACCCCACTACCCCTCCCCTACATTTTGATGTAAAGTATTTCTCTCACGTGTTATCTTTGTTTACAATGTTTGTGTATGACAGGAAGTATACTGTCCTCAGGACCTGATCCTGAGAACACTTCTGGGGGAGCAGCAGCTCAGTCCCTCTGCAACTAAGGTGGATCTTGCATGTAACTGTTGATCAGGGGCTCTGGTGAAAGTTGTGTTTTTAGGTACATCTTTAAAAAATAATTTTTTAAAAAATCAGTGGCACTGTGAATTTGGCATAATCCTTACTAAAAGCTAACTATGTACATTGCAATTATGGATTGCTACGATTAAGTACCTTCATAAACATTGAAAACAATTCTCAGTCCTTTAGCTCCTCTTCTAAAATCTCTGAAGAGTGTTGTTTCTGGGATGATTTTTAAGAACTGTCACAGCATATTTTTCTAAAAGGCATTATGAAACTTCTGGGACATGCTAACTATTTGGGCATCCTCATTTTCCCTATGAATACCAGTAAACTGTTGCCCAGTATTGCTGTCCATACAGCACTGGTCCTTTTCAAAGGAATATGAGGTCGTGTTGATTACCATGGACTCATCCTTAATACTGGATACATAACAAGGTGAAAGTAAAGCAGCAGCTTATTCGGGTGTTCCAGACTGAACATGTAACAGAGGTTAAACAAAGTCTTCTTTTTATCTGCTCTTAACACATGCACAGACACAGCAGATTTGTATCTGTCTTTTCAGATGAACTCTGCAAGATGTCTTACTGTTTTTTCCTCTCATCTATCTCCAAGGCTGCCAGAAGACTTTCTCAGGGTTTTGACCTTTTTCTTAAGAATCATCTCCAGTTTCCACCTAACTTTTATAAGTTCTGATGCCCGTTGAGCTTGGCTATGTGGAACTAACTCCTGGCCAAAAAGTAATGGGACTTGGTCACAACTGTCCCAGGGCTTAGGTATGAACTGGACATTTAACCCACTGTGATGGAACAGAGTGCCTATTTTGAGTGGTGATTAAAGTAGTTTGTATAGCCTAGCAAAAATTTAACAGAAAATGACTATAGGTTTATTTGAATTCTTTTTGCAATAAAATACTTTGCATCCGCTCTGATTTTGTGCCAGATTATTTGGCAGTTTCACTTGCCTTTCGGTTTCCAAAGTGGGTCTCTAGTGGTGGAGCTTTGGGGTGAACAACAAAATACATGTTGATATGTTCCCTTCCTAGCACAGCTATTTAAATTGCATCAGGTTTCCCACTGACGTCTTAATTCCAATTTCCTCCGAAGAGGCTCTGGGCCTCTCCTCCTCTGAGTCATTATTTCAGCACTACTGTATAACCGTTTGCTCCACTTGGTTCCTGTCCCTGGTGAGTGTGTACTGGATTCCAACAACCAGTAGTGAGCAGCCATGCCTCCTCCCAGGGCCTGGTACTTTGCTGCGGTATTGAACTTCTTTGGCATCTTGTCACATCCGATCAGTTGTTCCCATAATGCATATGAAGATGATAAAGAAGGAAGAGGAGGACAAAGCCAAAGGCTGTTCCTACTAGACAGCTGGTGCGCATCCTTGAGGATGATAACCTGACTGTGTCTTCTGATCATCTGCCTACCTGGAGATACAATTTTCTGTTCATGACATCCTAGACAAGCAAACCTACTAGGCAGAATCTCTTTAATTTCTACAGTAGTGGTAGGTGAGTTTTTATCCAGAACTGCAAGGTGTAGGGAGGGAATTTGGGTGTTTTTGTTTGTTTGGGTTTTTTTTAGCTGGTTTTCCTGCCACATTGTCGTATTTGCTGATCTGTGACTCAAAATCTCAAAAAATATTTTATGCTGGTTTGAATTATACATTGTTTTATTAAAGTTTTTCTTGGATTGTTTTTTTAATTGCTGATATTTGAACTTCTGCATAATAAAACTTACTGAAAAACTTAGGGCTTTCATTATCAAGAATGCTGTAAAAGTTAGTAAAATATTCTCTTACTTTTAGCAGAGTACCCTTTGCTGTCACAGAGGCCTTGCTTGAAAAGCATTGGGATCAGTTAGCATAAAAAATACTCCTCATCAATCTTCAGCCTTCTTTTCAGACATTTCCATCTACCATTAAGTATTTCAATCAAGCTACATTCATGCTGCAGCTTGCCCCAGTATGGTTAAGTACTTTTTCTTCTATTGATTGTCTGGATAAAAGGTTCATAGTACGTGGAGACGGAGATTGAGTAATTTTTTTCTTCCTTGAACAAAGAGGGGAAGAAATAGAAGCATTATTAAAGCTTGCAATGGTCCTTGGAGTAAAGATTTCCTGTCTTGTTGCAGGTTGGTGCATGTGATACTTCAAAAGATTTAGTGTCAAGGATCATACCTGAGTGGGCTGCGCTCACCCTACTGCAGGAATTCCAAAATGATCGCACAGACCATAGTGGAGTGGAGAAATACGAATTTTGCCGATGAATCCTGTGGCCTGCAATGGTGAGCAAGCAACAAGCATGTGGTTTTTATCAGTAGTCTCAGTGAGATTTAGAACCATAAAAGCCCAAAGTAATCTGTTATGCACAGTTCAACATTACAGTCCAGGTAAAAAGTGCTTTCTCAATGGCTGCACACAGCCCTGGGGATTGGTTTAGATACTGATCAGCGATAACCTTCACTAGGGTAGTGGCTGCATACTTTACTATTTTGGAAAGTTCTTCTGTGGACTTCATGTTGCTCTGAGGCAGTAACTGCATAGCTTTTTAGAAAAAGGGACTTTTGCCATACCCTGAAGTTTTGCTGTGACCACTGTATTATTTCAAGGTTTTGGTATTCGCTAGTTCTGTTTTAGCGGTAATGAACTGGACTTATATCAGCAGATCCAAAGGATAAAAATGCTTAAGGAGAATTTAATTTCAAAGTGTCTGCTTCATTTTGGCTGTTGCTAGGGGAGATACCCCTGTTCCCCTTGGCAAGTCAGTGCTTTACACGGTGTAGGTTTCCAGTAGCCTGTCGGAGTTGGGAATGGTAGGGCTGGTTGTCAAGCAAAGCTTTGAAAATGGTGAGATGAAAGATAAGATGAAACAAGAAGGATGACAGTGATTAGATCTGTGTTCAGACATTCCATTATCTTAATAGGCAATCAAAACTTAGGGTGGAAATAATAAAAAAATAAAAATCCCGTGAGGCATGTTGGTTGTATGTAGAAAGCTCTCACTGCTTGTGCATGGCTTTGCTCTTTTTATGATCCAAGAGAGCTTACCCAGGCACTCATGAACACTTGGCTCATTTGGCATGTCATCTGGATCAGTGAAAAATACGTATACAACTCCTAACAGTTTTGAAGTATGTGTTGCTATCAAGTGGGACTGAAAACACGTGATTTCAGAGGTTTGCATCCCATTATCGTTGTTTTATTTCACAATGAGTCTGCAAAGGACCTATTTTGGAAAACTTTTAGAAAAGTATTGTGTGTATTCGATTGCTGTTGTGTCCTGAGGTAGGCTATGACTGTAGAAACAATGCTTTTATTAGAAGCATAGATATGTCTCCTTGGTGGTGTTTTTAATACTTAAGCTCCAAGGGAGGGAACTTCCTTATTGCAAGTGTTAGTTTTAGTTTTAGTTTTTTTGGCTGTGAAGTACGGATGTGGTGGTGTAACAAATGTTGCATGGTTGACATGTGAAGAAGTTTGGGGAACATTAAAATTCCCCTGTAATAAATAGTATATAGAAATAAGATTTTTAAAACACGTACTTGATAGGATTTACTCTTGAAGTACTAGTCATTAAGTAAAGGGGCGACTGGATTTAATCTGTCTCCTTCCATTCCCCCTTGATTCATAAATAGTATGAAGGCTTTGCTCTTGTGTTTTGGTTATGATGCTTGGCAAAACTGCTTTAAAAAAAATATTTGGTTCTTTAATAGAACGCTACACTGATAACAGAGTACAGTAGGAAGATAGTGCTGATTTATGCTTTGAGCAGCCTTAAAGGTCCTTTACCTGCTATTCAGTGACACGTTCTCAGTGTGTATGTCAGTGTTAGTTCATCTGAAAAATTAGACTGGAAAGAAACCAAAGTTGTTGATGTCAGTGCATTAGTTGAATTTCATCTGCCTGTATGTATTTCTTCTCACTTCAGTAGCGTGGAAGTATTGTAGACAGGAGAGAGAAGTTCGTGTCTTTGAGCCTCCTTCTCTGTTTTACTGGTTTTAGTTGGACTGAATCTAAATAGCAAACAATTTCTTATCTTGTTCAGGACAGGTTTTATCTTCTTCCCGCCCATAGCGTGGCCCTTATCCCTTGCCATATTATGATTGCACCTGTTCTGTGCAAATACACTATTTACCCTAGAGGTGGGAAAGATGCATTTCTGTGTTGAACTGTAACACTCCCCCTAAATAACGAAGTGAAACGGGAAGAATAAGAATAAGGTGTGATGCCCATTAAAATCCTGTTCACAGTGATTTTTTTTGTTTTTTCTTTTTGAACATCTGTTGGAGTATTTAGCCATAGAAGAGCCCTTGTGCTCTGGCTTTGTCACATCAGCAGTCTGTGCTTCCTTGTTGCGATAGGAAAGCTGAGGCATATTTAAAATATGTGACAAGTGTAAGTGGAATATTGACTTTTGTAGTGGTAAGTTCATTTTTAAACCAGCTGAAGTCGGAAAATCTATCTGTAATGTGTGACAGGGAGTCTGGGAATAATGAAATAATTACACACCTTGGACTTTGAAAGATGCAAAGCACAGCTCAATTCCCTTCTGATGTGATGTATCATTTTACACCCTGGATTTTGCTGCTTATGAAAACCAGCATTATAAAAGGACTACTACCCCTCTACCTCCACCCCACTGAGCCAGGCCCAGCAGTTAGTTATAAGGCTTAATAGATTTTTTGGTTGAACCATCATGTGTTTGCACAATAAACTACCTTAGAACAGTAGTAAACCCTTGCACGTAACTCGGTTGCACCAATCTGGTTATACAGATTCTTCTTTCTTTTATACTCTAGTTTGTGAGCTGGTCTTAAATGACAAATCTTCAGTTTCCTGAGCCACCATCTGTCACCATTTCTCTGTCCTACCTGGATGGCTAGCATAGAGGTTTCTTTCCGTGACTGTAATCTCTTTCCTCAAAGCACATTCTGTAATAATAGTGGTATTAAAAAATAAGCAACAACCCCCCCAGTCCTAAAAGTGATATTCTTTGTATTCTTTTTCTTAGGCTGTGGACCTGTGAGAAGTGATGAGTCAGTTTAACAACTTGCTGCTGGCCTTGCTTTCCTATTTGTGGTTTGCCTTTCCTTTTCAGACACTGGGCTGGCTCATCTATACCTCTTCTCACTGTTGCAATCCACCACCCTGTCAGAGAAGGAACCTGCCAAAACCAACCTTTATATTGTTGTATGACTTCTTCCAAACTTCCCTTTGGAGCTTGGCGGGTGCAGGAGGTGGGTGCCTGGGCAGGCAGGCCATGCAGCTGGCATAGGACAGGGGGTCCGAGTGGGTGAGAACCCCCTCCTTTGGGTGATCTGACCTGGCTGTTGAGCTCAGTTGTTTTTCAAACCTCTGTTATTTCACATCTTCCATTTCTTCTAGTGACTGAAAAACAGTTTTCAAATTATGCAACTTGTTATTCCTATTTTAAAGGTTATTGTAGAACCGATACCTTGAGAAGAAGCAATCTATTGAAATAAGAATGAATAATAAGAGTTCAATTTCAACACTTTCTTTGCAGTATACCTAACACTATCATTGTCATGGCTCTCAGTGTTCAAAGGCACAGCCTAGGTGGTGTAGTGTTGTATTTTACGAATTGCTCTGACACATGGTGGGACTTCTTCTGCCTCCTGATTTTTTTATTTTTTTTTTTGGCAGACTACTTTTTTGTATCGATTAGGCTTTTTAATGTAAATACAGTTTTGCATGATGATGTGTTGAAGTGGGTATGTTACTTTTTGTAAGAAAATAGAAGGTAAATAGAAGTAAGATTTTTCTGTATTGTAGAAGGAGCTCTTCAGAAATTAAATGTAATTAAGGAAGGTGAAATTTCACATGAAAACCTTCGAAATATATATATATAAGTTTACCTTTGCAAAGAAACTTACCTGTGCAAGTAATATTTACCACTGCTAGCAGATAGGTCATTAAAAATGCATCTGTTCGCCTTTAATATTTTCGTATGAGTAGAAAAAGCTAAGGTGACTGCAGGCTGGCATTTGAAAGCCAAGTCTAAAAGAAAGAAGTGTGGTCTCTAATGTGAACGGTATTTCTGTGTTGTATATTTGGATTGCTAATGTTCGTTTCCTAGACTGAATCGTTGTGGAGTCCACTAGACTAGAGAGATTCTTGCCTGAGATTCATAATAAATCTACTAATCTCCTTCGTTTATTCTACTGGATGTTCATAGATTTCTAATTCCCTTTTAATATCTGTTAATGGGTAATTATGGTCAGCAATCATTCTTGTCATGGAAATTGCTAAAGTAATTTTAGAAACACTGTTGTTATTTATGTGAAAGAAAAGGTAGAATGGAAATCATAACTGTACCCTCAGTCTTTGGTGCTGTAGTAGTTAAAGATGGAAAAACTGGTTCTGCTTGCTTTTGTGCAGCAGTTTTTGAGAGGAATAAGGCAACGTATATCACTTCACTTGGCTCTTACTATTGGGGTTTGTTCTAAAATTCCATGGGTGAGACTGCTTTTTAGCAAACAGGCAGCTTTAGGTGAGCAAGACTTGCGTCCTTGGCAAATGAACAGCTAAGTGGAAAAAATACTTTAAAAATTGTCCAGGCAGTTACTGTGGATGTGTTTGGGAATACATCAGTAGCTTTGAAGAACAGAACTGCAATGTACTCAGATCCCATTTGAAAGGCATTAACTTGGTCACTAGCTGCTGTAAATAGTTCTCCCAAGAGAGGGGACAAAGGACGTGGTCACTGGCCACCTGAGCATCCTGCTGTGTGAGCGAGTGGGCAGGAGGGTGCAGGTTTACCAGACCCGCTCCCCAGCCTGCAACCAAGCTAGCAAAAAAAGGCCAAATGCGGTGTGCCTGAAACAAATGCACCTGCATGTTGTGAGGGAAAACTGATGGGCCCCTGCTGCTTACTTAAGCTCTAGGTGGAAAGTGGATGACCAAGAGATAGTTGAGATGGGTGTGTGTACAAAAAGAGCTCCTACCTTTGGCTCCAAGCAAGCTGTGAGGATTAGGGATGAGCTGCTGGATAGTGAACATTAGTGCTGGTTGAAAGAGCTGGGGCCCAGGGGCAAGACCCTTTAGTTATTACCAGACTCAAGCCAAATTTTAATGTCAATATACCTTGAGAGGCATCTTGAGAATCCTGGAGCTTTGCAGCATTTGCCCATTCAGTATTGTTTCAGAGAAATAAAACCTTTGTATCTAGAAGTTTCAAGGGGCTTAGGAAATGCAAGTATTTGAAATGTTTCTATTTCAAGTTGATAGAAAAATCAGCTTGACTTTTCCTGGCTGTTCTGTGCTTGTTTCATCTATGCTGGTTGGACTGTGCACAGGTAGGGCCGAGTGAATCACTGGGAGCAAAAATCACCTCCAACTTGCAAACACATTATTTTACAGATGGTCACCTGACCAGAGAATAAATCTGAGGTGCTAACGAAATTATTTGGGTAACCCTTGGCTATTAGAATGGAAAATACAGTGCTGGTGTTCCTTGGAAAGTAGCAATAGCCTATTTGGAATATCAGATGGAAGGAAGAATGATGCACTGTTTAATAACTAGCGATATTATGAAAGTATATTATGAAAATATGCCTGCAATGTAAGTGCATGGGGGGAAGGCTGTTAATCAGGGGCATATTGCATATTGTTTATGACAAGGCTGGAGATGAGAAATGGGGGAGTCCTTGCTGCTTTGGAGGCACGAGGAATCGTGTTCTTACCCCATCAGCTGATTTACCTCATCTGCCCTGAACTTTCTGCTTTGCCTCAGTAAAGAGTTGGTCGATGTGGTGCATGTTCCTAGATTTTTCTTGTGAAGAGACTTGCATTTTTGTAGCTACTTACCTTGGGCAAACTGGAGGAAAAAAAAAAAAAGGGGGGGGGCTTCTCTGACTTTTGTCATATGACTTGTTAGTGTAGCCCATGATATCATGTTTCAGTTCTCTTTAAAACCCTCGCTCTCCATAGGCTCTGTAGTACGGTCATGTCTATTCTGCAACTGTTGAGTCCAGGCCAATTCTTAAGAAAACATTGTGTATTGACACAAAGCACTGTGGACAGTTTCAGCTAGCCTGGGAGAACAAAAGAGCTTCAGTCCAAGCTTAGCAGCGTAATGAACTGTTTGCTTTCATATTTTCTGTAACAAAATCCTATGGCTTTGTCAGTAGGAGACCGGAGAGTTTAGCAATGCTTGGAAATTCCTAGCTATGGGAAGGAAAGCATAGAGCAGTCAGAAATACTCAGATTTGTGGATGATAGAAACGCTGTCTTTTTTGCTCACAAGTGAAAGGTGGCTGTGCATGTGCGCCAGGTCTTGCCCAGTACTTAGCTAGATAACTTTCTGTTGCTGAATCTGAATGCAACCTTGTTCTGTACCTGAAACAGAGTAGATTTGGAAGGCTGAAGCTATTCTGATTCACCTTCTGGAAGGAATCCTATTGTCCAATCTTTTATGCCTATCACATGTCCGGTGTTCTTACATATTCACTGGGCAAATTTCTTTTGTCTGACCAGATGTGTTTCACGGTAATTGGCATGCAGATGACTGTGGAGCCAGCCCAGATCTGAGTAAATCGTGTTTGTTTGTTTGTTTGGTAGATGTTCCTGTGGGTTTTCAGTGCAGTTTCCAACCCATACTGCTGGGGTTGTTTCTTATATATTAACCTGGTTGGCAGATTGCTCCTCCTTTCTAATTCTTTGAACACAGTGAAGGTTTCTAAAGAAATGAGGCGCTTTCTTGATAAACTGATGATCAGAGCTCCATGGTCTTATGGCAGCAGCCCACATCCAGTCCCCGTTTGGCTTGGTGTGTTTGCCACTGGTGCTGCTGGGAGTGCTGTTTGGTTTTTGTGGCCTGCTGCCATTTCAGGGTTACACCTCTCTTGTGGTGTCAGAATGGCAAATCTCTTAAGAAACAATGACCAAAAAAAGCAAAATACTCACGTGATCCTTAAATATGTAAAAAAGAGTATGTTAAATGGATGCTTTTACTAGTGTGTGGTGCCATCTGTGAGACAAAATCTTTTTCTCTCTCAAGCTGGCCTTCTACATTTTCAGAAGGTTGCTGGAAAAAATTCAGAGAAGGGGAAGGGCACAAAAAGCGGTGGCTTTCAGCCAAGTCTGCTAAAATTTCTTACAAGACAACCTTTTTTTTTTTTTATGTTAATGGGAAGAGGGTAATACCCGTAATATCTTAAAAAAAAAAAAAAAAAAAAAAAAAGACATCAAAAAGCTGTTTAAGTGCTTGGAGTGGTTTTGGAGCTGAAATGCAATTCCTATACTGACATGTGCATGTGTGAATTTCTGTTTTTGATTGGAAGGTGATGACTGGCAATTCATTACATTTGTCACACAAAACCATGTTTATTTAACTAATGCATAATTGCACGATTCTCAGCTAATTTTGTGTGTTGCAAGTAACTTGCATTTTAAAACATGTACTGCAGAAGCACACATTGCTCTGTAGTAGTTTTTAAAAAGGGGGGTGGTAGTGGCAGTGGGACATGGGATGCAGATTGAAACTAGTTCAGGAGTTGAATTATACATCTCACAGTAGCATTTATGTAGTGTATTATAGATTCTTGGTAAATCAATATAGTATTGTTTGGGCGTTTCTTTACCTAACAGAGTTTTGAGAAGAAAATGCTGTGACCCAGGATTATTCATAATTACTTGTAATGTATATCTATGAAGATCAGTGGAGGAATACACAAATCAATAAGGTAGCAATCTCTTTTTTTTATTAAAATGGATTAAACCATTGAACAGACATTTCTCTCCAACTCGGTGTCTTGTAAAACTCTCAAATAATATTCAGAGGTAGTTCTAAGCTGACATTTGACATTTTTTTTTATCTTTTGAACGTTAGATAACTGAACCACAGCCTCACAGTACAGTTCTGAAGAATAGAGATTGTCCCTGGTATTGTTTTTTCATTGACATAGAAGCATAAAATTACAGAAAGCAAGCCGTGCAATAATTTTTCTTGGAATTCAATATTAAGTAGCCCAAGACAGGATTAATTGTCTCTCATAATTGCAAATGTTTTACTGCTTAGCAATTAGTAGTTATTTTTAGACAATGGATTCGTTCCTGCTAACTGGAAAAATAAAGCTGCCTCTCAAAATAAATATTATCATAAAAATTACCCTCAAATTCTTATTTCTGCAGGTATATTAAGGAACTTTTTCATTGTTTTTATTCCGAAAATACACCTTTAGAGGGAACTGGGACAGCAAACCTGTTGTCTGTTATGTATAGTGGATCACATCAGGCAGAGTGTGTTCCTGCACTCCCACCCTCATGGTACAGGGATTCTTCAGGCTGTTTAGTGAGTTGTTTGCGCCTCTAGTGAATCACAGTTGTAACCTTCCCACTGTCTGTAGCTTGTCATCTTTGTAACGGAAAGATGAATTAAAATTACAATACTGGCCTCTGTGCACACCTTCTGTCAGTTCCCTCTTCGGAAGAACTGGCCTACACTCGAGTGAAGTAATTCTGCAGTCACCTGCATGACTTGGAAAATGCATGAATGTTTCAGTTTCATCTTGGCCTTGGCATCTTAAAGTATCAGTGATTTCTAAGATGCGTTCACACACCTTTGCAAGAGCATTGTTACGCACATGCAAATGGTATGAGTGCCAGAAGAATTTTTTCAGGTGGAAGATGGGAGGCCTTTTTATGGAGTAAAGCTCAGTAGTAACCAGTGCAGGTGAGATACTAGGTGTACCATTAACTATATATGGGAAAGATGTCTTAAATTTTAATTCAGGTTTTAATATGTGTGTTTATTCTGGGTGTTACTGAATAAAAGTGAGGCAATATGGTCTTTTCTCTTTTTATGATTAACCCGAGTTTGCAGTATACTCTAGGAAGAAGTTGTAGTTATTCATTTTGCTGCAAAAGTTCACTTTTTTTGTTTTGCTCTATCTCAGTATTGGTATATCTGTTTATGCCCACTTGGTCATTAATGATTGGGTGGTATGCTAGTGTTTGCCTCTATTTACAGAGACTAAATCACTCAGTGCGGTTTCTGAAACTTTTTCCTTAACAGCACTTTCGATTGTAGTGTGAATGTAGTCTAAACAGATGTGTGTGGTTAAGCATTTTGCCTTTTGAGAGTAACTGGCTAGGATTTGGCTTTTCTGCAAGTCTTTTGGTGGGTTCTTTCCCCCCAGAGCAATGGCCTTGGGCACCATGGTGATGGCAGTCAAGTGGCAAAGAAGCTGTTGTCCTGTTATCAAGTTTTAATAAGACTTCTTCTGAAATCCTGGTTTTCATGCTTCCCTCTGTCCCATTCCCCTGCTTTTTTTTTGTTGTATGTTTGTTGGCATTGAGTGAATTATATTCATGAATCTATTAAAAAAACATTGGTCATTAGTAATTAACAATACAGTTCATTCCTTAATGTTCATTGTTAACAGAACACATCTATTGCCTTGGAAACACTATTAAATAGAGTTGAACTAAATAGACAGAACTAGATGTCAAGTATCTTTTTTTTTTTTTTTTCCTTAAAAAAAAAGTTTATTGAATTTTGGCTTGGACAGCTGTAGTCTTTTCTCATTTTCTATGCTTTTTAATTAAAAAGTGAAAGAAATAAAAAAGGATTTCTTGAAGATGCATGTTTTGAAAAATATTACAATGTGTATTATGATTAAAGATTTTGTATGTATACGTACACACAGGTGGGTGCATCACTTCAGAAGAGTTGTTAATATTCAGTTACGCAACATGCTTATGGAAACTATGTCATTTGCTCAAAAGGAAACGAATTTAGTACATTGTTCATATGAAAATGTTTCAGTTAAAGAAAGGTGCAGCTGGCGCCTGCAGGGCAGCCGTTGGCAGCACTGCTGAGCCCTGCCTCTGTGGCCGCTGGCAGCACTGCCCATGCATGGAGCTGTGGGGCTGCCACCGGGCCAGCAAGAAACAGCTTTGCTTGCTGGTTAGAGCATGCAGATGGGAAGTTTAAGGAGTGTACCTTTTTTTTTTTCCCCCTCCTTCTTCCTTGGGGAACACTGTGTACACTTAAGTGAATATGTTAGTTTAATAATACTGTCTCTCTGCAGAGTTAATCCCAGGAAATGAGATTCAAGCTTATGGAAAGGAGTTGAGACTTGCAAAATAATAATAATAATAAAAAACCAAAACCCGAGAAAACCAACAAACAAAAAACCTGCCAAAAACTCCTATCTGCACAGATACAAGTTGATCTAAAGGTTCAAGCATAGAGCTGGCGATGAATTGCCCATGGTTTTGGGGAGGCTAACTCTTTTGCTTCTGGTTGCATTGGAAATCCTGAAGTTAATGCTCATGAGAAGTAAAACTGGAGAGCGTGGGTTGCTTGGTGTGCCTAAAGATCGCAGAGGCAGCGGCAAAAAGACAGAACTTCTTGAAGCAGTAGCTTCAGCTGTGTCTTATTGTGTGCACTGGGAACTGAGAAAAACAGCAGCCAGCCTGGGAGAAAATGCCAGCTAAAGGTAAATACTTCTTCAATGAAAATGACGACTGCAGGCTATCAGACCCACTCTATGAGAAGTACCGCTACACAAGCCAGCAGCATCCACTGCTGCTACTGCTGCTCTTCATTGCAGTCATCTTCTGGACTACTCTTATTATAATCTTCTTTGTCATTGATGTGAGTATACTTTTTTCTTTGTGTTCAATGTTTTCAAAGATTATGAGGAATCACTGTAATGGCACGTAAAACATTTCCGGCTAAATAATTTTTTGAGCGACGTGGTATCGAAGTTGCAATGTTGAAAGAAATCAAGTAATTGTGTACATAACGCTCTGTATGTTTTTGAAGGGACAGGAAAGAGAGGAGAGAGTTGTCAGGCACAGGCACAGTTACTGTAAGGATTGTTCTTTCCTCTGTATACCTTATGAACAAATAATAATTATGCAAAATGGTAGCTAAGTTCTTGTTTCCTTCCTTGGCCCCTTTATTACTTACTACCGTAAGTTAAAACATCCTCCTTTTCTCTTATTTTCTTTTTTGTCATCTAAGAAGTGTGAATTAATACAGTAATTCATTGGTTATGAATTCATGAGGTGATTTTTTTATAAAAGGATTTGTAGATATTAATTTATATTCTTTTTTTGTCAATAATAAAACCACAACAGGAATCTCCCAGTATGGTGGGTGATCCATTGAATCAATAGTTAGCAAAGAGCAGGGATCCTATAGGCATAGGAAAGCTGCGTCTTAAATAATTTTTTATTGTGTAGCGTAATATGATACTCTGTAAAGAAATTAGGTATTCTTCAAGCCAGCCCAGTTGACAGCTGGTAAAAAGGGGAGTTGATTTAAAGATAATGTTGTAGAAAGGTAGTAAGGAAGCTGTTATAATCCTTCATTGACTTCTAACACTGCTTTCCAAATACTGTGCTTTATGTGTCTCTTTTAGCAACAAATCTAATCTCACCAATTGCATTTGTATCCCTTTTAGCTTTAATTTCTTAAAAAAAGAAAGAAATAGCAACATTATTTGTATGTTACAAGTCATCTCCTGTAAAACTTAGGAAAAGAGCTGTTCTACTCCTTTTTAGCAAAGCTCAAACTCCTTAAATGCATTTCTTTGGGTACATCTACATTGTATAATGTATAGTTAGAACATGGCTTAAAAGACAAAACCAAAACCCACTAATTTGGGAAATAATTATGGAACTGGGGTAGACTGAGTATCTGTAATAGTATTTATTGTATTATCCGTATATGTGTGAATATCAGAAAGTGTTACTGCTGCCACAGCTAGACTACTTAGCAGCTCAGGTTAGCATATTTTAAAGCTATCTAAGCTGTTTCCAGGACGGTATAGGTGCATTTTCTGTTGGTGGTTTTTTTTTTTTTTTTTCCTAAAGCTGACGTTTAGACCAAGTGTAACACTTTGTTTTGCTTTTGCAGGAAGCACCTTATCATCTTGCCTTCATTATTGCAGTATGTGCTGCTCTTGTCATATTTGCAGTCATGTACTTACTTTTATGTATTGAATCCCTGTTTCGGAGATGGCTAACATTATTTGGAGTTACGATTTGGATTTGCTTCTTAATCATAGGATATGTATCACTTTTTGAAAAAGAAAATGATTATCAGTCGTGGGAACAGGTATGTATGTCTTGTTTGTTAAGATACGTAGAACTGGCAGTCAGTATATATGGATGTGTTTATGTACTTTATTTTTTCTGAATGTTCTAACTACATAATTATTTTCTTGAGGTTTAGGTTCAGTTTCCTAATTTTACTGGTTCATTATAGTAAATCTTGGTTTGTATTCTTTATTGTAGTAAAAATACAGTTCAGCTGACAATTAGATAACTGCATAAATCTATGCAAGAATTGCATCTTGAAATTGTAATTGAATTGTATTTTTATTTAAGATTTTTACTAAATCTTAATTATTATGAATTAATCTTTGAGAGTTTTTCATTAATAATACTTGCTTGGTTAATTTATATGGGTCAAAGTGGTGTTCAAGAAGTGTATAAGGACTCTAGAGCTGGGTGTGCCCTAGGGAGCATGTTTTCAAATCAGTGGGAGAGGTGAAGTGAACAATAAGAATTAATGACACATCCTGGCATAGCTGGGTGTGGGTAAAATTCATTGCTTAGTATCTCTGATCAGAAGATGGGCGACTTCATGATGCCAAAAATATCATAATCTGTAGGAAACTCCTCCTAAGCTCTCATAATGTAAACAGAAGAATTTTTATTGAAATAAAAATTACTTTTTATCTTGTTTTACTGACTCTTCCCCTTCCCCTCTTTATTTCAAAAAAAGATAGATATAAATTATCAGTTAAACAACCAAAACCTGATTTGTATTGTGGCCTGGATCCAGCCCCATGTATTTAGAGTTGCTATTCAGTATTTTTTAACTTAAGGAAAAGGCTATTACCTTAGGGAAAAAAATATTACTGTTCTTAACTGTAAGTACAAACGTGTAGGGAAGCAAGATTTGGTTTTGCTGCTTTCAGTGTTGCAAGCCAATGTCTTGTGTTCTTGTCATGTGATAATAGTAATGTTGGCTTAAAGCCTAAAATATGAGGAAACTCTAGATTTAAAAAGTAGCAGTGAACAAGTTAATTTCAGACTTTTATCTCAAGTTATGAATTTATCACTAATTAAAACTACTGTTTAAATGCAGGTAAATCCTTTGCTTGTCCATGCTTATAAAACTATTACACAGTGTTCAGAACACTGTGTGATAGGGGTTGTGCATATGGCAAAAAAGCATTTTTTTCAATTTTTTTTTTTTAGCCCAGCTAAAATAATAAAGATTAACTGAAAAGATTACTTTTGTTGAATGAAAACTTTTATTTGCTTGTTTGTTTGTTTATTGTTGCCCCAACCAAGCTATTTATTCTGACAAAAAAGTGCAGGCTGAGCCTTGAGACTTCCTCGAAGGAAGCTCATGTCTGGAACGGCACAAGTTGAGTTGCAGTGATGAGATGGCACTGAGCCAGGAGCGCGGCAATGTTTTCCTCTGATCAGGGTTATTAGTTTCCATATATATGAGCTAAACACTATGACAAATCTATAAATATGGATTCAAGTTTTATGTACTTTCCTTCTGATTCCTAGCAGTTTAGTTGGACCATTGTGTATTCCATAAAATTTGTGCAGCTAAATACGTAGTTAGTGGCAATAATGACTATTTTCTTGTGTCAGCACTAGGAAGTATTGATTGTTTTTTTAGTTTTTATCAAATGTGGAGTAAACATACACGTGTGATCAGGTGATGTTAAAATTGGAATAATACCTTGGAAAAGGTGAAAAATCTGATTCTTTTCAATATTGCTATCCTTGCAACACACTGTTCCTGCTACATGATGTATAAAGTGCATCTTCAGCTGTAATAGATAAATTAAGGATGAAGGGCAAGGACAACTGAAAAACTTAAAGGTGTTATGACATGTTAAACTGTCTTATCTATGAATCTATAGCCGCTAATTCCCTCAAAGCTTTTAGGACTACCACTGTCCTTGTGGTTTTAATTGTGCTTTTGAAATGTCAGTATTTAATTGTTCAGCCTGAAAATGAGCAAGAATCCTGCTATTTTCCTCCCTGTTCTGTAGTGAATTTTGGGCAGGCGCCTAATAACATGGATATGTAATACTTTTTTCTTTCTTCCCCCCCCCCCCCCCCCCCCCATGTCTCTCTCTCTTTCTTTCTTTCTTTCTTTCCAAAGGTGCCATTCTTTCTCTTCATAATCTTCACAGTTTATACCATGCTACCCTTTGGGATGCGAGGTGCTGTCATAATTAGCGTTATTTCTGCTCTCTCCCATATTATTGTTCTAAGCATTGTGGTAAGCATGACTTCTCAGGAAAATAAGGAATCCATTCTATTTCAGGTAAGGAACTACTACTTGGTTAAGTAATTAAATACCCTACTCATATTACTATTTGTTATTGGTATAACTATCCTGTTCAGATAAGTTCCAAACTTCCACATGGATGTTTAAATTCATGGATTTGGTGCTTGGGCCTGATGTGTTTTGCATGCTTTTCATAAAATCACAATTAATTTAATCTGTAATGCATTTTGGTTTTGTGACCAAAGTGGAAGAAGCAGACTTATTATTTAAATTTTTTAACTAAGTTACTCAAAATATGACAAACTTCATCGCAGTCATTCTTCCCGGTCAGTGCTGTTTCAGATGGGTCTATCTTACCTCATCTGGCACTGCCTTCAGGGCGGATCAAAAGGACTGTTGCTGCTCCGGGGAGCCAGCAGGGCCAGAGAGTGCTACTGGGTGCTTTCAGGGTTCCCAACACTTATTAATAGGGTGTGTTCAAAGTTGCATCCCAGCTCTTTTGATGCGGGTGTGTGTCAGACTTTACAAATTCATGCATCAGCATGCTGTGTGGACTGGTTCTCCCTAAGTCAAACAGTAACGCTTGCAAATAAATGTTAAATGATATAGCAGAGTTTTCCGTTTCATTATACTACTGTATGTTCCTACAGGAATGCCTGTGAAAGTTAGCTTCCACTTCCCAGGTATATCCTGGCTAATTCCAACAGTATAATTTGGTATGTGGCCGGGTAACAGAAAAATTGAACATGGCCTGGGACTGATTGTTTTTAAGGGACTAGTATGTGTATTAGTGAAGTACCAGTGACTGTTCTGCAGTAGGTAAATATTTTTCTTCTTGTGCAGCTGCTTGCCAATGCTGTCATTTTTCTTTGTGGTAACTTGATGGGTGCATTTCACAAACGCCAAATGCAGGTTGCTTCGTGGGATTTGTATAGATACACATTAAAGTGCATTCAGGTCCGAATGAAATTGAAGATTGAAAAGAGGCAACAAGTGAGTGAACTAATTCATGTTATGAATTACTTGTTTTAATTTCTAAAGTCTGTGTAATTTTTAAGGTTGGTGACTAATGCATGTTGAAAGGCTTAGTCCAATCTTTGTGATACCCACCTAGTGTCAAAAATAAAAGTTGTGCCATTTGTAACAAAAGAAGGAAGTTAAAGGGAGGAAGGTGTTCTCTGTGGCTTGTCTATATGAAAATCACACTATTTGTAACAGGGACGTAATTGCCAGTTATTTTAGTTATTTTTTTCTTAGTATAAAATGTTACTGGGACTGGTCCAAGGCAACTTAAAAGAACATGCCCTTAATGCCCTGAAAAATACTTGTAAGGTAATTTCAGCAGTTAGTTTCATGCTTCCCTTTTTCACTTTTTTTGTTTGTTTTGAATTCTAAAGTATTATTGTTCTTGTATTTTCTTGTCTCACAAGCTATTTTTCTTTTGCTAGAAGGAGAAAATTGCAGCCTAAGGGGGGAGAAAATCACATAATACATTGCTGTTTTTTTAGTATGCTATTATTTATTTCCATAAACTCTGGTGGTATTTAAAGAATAAGCAAGGAACATGAAATTCTTACTGAGGAAGGACTGTAAAGTATCAAAGCTGAAACTAGGTCGTCTTTCCTCTTTTATCCTGGTATAAGTAGGGTTAAGAACAGCAGCTCTAGAAAGCTGTCTACAGAGTTCTCTGCCTACCAGTTATTAGATGAAAGGAAGTGGCTGGAAAGTGACTGACTTGATCAAATGGAAAAGAAGAAAATGCCGCACTGCTAGCGCGATCTGTCCTCTGATGCTGATCTTGTGAGATGAGATGACAAATCTGCGTGAAAGTCCTGGCAGAATTTCCCTGTGCAGCAGCCAGGGAAGGATCTGATCAGCTTACACAGGCAGTATGTGCTCATTCTTTGGGTGATGTGGTAACTTGCAAGTTTGGATTTTTTAATGGTTGCTTGTTTGAAGTGTAGATGTGCTTAAGACTATGGACAGCTTTCTTTTCATCTGTGTTGTAATTTATTACACAATTTTGACTCTCCTTTTTGCCACCCACTTTTTCTCTGTGAAAACCATGCGAGAAATGCAGTTCAGGGTTCCTTGTCACTTCCTTGAGAACTGCGTAACGTCAGCCTCAGATGGCCCTGTTACATTCACTGGATCGGTTTAAATTGTTCCCCAAGGTTAACTCTCCTAGTTCTAAAACACTAGAGGAGGGGAAGGAGGTATTTCTGCTTCTGGGGGCAGTCTCAAACTAACTGCTCTCTGTACTTAGTGTAGGCTAGTACTTGATGGTCAAGAACTCCCTCTTCCTACTGTGCTCCCAAGGCATTTCCTTTTGGTAGCAGGCATTGCTTAAGCAACCATGGCAGCTTACTGCCATCTTCATGGGGCTGCATCAGCTATTCAGGAAAAGGGGACAAAGATTTGGTCTAAAGGGGCAGCATTTTACTCGGTTACACAATGTGTTGACTTTACTGGTGATGTCATCAGAAAAAGTTCCTGCTTGTAGCTGCTCCATGCAGCATTTCCTCTTCTGTGGTGACTATCTCTGGGGTGGTAGAGCCCTTCCTGGGTTAAAAGTACCGTATCTTTGTCTTCCTCTTCTGCCCAGCAACTTAGCAGGGTCGTCTCTGAATGACGGGCTTTTAAGTCAAAGCCAGTGTAAAACAGGACACTGAATAGTCAAACAATGTAAGTGGTTTTTGAAGAGTCTGTATTCTCAGTTCAAGAGACTTTATTTCAGTGGCATCAGTTCCTGGTTCATTTAAGCTGTAGCAGCACATTGTTGATGCTGTTGTGTCTGTTGCTGCTTTTCCAGTATTTAAGAATTCACAAGGGTTTTGAATACTGCGTAGATTGTTCGTTACAGAATATAAGCTTTTACCAGATGCTTTATCAGGCAATGCTAACATAACACTGAGATTGGTGGACAAAATAAGTTGTCGTTTATCCAGAAATTGTAGTACTGAGTACTGAATTTCTGTGTTTTTCATGGTTACAAAGAGATGTCACATCTAGGTCACAAGGAAAAACAAACAAAAAAATATACGATGGCCTTACTTAACTGTAAAATTGGTGATTTTGAGAACAGAAATGTAAAAGTCTTTTCTGGAAAATCTGACATGCATTACTCAAAAAACTATTTGAATAAAGATGTTTGGTTTGTTGTTGTTTGGTTTTTTTAATTCCTTTTTGCAGTCACTAAAACTTACAATTTCAAATGTACTGTATTAAGAATTTTACATCGTTAGTTTTCCCCCCTCTCCTTTTAGGAAAATTTGCTTTTATCCATACTGCCAGCTCATATCTCAATGGAAATGAAGCTAGCAATCATAGAACGACTAAAGGAAACTAATGATAATAGGCAAATGCATGACAACAACTTCCACAGTCTATATGTAAAAAGGCACCAAAATGTTAGGTAAGTGGAAACTGTAGAAGTAATTGTATTAATGTAAGTTCCTGATGCTTAACAGTGTACATGGTCCAGTGAAATTAAAATCTGGAGACAGACTTTCAGGCTGAAGCGAGCTTCTTTCCTATTGTGGGGAGATAATGTGTCTTGAACTGATGTACTGCCTTCTATATCAGTTGAGACACTCCTTTTTTTCTGGAGTTGTTTTCCAAAGAGAGAGATGCTTTCTGTTAAATGTATTTTAATGTTTAAGCTGACTGTGGAATAGACATATCTTCATATTTTAATTATGTTGTTTCTTCCTTTTGTTTTCGTCCAGCATTCTTTATGCAGACATTGTAGGATTTACTCGCCTCGCCAGTGACTGCTCTCCTAAGGAACTAGTAGTGATGCTGAATGAACTTTTTGGAAAGTTTGATCAGATTGCAAAGGTAGGTGTTGCAGTTTGTCGTGCACTAGGGATAAAGGCCACCATTAGAAAAAGAAGTCTTTCCTGCAAGACTGAAGACAGTTCGTGTTAGTGTCTGAAGTCAGGAAGCAGAGGCTGCTCTGGCTTTAAAGCTAACTAGCAAAATCACATTTAAATAGAATTTAAAACAAGAATAAGAAATTTAGCAAGTTGTTACTGTAATTCTAATTCTTGAGTCTGGAGGTTTATCTGTATTGCTCAGGAAATTGTCTGACAGCAATAAATGGTTGTAATAGCGCTGTAAGAGGTACTGTATACAAGGTCTACTGAGGAGCTTTGCTGTGTTCAGTTAGAAGGATCATTTGTTGGCTCTACAAATGGAGAACTCTCAGGCACACATTTAAAGTCATAAATTCAGTCATATTGCATCAGACCCCAATGAGTTATTTAGATCAGGAATAATAATTAGTAATGATACTTACAGAAAAGTGTAAGAATGGGAAGTAGATTAAAATGGTCCCTATTAAGACATGCCCTTACTACTGACCCTTTAGGCTGGCCGTAGTTCTTACTGGTGCCACTTCTAAGTGCTGCTCGAAGTTAATTTCTTTGCAGCTGTAACACAAAGTTTTTGTGTTCTCAGATTACAGGGACTGCATCACATAGGTGTTCACGTGATTAACTCTGTGTGGTGATTTCTGTTATTTTCTACAGCTGAGCCTAGTTCTGCGTATATGTTCTGTCATATCCATTGATTTTTCTGTATTAGGAGGCAAAACGCTGCATTATATTGCATCTTATGCGATATCAAAAAAAGCAAATACCAACCCGAATTCTGGTTCTAGAAATTTAACATTGGTGAAGCATAAGTCAAGACTGACTACCTATGAAAACTTCCCATGGTTTAGAGATCGTAGAATCATAGAATGGTTTGGCTTGGAAGGGTTGTTAAAGATCATCTAGTTCCACCCCCCCCTAAATGTTGGTTTGATTTCATAATTGACTATATTTGGATATACTGAATACAAATTAGAAAATTAACGGACTTGGAAAATCCTGGTTTTATGAAATTCTAAAAATTCTTCAGAAAAGTGGGAAAACCAAAATTATTAATATAGCACAGGAGTGAACTTTAATTAAGTCTTTGTGGATATCACTGAATAAATTCTTAAATATATCACTGATTAAAACCTGGCTTAATCCTAGTTAACGTTTTTGACTAAATGACATTGCTAATTCTTATATTTATAAATGACATTGCTAATTCTTGTATTTATATGAAGTCAGTTGCTGTTAAAACTTCAAGTACTGGCAAATATGAGTATCTTGCTAACTATTGCATTGCTGTTATGCAGCTCTTAGGAACGCACAAGGTCATGTCATCTTAGTTGCTATGAGCTTTTTATGCCAAAGTAGAAGCTGAGGTTAGACATTTGGTCTTTTTTTTTTTTTTCAACTGTTCGTCAGATACAAAGGTAGAAAATATTCCAGATTTTGAGTGGTATGTTTTAATTTCTCACTCCTGTCCGCAAATCGCACTGTTTAAAAAATATCTGGATTTAGTGAGTCAAGGTCTTTTGCAACTCTGTGGTTAAGCTGTAAGAAGAGATTCCTGCTTTTTGTGCTATTTTTGTTCTGCCAGGGAGTATTCTCAGTCATCTTTTCCATAATGTAAAAATGTTGTAGCCTTCAATTTACCTAACAAAAGTTGATGGCTAATGTGGACGCTGAGCTGGATACTGAAGTCTAATAGCTCTAATCTAGGGCTAGGTTCCCCTGCTGATCTATTCAAGCTTGGCATTTGCTGCAACACTCAGAACCTACTGGATGGCTGTTGTGGTTTAACTCCAGCTGGCAACTAACTACAACACAGCCACTTGCTCACTCTACACCCCCTCCCCCCCCCAACCACCCCGCTGAGATGGGAAGGAGAATTGGAAAAAGGTAAAACTCATGGGTTGAGATAAGAGCAATTTAACGCTTGATACAGGGACAGAGTGTACCCTCAGCAAGTTTGCTGATGGTACAAAACTGGGAGGAGTGGCTGACACACCAGAAGGCTGCGCTACCATTCAGCAAGACCTGGGCAGGCTGGAGAGTTTGGTAGAGGAACCAAATGAAGTTCAATAAAGGCAAGTGTAGGGTCCTGCACCTGGGGAGGAACAACCCCATGCACTAGTACAGGTTGGGGCTGACCTGCTGGAAGGCAGCTCTGTGGAGAAGGACCTGGGAGTTCTGGTGAGCAGCAAGTTGCCCATGGGCCAGCAGTGTGCCCTGGTGGCCAAGAAGGCCAGTGGTACCCTGGGTTGTGTAAGGACAAGTGTGGCCAGCAGGTCGAGGGAGGTGATCCTCACCCTCTACTCTGCCCTGGTGAGGCCACATCTGGAGTGTCGTGTCCAGTGTTGGGCTCCCCAGTTCAAGAGACGGAGCTACTGGAGAGGGGCCAGCGGAGGCTGTGAAGGTGATCAGGGGCCTGGAGCATCTCCCGTATGAGGAAAGGCTGAGAGAGCTGGGGCTGTTTAGCCTGGGGAGGAGAAGATGAGAGGAGATCTTAGCAATGTCTACAAATACCTTAAGGGCGAGTGTCAAGAGGACGGGGCCAGGCTCCTTTCAGTAGAGCCCAGCGACAAGACAAAGTGCAACAGGCACAATCTGCGACTCAGGAATTTCCTTCAGAATATGAGGAAAATCTTCTCTACTTTGAGGGTGACGGAGCTCTGGAACAGGCTGCCCAGGGGGGTTGTGGAGTCCCCTTTTCTGGAGATGTTCGAAACCTGCCTGGACATGATTCTGTGCAACCTGCTGTAGGTTACCCTGCTTTAGCAGGGGGTTGGACTAGATCTCCAGAAGTCCCTTCCAACCCTGATCGTTCTGTGATTCTGTGAAATAAAATAATAATAGTAGTAGTAATAATAACAACAATTGTAATGAAAAGGAAAGAGAAAGAGTCAGGAATTAAACGTAAGGGTGAAAAAAACGGAACAAGTGATGCACAATGCAGTTGCTCATCACCTGCTGACCGATGCCCAGCCAGTCCCCGAGCAGTGATCACTGGCCCCAGCCAACTCCCCCCAGTTTCTATACTGAGCACGATGTTCTATGGTATGGAATATCCCTTTGGTTAGCTTGGGTCAGCTGTCCTGGCTCTGCTCCCTCCCAGCTTCTTGTGCCCCTGCTCCCTGGCAGAGCACGGGGAACTGAAAAGTCCTTGACTTGGGGTAAGCATGACTTAGCAACAACTAAACCATCAGTGTGTTATCAACGTTATTCTCATACTAAATCCAAAACACAGCACTGTGCCAGCTACTAGGAAGAAAATTACCTCTATCCTAGCCAAAACCAGGACAGTGGCTTAAGATGGTGGAGAATGCTGGATGTTCTCTTAAGGCTTTGGCTGGTGAGGGAGAACAGCTTAGTGTTTGGTAAATTGTCACTGATTTGGGCTGATGCTGGAGTTGACTGAAGAATTTGTGGGCCGTTCCCACAGCAGAGAGGGCTGGGCAGCCCAAGGTGTCAGCTAGCTCAAATTAAACAATCTCTACTCATCAGTCAATCACTATACAGCCTCACAGAATTAGCCTTGGCTTGCTTGCAGCCTTTTTAGTTAAAATTCTTTGATAATGTTTTAATGAAAGACATTATGAGGAGCTCTTTGCTCTTTCCCTTTCCTTTCTGCAGCCAGTCATGGACAGCAGTCCCCCGTGTTGCACAGTTAGGAAAGAGTTTTCTGCTGTCAGATAGTATTGCGAGTTTTTTTTTTAGCAATAGAAAACTGTAGCATGTGCTGGCTTCCTCTTCAGTTATATTTGAAACAAAAAAGCTCGTTTTGCTTCTGCATTTAATTCCTAACTTCTCCCTAAATTCTGTGCAGGTTTTACAATACTGCACAATGTTACTTATGAGGTCGCCATGCAAAAATTGAGGAAAATGTGAACAAACTGCAGATAATTCAGGTTAATTCAGATGTTAATAAAGATGAAGATTAAAAGATAGATAAGCAGATTTCATCCTTTAGATGGTAAATTCTGTGACAATTTTATTTTTATCTTTATTTCCTAATGGTACACGGTGCCAAGAATCAAGTCAGAAAGTAGCAAGATGATTTTATTTTAGAAATGCTTGAAGTGGTCCTTTTGGTTACCCTCCAGTGAGCAACATCCAGGGATTTGGATGTGGGAAAAGAGAAGTAAGCTTTGCTTCAACAAGGATTGAATGAAGCTTGACTTTCTCAAAACAATACAGACAAGTCCTAGTTTTGGTGGTGTTAGCCTACTTGCAGTAAAATGTTAAATATGTTTACTGTAATTTCACAGGAGAATGAATGCATGAGAATAAAAATCCTGGGAGACTGTTACTACTGTGTCTCAGGTCTACCTGTGTCCTTACCAGTTCATGCCAGGAACTGTGTTAAAATGGGACTCGACATGTGCGAAGCAATAAAGTAAGTATAGCACAGAAAACTTTTTAGCGTATAAAGGCTATGAAGTTATTGAATAAAGTCATTCTTTGTTTTCTTGTCAGCATTCAAAGTGTATTTATTAGTTGGATATTTACACGTTAGGTCATAAGCTTGTCTTTTTCCTTTGCATTAAGTGTGCAATGAGACTAAACCTTAACAGATCTCCAGGAGGAGGAGAGAAAATCAAGTGTGACTTACACTTTAATACCCTCTTCCCTCCATAGGCAGGTGAGAGAAGCCACAGGAGTGGATATCAACATGCGGGTTGGTATTCATTCTGGGAACGTGCTGTGTGGCGTGATCGGCCTGCGTAAGTGGCAGTATGACGTCTGGTCACACGACGTGTCCTTGGCGAACCGCATGGAGTCTGCGGGTGTACCTGGGTGAGGATCGTCCCTGTCAGTGCTGATTAACTCTGTCATCATGGTTTTCATAATCCTGGTTTATGACTCTGGAATTTGTAACTGCTGTGACACAAATCCTCATACTGGGATGATGAAAACAGTACAAATGTGTACTTACCAGAGCTGTAAAATGTTAGTATTTTCTGAGTTTGTTTTCAATGGACTATAAAATTCTATTCTGAAGCAAGCAACTGCTTCTTTACCTTCCCTTCATTGGAGAAACATGTACCTTCAGCAGTGCATTATGTTGACTTAGTTAATTTGTGGTGTGCACTATATTTGTAAGTTTAGCTAAAGAATAGATTATGCTACTTATATCGACAAGGCAAAGCTGCGTATTTACCTAATGTTTCTGTTAATCTATTGATCAGTCCCACTTGATTTGTATTAGCTCTATATTCACCACCCTTACTCCCCCAAAAACACAACTCAGTAATTAAAATACAGCTTGATGAGGAGCATCCAAGCAAGGAGAGTTTGGAGCTGCTGGTTGTTGCGTATTCTCTCTGTGTACCATTTGTCATGGGCAGAATGGGAAGGATAAACGAGTGGTCCTGAGTGCAAGCAGTAATGGGACTTGCCATGTGCTGCTCATCAATGCAAAGCATTGGGTTCGGGGTTGATATTCATGCTGCCTTTTTTAAGATTCTTATTGAAAAGGACAACTATAAATGTTTTTAGAAAACACTAGCATTTTGTATTTTCTCCAGCTAAGAAACTTTTTTGTAGTCTGCATCAAAAAGGACCATATTAATAGTTTCCCTTTTTCCATTCCTAAATGAGACCATGATTTTGTAGGTTCTTGGTAGTCTGTAAATTAGTAGTTATTAATTGAATGGCATTCATGTGGGTGTATGTTTAAGCATTGAAGTAATTGTTTCTTTTGGAAAGGGATTCTAACCAGTCACATTATAGGATTTCTTACTACTTCTGTGCCTCAGACAGCTTTTAGGTATATGCTTGTAACTTAAAAATCAGTTTTTGCAAAGTAATAAGGAGATATGCATATCAAATTATTCTTTTGCATTGGTGACCAAAATAGAAAGAAAACTAATTGGAGCTTGGTTTACAGTTGCAATACCATCCAGGCTGAGTGTTTTAGTATGTTGACTCAGCATGTTTAAACAAGAGTATGGAGTTGTAAAAGTTTCTTTTGTTGGTAAAGCAAACAACGTGACTCTGAATATGGCACCAAAACATATTTTCTTAGTCACGTTTAGGACCATTGCCTACTCTTGACAACTTTGATTATTCCATTATGTTCTTCATGCTTATGTTTAGTAATAAAGCTGGTTTAGGTTGGCATGCTGATTCAGAAATTACACTTAATACTTACTATATCTACACATGTCTAGCACTTGCTTATCACATGTTTCACCGTTAGCCAGAGAAAACCTTCCACTTGTGGAAGACTGAGCCTCACAGGGAGGAAGGGTTTCTATTCGTTTTGCAGATGGTATGTTCTATTTGTTTCCTGCTCTGTGTAAAAATTACGTGTCTGGGATTTCCCATTCCAATGTTAGCTAGTCCTGCTCCTTTGGAAGCAGAAGTTTTGTCATTAGGAGCAGTTTGAGGTTTTTATTTAAAACAGTAAGTATATATATTTTGGTTTTCTGTAAATGAAGGAATTCTAAAGACTTTAGAAAGGATGCAGGAAAACTTCTAGCGTTACAAATATTTTATTTCCATTGACAGAGTATCCTTGTTTATCTTGCTGATTTAAAAAAATATTTGTATCCCTAACAATATAGTACACTAGTAAAGCAGAAAGGACTAGCATAAAACAAAAATTAAAAATGCATTTATGACCAATTCTCTCTAATATGAATATGCGTAAAAGATCAGAAGATGTTATTCTCAGGGCTGTTAGCACAGAGTGCAGTATGCTAGGTATTCTGTGCTAGCATGGGAAGTGCAAGAGTGCATGTTACAGCTTGCCTTTCGGAGACAGCTTTAGTGGTAGCAGCTTTTGGTGATGTGCTGAGCCTGGAATCCACTAAGCATTAATAACCGCTGAGAAATCATCAGCATAGTAATTGAAATGGAAAGAAGTTTGCAGTAAGATCTGAAATGTATTCTGACAGTGTGATTTGGGGAAGAGGGGAGAGGAAGCTTAGTAAAATGGAGAATGGTTGATAGTGAACAAATGTACTGCTTTTTGAGATCAGTGGAAAACCACAGAAAACTTGCTGCAGTACGTGATTCTGTTTTAAGGCTCAGTTAATACGGACATCACTTAGTATGCCTCAGCCTCTGGGAGAAAATGATGCTTTAAAATTTCAGATGTGAAGGTTTACCTCGATTACAAAACTGCATAATCAAGGTAACAATTGAAAAACCAGTTTTTTTGGAGACCATTACCAGTAAGCAAATAAAACAGTGCATCCTTTATATTCCAAAACTCTTACCTTTTGTCTCCAAAAGTATTGAGGAACTTTTTTACTCTTTGTTGTGGGAAGCTGCAGCCAGTGGTCTCCATGTCTTGGCTAAATCATCTTCAGGCAAACCTATATCCAGCGTAAGGAAGATAAAAGGAGATGGGACAGTGATCCCCTTGCTCTCTGTAGTTAGGCAAGAGTGCTGCACTGTCAGCTTGCTTTCTGGAAATGTTCTATTCCCAGCTCTGTGCTGAGGGATTGTAGGATCGACAGCACAGTGTTTAACCCTTCTGTGCTAAGGAAAAGTGAGAAAAGCTGTGAGAAGATGAACAATGAGAAAGTAGGATATAAGAAAATAAATGCTATTTTATGAACACGCTCAAGTTTCTTGTTGAGAAATTCTGTGAAAAGGTATTACTCATATTTTATATGGAAATAGGTGATTTGGGATACTGAACTAAATTACATGTGAGGGAAAATGTGAATGGATACAGAAAAATACTAGTTGCGTGTCTTGGATGTGTATTGCTGTTGTTGCTGTGTCATGCTTTTCTCTGATTGTTTCAGTCAGAAAAGACAGGCTTTCAGACTTACCCTCCTAGTTAACAAAAAACCTTTTCCAGCTTTTTTCCAGATTTTGTAACCATCTCCTCCCCTCCTCGTGCATTTCTAGCATCAGACAGTCCTCGCTTGCATTTTGTGTGAGCTTTCACTGCAGCTCTTGCCATCTGAAACAACCTGCTTGTGACTGTCTTGTCAGTCATCAGACCTCCTTTGATGACGTTTCTTCTTGTTTCTTACATGTCTCTGCTTATTTCAGTTTAATTTTATACTGCTACCATCTCATGCTAGAAACTGTTTTTTAGCATAATTGCTGTGAAAGACGTGTAATGAAGAACCACAGGAAAGGGGACTGTAAATACAGTTTCAAGTACTGGCAGGATTTTGCAGTTGGCAGCCAAAGCACAAGATGGCTGAAAAGCAGAAATGTTCGCAGTGGCCATTGAAATGTAAATGAAATGCTTAATGTGACCTTTCTGTAAGTGTTTGGGTCTCTTGTTCTTTCTGCCCTTCTCAGCCGTGTACACATCACTGAAGCAACATTAAATCACTTAGGCAAAGCTTATGAAGTAGAAGAAGGCAATGGACACCTGAGGGATCCTTACCTTGAATCCATGAATATCAAAACCTACTTGGTGGTTGATCCAAGGGTATGTGCATGTTTTTGAGCATGTATATTTATTCAAATGCATACATACATGTTAGGTACATAGGTGTCTGTGGTGCATACACCTTTTTAATTCAGGAACAGGATTAAAGCATGATATGAGTCATCAGAGTAGCTTGGATTTGGGACTTCAGATCTGAAAGCTCATCCTGTTTTATGACATGTCTGTTAGCTTGAAGGTAGTAAGTGTTGTGCTGAAACCTCTTATGTGGTCCCCTTAGAGTAAAAATAAGTATTTGACTGTGTTGGTGTGAAGTGTCTCTCTCACAAATTCAGGTCAAAAGGTAGGATACAGTGATGAAAGAATACCTGTACTGTGTGGGCACTTTCAGACAGAATATTCCCTGTAAAATAGCTTCTGGCATCTTCCTCGCTATCTTAGATGTGAGTTTCACCTTCTTTTAAAGGTGCGAAGTTAGCAACTGTTGGTTTCCCCTTTAAAGCCTGGTAACTGCAAACACCTGGAGCATTGCTATTTTGAATTGGCTTGTGCTTGATGAGTAAAATATTTCAAAAGAAAAAAAAAATGAAAATTACAAACCTCTTTCCTTCAAGGCCTTTACAGGAAGGAGCAGTATAGAGCCACTTCTAATTAGCAAGAACGCAATTTTATCTTTGTTGTATGTTTTATGCACCCAACACTGCAACCACCCCACCCCCCAACATTTACATAGCACATATTCTCAGAATGAGGATCTATGCCTATTAAAATAGCCCCTGCTCACTTGTGATGTTAGAGAATAACCAGTCACTGATGTATCACTTTATTCTGTAGTTTTAGCTTCCTTGTAGGCCCACAAAGGTATTACTGTATACCCTGTATATACTGCCTGATCCTTCACCTGTGACGTAGGGATATAATCTAATGTCGAGTCTGTAATTTGTGGGATCTTCTCCTAACCACAGTTCTGACACACCCTCGCTCAGGAATTGGGAATCTTTTTCCCCTGCTGGTGTGCTGACTGCAAGGGAAACGTATCTGTTCGTAAGATCCTGCAGTGTCTTGCATCATAGTAAATAAACCAGCAAGTCTGAATGTTGCAGTGTTACAAGTGAAGGCTTGTAAAGACAGCTGAAGCAAATTCGTTATGTCATGTTTTGCTGTAGCTCACATTAATTAAATCAGATAAAGGAATGGAGGTTGGCTGACATGTTCCTGATACGAGTTCAGAGTCCTACTAAACAGCTAGATTATATAGTCCTAAACTGTTTGAGTACACAGAGCTTCGTTTCTTTGTACTTTGTATAATTTTCTGTTTTCTAAATGAATACCTTTTTTCTGTTAGTCCAAACAATGCATATCAAATAATCATCTCCCTAAAACAAGAGTTAATGACGGGCTGAAGATGCGAGCCTCTGTTCGGATGACGCGTTATTTAGAGTCCTGGGGAGCAGCCCGGCCGTTTGCCCACCTGAACCACAGAGAAAGCGTGAGCAGTGACTCTTCAGCTTCACAAGGAAGGCGAAGAAAGGTGAGGGTCAAAGTAACGATTGCCATCCTACAATTGCAAACTGCTTCTCGTGTCTATGGTGTGAAACTGGAAACCTGACACGGTTTTTGTGGCTGCATTTCTACGGTTGGTGTTCAGTGTGTACACAGAACTAAGAAGGCATCTGTGCAATAAATTTCTGTCAGAACTTAAAAGTATTCAAACTCTGCCAATCTCTGCTGTGCTATGCTCATAGTAAACCTTCAAAGTAAAAGTAAAACTTTGAAACTGTCTTTTTTTTCTTGACATTTTACTATCTGGTGGTCCTGCTCACTACAAGTAGTTTTGGAAAAAAGATAATTCATCCCAGTGTCCAGATGCACTCAACATTTACTTAAAAAGTGTAGAAAATTAACAGTCCCTCCATGTGCTCCACCTGCAACAGGAATTTATCAGTAAAGAATTATTAAGAATTCTTAAGATTTTAAAATTTAAGAAAATTCATTTTTTCCCTTCCATCTGTCCTTCCTGAAAACTGAAAGGCATGTGCATGCTTTTAGGCGTGCTCCTGGAGGCACACCAAGGCTGTATTACTGCCTGTGGACAGGTAGCTGTCCACAGGCAGTAATAAATTTATTACAATTAGATTTTAAATTAACTATCCAGCCATTCAGGCTTGTGGAAGTGTTTTCCAGTCTACTTGCTTCTGCTGATGTTAGTTATTTCAGTGTGTGGAGAAAAGTAAAAGATCTGTTCAATTATCTTCTAACAATTGTTTTGGTCAGAAAATGTTCACTTGCTAAAGCAGAAAACATTGCTGGAAAGGGTTGATTTTTATAAACTTTTCTATTTGAGAATGGTTCTTTATTTTTATTTGTGAATACAAATGTTTTTGGCAGCTTTCTGAGGTTTATTTTCAATAGTTGTTTGCTATCTTCTGAGTAACTTATGCTTAATTCCTTATTTGATGTAGGAAATACCTTTGTGTTCCACTGGGCGCCAGAGAACTTCAGATAGGTTTGTCAGTTACTTTTTTTTTTCTTTTTTGTTAAATACATGATCCTGTGTTCCACTTGCTGTTCACTGTACTGTAAGCGTGTGATCTTCTGGATGATTAATCGCTGTTGTATGGTATTGCTACATTAGAAAGGTTAAGCTGAATCTTTGGCCTTTAAGACTCCTCAATTCAGGTTTGTTATTGTTTGCAGACTCTAAAAGAAGCTTCCCCCTCTTCGTCCTGCTGGTCCCTCAGTCACTCAGGTTGCATTTTGCTTTATGGGCTGTAGCAGGATGGAAGGGAGTAGGGAAGTAAGGGACATAGAGCAGTGGAAAACAAATCAAAGCACCTCAAAACTTGTCTGTGTGTATATATTGTAACTGCTTATGCTACCACAGCTTTTGGTTTTCTTACCAAAAATACTAGATTTTATTTGTAAATACTCTAATACAAAATAAATACAGTTTAACATAATATTGTAGGTAAATATATATTATATTTTACAAGATATGTCTTTGGTTGGTAGTATTATTTCATGCCATTGTAAAGTAATAAAAAATTTGCACTATATGTAGAAATGCTTACACCGTACCTGTACTACTGAGTTAATGAAGTAGATGATTTTTACTTGTAAGACATTTTATTAATATTATATTGAGAAGTGCATGATATGAGTAACTAGAGAAATGCTTAGTAAAGTGCATATGAGTGTGTGTGTTCATCAGCTTTGAGCATTCTTGTTTAACTTCTCTGGTAGTTTCCCCCACTTGTGTACTGAGGAAGTGTGGTCCTCTGCAGCCATTAATGCTGAACAGCATTTGTGACATGCGCTTCATTTTCTTCTCAGAAATTCATCTCAGAAGGGAAGGATAGAGGAAGATATTTATGATGAAATGATGTCAACCATTGAGGGCCTGAGTTCAACTAAGTATGCAGTATTTTATTTTTTTATTCATCTTTTCTTTGAGAATAATGGGCATTTTCAATTTTAAGTCTGGATGTAAAATTTAATTCTCAAAAATGAAAAGTTAAAAGGATTTCTGTCTTGCCTTTTTTTTGGGTCTTTTAAAAATTTATTTTAGTTCCTTTTTGGTTTTAATTTTAATATCATGAGAATATTACTGCATTATTATAGTAAGAAGCCAATGGTTAGTCTAGCTGTTCGATGCACCGTAGTGCTATGAAACAGCAAAATTATTGCCTTGTTTCTTATGACTGTCTGAAGTAATGAGCTGACGTGCACTGTAGGATGGGATAGGAAGTAATGTTTGTGTTCTGATTATTAAAATAAGAAGCGTCAGGAAACGGGGTGCCGTCCTCAAACAAAACCTATTCATAAAGTCAAACACAGTTTTGGGGGTGGTAATAAAATTGTTTTAGTGTCTGGTTCACTGAAGGTAGGTGGTCTATCAGCAGCGGGTGGTGCATTTGGCACTGTATTTGCATTTAGAAGCAGCTAAACATAGGCAAGTTTATTGGTTTGGTTTTTTTTTTTAATTTAAAATGCATTATTGAAATTCCTATCAAATATAAAACTGCATTTGAGAAGAAACCCTCTTTCCTTTCATCTAAATTTTAGCCAGACTGTTATCACTGTACCTCAGCTATTCCTGATAGGGGCCTGGTATTATTTAGGGGAAATTTTCAGAGGCTGTGAGCCATCTCTTAACGTCTGCTATTATACTTTGCTGTTTGTAAACCTTGGGGAAGTTCTGGGGTTACATTTTGCATGTAAATGGCAGACACCGCTGTCTGTGAAGAGTGTTCTGGATCTGCCTGTCAGCTACATAAAAACTTAACCACTCGTATGTTATGCTATGGAACCAAAAGACCTTGTAGAATGGTCAAATGTCTGTAAACCAGTGGCACTCTCACCCTGTGCGCTGTGGAGGCTCAGCTCCAACGATGAGTTTGTGTAGTCTCCTTGGCCTGTCGCGTACATTTTGTAACACGTGTCTCTTTGAATGCAGTCCATGGTGTGGCAAATCGGATGACTTCTGGGGATTTTCACTGATTTTTGCAGAACCCGGTCTTGAAAAAGAGGTTGGTAAGAGCAGAATAAGCCTTTTTGGTCTTAGATTTGCATTTCAGAGGAGCCTAAGAATGTATATGAGCCTGCCTTTTCGTTCTGAAACTGGATTCTGGAGGTGACTGTACATCCCAAGAGCTTTTTAGGGACTAATTGAAAGCAGATCTCATGATTCATTTGAGTTGGGCGTTCTTCCTTGAGAATGCTAATTCTGTAGGTTAAAGGAGATTGTCTCTAACCTGCAATTAAATTCTTGCTATAAGGGACTTAGTAGGAGTTTGGTAACTTTACTATATGAAGACCTTCTCTCAAAAGTAATGGAATTTAAAAAGAAAAAAACAGTATTTCTGCCTCCATAATGAAAATACTTTGCTTTCTGTGGTTGTTTCATGGCAAATATAATAGTTATCTGTTAGGTACAGTGTACTTTTCCTGTTTGAATACCTGTTCTTTAATTTACCATGCTGTGGTGTACCATATGTAGTTACTGGGGGGTGTGTGTGTGTGCGTATACACTTTAGGTTTACTTCTGTGTATATCCTTTTTTTATAAGGATTTTGACTACGTGTATCTGTGAAGTGCTGATTTACATACTCAGTGGATTTCCCTCTATGTTTAAAACTATCCTTTGGACTGCTTTTCTTGACAGATGTTCAAGTGAATTTTAATTGGTGTTTTTCTTTTCCCTTTTAATTCTATGTATGTTTTTAGTAGTACAGTATACATTTGCATATATGTGTCATCACAGAAATGTAACAGAATTTAAAATATCTCTGGAATTACCCTTAAGATTTATTGTAATCTGTGTTTCAGTATCGCACCATTCCTATTCTAAAACTGAAGAGTTACTTCGCATGTGCCAGTTTTGTGTTCCTCTGTATATTTCTGATACAGATGCTTATAATGCCAAAGTGAGTATCAGTATTTTAATAATTTATAATTAAAATTAGCCAACAGCTAAAGTGAAACTCACGTGCATGAAACTTTTTTTGAAGTGTAAACTTTTGGATTTCCTGGGTGTTTGCATTTAAGAAACATAGGCCTCTTAGGACTAATTCACCCCTTAGTAAAGGAGTGCGTTCATGTTGTTGGCATAACAGCCTAGATATCAGAATGAAAATAAAATAGAAATATTTCTTTAATATTGTGTTTGCTTAGTAGTACACACAGGGAGATGATCTGTTAAGTGAGAAATACTGTTTTATAAGAGTACTTGGCTGTAAGCACGTTGAGTAAGCATTAGAAAAATGGGATTAGCTGGTTAAAATGTGCTTGGTGATCCTTCTGTCTATAGACATGCAAGGAGGGAACTTTGAACTTCTCATACTTCTGGGAAAGCAGATATTTGATAATTCTGATAACCTGTGCAATGGTATGGACATCCAGTGCTATTAGAAGAAAAATTCTATTTAAATTTAAAGAGACACTGTTAGCAAACATTTGTCTGAATTACAGTTTGAAAATGTCTTTTCATTTAACAGTGGTTTGTTTACTGCTTTCTCTTCTGTTTAGAACTGCAAAGCTAGGAATTTCCTTTGGCATTGTTGCAGTCATCATTGTACTTACTTTGTTTCTGTGCTTTGCTGAGAAATGTATGGTAAGTTTATTTAAAAAAAAAAATAAAAAAAGTTGCCTGTTCTAAAAGTGGATGGATGTAATTCAGCAGCTTGGTCTGTCTTTTAGGATGATAAATTAAGCTGTTGATTTTAGTAGGAGTTACAGGAGCATTGAACCTTGGGCTACTGGAAGATTTCATTGCCTGAAACAGATTTTTGTGTCTGAAAAATCTCACTGTAATTCAGAATTATTTGAGTGCAAGAATAGACAGGTAGGAGGAAGGAGGAAGATAGTAATGGTTGCTCAGTGGGGTTGGGTTTTTAAAATTTATTTTTATATTCGTCTATAATAGTAATTTTGGTTTTGAATCCTGATATTTTCTGTACTGGAAACAATATTAAAATCAAAGTAAGCTTGAATGCAACATTAGTTTTCATAATAATATATAAAGCCTCGTGAAAAGTATGAATTATTATTAATTTATGGGCAACAATTTCATAGCTGTTAGAATTCCAACTTCACTGTTACATCAGTTAGGACACTGCATTTGTAGTTCCTCTTTTTAATTAATGTTTAAAAAATCTAGTGATGTAGAGACAGCTAATGACATAGAGTTCAAGGACACAAAGTTCTTGGACTGGAGAAGGATTTTTTTTAATTATCTGGAGACAAGAGTGGGAGAGGGAAGAGATTTTAGAGAGTTCCTTGCACGCATCAAATCTATGTTGTGCTAGGCCAAGGGTGAGAGGGAATTCTGAAGTTCTGTTGAGAACATGCCACCATCATCCTGTTGAAGGGTGGGGGTGGTGGTCTCCCAGGAAAACTGCTACAGAAAGAAATGGTCTCTTTCAGAGCCAGGTTCAAGTTGTGTAAAAGGGAAAGGAAAAGATTAAATTGCACTCTGTATGTAGGATAAAGCTTTATGATTAATGTAAAAGTACAGTTAGGTAGCATGTATGGATTTTATGCATCTATGGGGTTTATATATGTGAGTAGATGGACATTTGTATGTGTGTGTGTAAATATATGTCTATGTAGACAGAGAGGTGTGTGCACCGTATGGTTTCTACATACATAAAGACACAGAGAAAAGAAAAATTCCAAGATTGCAATTGCATCAGACTCGAGTTCTGCGCTGGGAGTGTTTTGTTATAGCAGCCTTGAGTAATGCTTGCAATCATTAAAAGTACATGCTTTACTAGATGTTCTTCTCTGTAGCGACAAATGGAGGATATAAGGACAGCAAGAAAGGGGACTGTCTAGGATTGGTTTCAACTTAGTCATCTGAAAATGCAGTTCCCAATATAACATGATAGCTCTCTTAATTAAAATATACAACATAGGTTGTCGCTATATTTTTAGTAACATTTCTCCAGAACTTTTAATCAGATCGTAGTTTTTTTATTTTTAAAGCAGAAATTCAGAGAATTTTAGCACCCGGCCTCTTTGAAATAAGGAAGCATTGTCTCCCTTTTCAGTTGTGGAGAGGCACTAGGCACCTAATCTAACTAGATTCCGAGTTCTAAATTAGGATTCCAATGAAGACTTGACACCCTCCTGCAGAGAAAAATTATTTTAAATTTAGAAATACTTCTTCCCATGTATCAGAGTATTATCCATGTTACTGAAACAAAGTAATTTTGTTTACAGAAGTGCTGCTCGCAACAGTGGCCTTTCCTGCGCCATCTCTGTGCAATCTCGGAGAAGGTGGAAACAATGCCGTTACTTAGGCTTCCTTTAGCAGTCATCACTATCGGTGCCTTGCTGATTATAGCCATTTTTAATTTGGTAAGTAATTGCATTATCTTCATTCTGTGACATCCAGTTTAAGTAGCTTCCTGTATTCTTTTCATCAAGTACGTGCTTTTTGCTGCTGCTTCTAACATCTGATTCGCAACGTGAGTTGATTTACACAAGGATAATACACAATGTCACGTAAAAGCATTAAAAGTAAAAACTCCCGGTTTGTGGAACTAGAATTACATTCTTGTTTATATCACTGTTTCTTGCTTTTAAGATGGCATGTATAATTACTGTTGGGTTTAACCCTCATCACTAAGATGGTCTTCCATTTTTTCGTAATGTGGGTTTAAATGTTTGGCTGTATCGGGTAGAATTTTTAAGAAGTTTACTGTGTTATTTGCACTAGCTAGTAATAATGCAGACGGGGGAGTGAAGAATATGGGTTGGCTTGCTCTCAAAACTAAAGATGCTGTTGGTAGTTACTACTAGACTAAGATACACACGGTGCCTGTCTTAAATTTGAGTATTGTATTGCGCCTGAGGTACATTTGAAAAACAACCCTTTGGAGTAACCTCATGCTCAAGACCACTCTGCTGTGTGGGGTTTTTTTTTAAACACATCATGTTAATGGTTCAATATATCTAACATCAAGCTACAAGAAGTGATGTCCTTCCAATCCCAAGTGCTTGGTCTGCCATTCTTCTGATTCCATGGGAAGTTTTGTAGTGTTCTGAAAGCTATACCGCAGAAAATGCTTAATTTTCTTTTGTAAAGTCTTTTTTCTGCTGGCTTAGGTCCTTAAATTGACTCACAGTGGTGTCATGTGAACACCACCACCATAGACAGCCTAAAAGAAAACAGGAACAGTGGCTGTGAAACTGGGGGCTGAGACAGAGCCACATGTTTGTGCCATTAGCTGTTAGATTAGCATAGCCATAATGTGACACTTTACTCTGAATTAGAAAAGTAGTACGTAAATACTTGGCAATTTTAATCTTCTTGCACTCTGAATTAGAAAAGTAGTACGTAAATACTTGGCAATTTTAATCTTCTTGCACCTTGTGTGTGCATTAATGTTTAGTACAACTATATGGGATATCATGTATTCTAACATTTGTACTGCAGTAGCAGTGAAAGGGCAACCAGAGCAGGACTCATTGTGTAATATATGGAGAAAAACCTTAAAATTGATAAGTACCTGCTAACAAGTTTGTATGGTGGTTTTGTTGTTTGTTTGTTGTCCTCTTCCCCGCCCCCCCCCCCCCCCCCCCCCCCCCCCCCCCAATAAATGAAGACTACTGAAAAGAACAAACCTGCAAACTTTACTGGATCAAATGACCTGTGTGCTACCACCTATGTGAGTAGAGTACCGTCTTCATTTCTAAGCTTAAAATGAACTGGGTCATGGATGGTGTGTATAATAGAGATTAATGGCAGCATTTTAATATCTTTTAATCTTTTAACAAAGACAGAATTTTTAAATTGTTGAACACAATGACTCACTTGTGCCACAAGGCAGTTCTAGGGATATTTTCTATTATTAGCTGTGGCTTTACTGTACATCTTTTAGGGACTTTTCAAAAGTCTGGAGTACTCATTGGTAAAGCTGAAGTCATGGGTTATTTTGGTTACTCAGCACCTTTGAAAGGTATTCTCTAGCATTTCTGTAAGGATAGATTCAGCACTAATGACACAAAAGGATTATTTCCGAGGGGTTTCTTTTTTGTGCCTTTAACTCCAAAGTAGCATTTTATTTTGAGATCATCCAAGTGTTTGGGATGCTCCTTTGTCACCTGGCCACCCTTTTAGATGATGGGTGTGTTTTTGAACAATGCACAGCAGGCTGTGTGAGCGCCCTTTCATTCAAGCCCTTTTGACAAATGACAAATTACACTTATATAATGCACATTGTACTCATCTGGTAATTTTCTGTTCTTCCATGTCTGTAAATCAGCCTTTTGGAAACACAACTCAATCCTGTGTTGAGGAAACTGTAAGTAGTGAATACACATTAATTTAAAACTCAAATCTTTGAATACTGTATATATTACTGACAACTGGTAGGTTCTGTTGCTGTGTAAACCAAAACATTTTGGGCATCTGACAGCAGAAAGTTTCTTTGTGGATTCAAGATATTTCAGCTGCTGTTGCTGTGCTGAATAAAGTGTGGCTTTGCAATTTGTTGAAATTTCAGACTTAAAAGTAGATCTAAAGCAGAAGTAAAAGAGGAAAAAGCAGCAGAACAGGATGATGATTGTGTTTGAGAGATGAGCTGTACCTGCAAGTGTCCCTGTAAAGTATCTTTCTAGAGTGAAAGGGCTTAAATGGCCAACAGACCTGTGTCAGTGTTCTCTATGTAGTGGTATGTTTTTCAGAAGTTTGGTGTCAGGGTTATAGCTGAGTGTTCGTTACCTTTTGGAGATTACAGTCAAAGCCTTTAGGATGACAAAGTTGGTATAATATGTTATTATGCGGGCTGTGATCCCCAGTTGCCCCATAAATTGTTCTAGTTTTGTTCACTTCAGCAGAAACATTAACTGCTCAGATAAGAATTTCCCAGATCTGTGGTAGGTCTGTGCTATTAGGAGTGAAAAACTGTGCTTTGTACATGAAGAGAAAGAAATCCTTGAGGAGCAGAAGCTGAGGTAATTTTGGAGTTGTTTGTAGGCTGAAGGACACTAGCCTAGCATCTTATACGTGTGCTGGTGACTGCAGGGAGCAATCCCGTCTGCACCATGCACTTTGTACCAGCTGACAGATGTAACGCTCCCAACCCCGTACTGACCTTGGACACCATGCCTGAACTGCGGTTCCTCTGGGAAATTTTTCAGTAATTCCATTGGATAATGGCCCTAGCTTGATAATGTTTATTAGCATCAAAGTTCTTACGAAGGAGCTGTGTCTAAGGCTGGACAACAGGTTACCTGCTAAGACAGGTTACACCTGTCAATATGTTAAAGATGGGGGAGATGGGGATGTGGTATCTGTTTGAGGTTACGAAGGGGGACCACTGTCAAAAAGAGCACCAGAACGCTGGAGCTCCTGGTTCAGAGCCTGTTTGCTGGACTAGGAAGCTACTTTAGGTTAGTCTTAAACTTTAAATAAATAATTGCTTAAATTAATAGATTTCAGAAGATAAATTCTCAATGCTCTTCAGTTTTTATTTGACGTTGTTTATGTTGGTGTGGTGCTTTCTGTTAAATCTTTGTAACAAAATAAAAAAGTAAACTAAAAAAAAAGTTCACCCTTGTAGTGCAATTAAAAATAGACCTTGAAGTGTATTTAGTGAGTGATTGTAATTTCCTTTTAAATTATAATGATCATGAACTTAGAGCATTTGCTATGGTTTGAAAGTCTTAGGCATAAAGCCTGAATAATGCATCTGCTCTTTAAATTCTTCTTTTACAGTATTATGCTTACTGCTGCATATTGGGGTTCATTGCTTGCTCGGTGTTTCTTCAAATGAGCTTCGAACTCAAAGTTCTCCTCCTGTCCATTGCTGTGACCGTATACCTCGTCATTTTTAATACCCTTCAGTATAGAAACATGAGCTTCTATGGCAACAGTACCAGGTGCAGTGTAAAGTTTCTTATAATTGACAATAATGTTTTGTTAAAGGTCTTAGATTTTTTGTACACTTGCTGGAATACTGAAATACCAAAATCTTATAAGTCAGGCATTACAAAGCTTTCTGTAAAGTTAATGACATGGAAATCATATTAGGCCATATCACCTTTTTTTTTTTAGTATGTTTTTTTTTTAAGTATGTGTGTGTTTTCTGCAAAATTGTGTAATATGTCTTCTGAGCTCTCTGGAAGCTTAGCTTACGTTAAAGATTAAGGGGTAGAACATTAGTCTTGTAATAAGGTTGATCTGTTAAGCTATGAACAAAAGTCTTGCTGAAAGTCTGCTGTTCAACTGCTTGTGAGACCTGCTAGTCAACAGGATAGTGAACTCTTCATTTAGTTAACTTACTAACTGCATATGGTTTGAAAAGTAACAGCAATTTACCTGATCTAATTGAAGAAACAATAAAAATATTTAAGAGGAATCACGTAGAAGGCTTTTACTGTTCATTTGTAATCTTTCTCAGATTCTCAGCATAGTCTCATAGCTGAAGGTTAGGATACATTTATTTTGCAGAGGCTAACTGTGAGCTGTCATCACAGCTTAAAAAAGCCTAAATGAGCTCTTAATTTAGCCTCTTAATCCCAGGCTATTGATATAATGAGAATTTTGTTTGATGCATTTGTGAAAATTAATAGGTGTGGTAAAACAGACTGATCTTACTGTGGAGGGAGTGGTGCCTCAGATTTGTATGGCACTACACACAGGTGTGATTTCATGGCTGTCTTTGTTCTAGCAAAGCAGGTCTTTGTTATCATCTTTCCTGCTGCAAATAAGAAAGTTTCTTTTCTTATTTCTAGGTTTTGTTGGCTCTTTTTGTGGGGCAGTGTGGGGTGGCAAGCTGAAACCGTGCAATGGAAATTAAGATGGCTTCATTAAGATAAAGCCGTGTTTACTTGACCGTCTCACTACAATAGCTGCTTAACGAGGTTTCAGCACCCGTTTTGTCATCGTGTGAAACACAGTTGGTGTACTGAACCGAACCATAATCCTTCCTTGTTATGAGGATAGGACCGAATAACCAGCCGGCCACTGGCACCAATGAACAATAGCATTGGTGCTGTGTGTCTGAACACAGGCACCTACTCCTGCTATGCTCTTCTTCCCCTGCCTTCCCCCCTCCCCCCTTACGCCCCCACCCCCCCTTAATTATGCGCATTTTTTAAAAGGATACAGATAACTATGTATTACTTTCTTGTTTTCAGGCTTTTCATCAAAGAGCCAAGGATAATGACTAATTTATATCTGGTTCTGTTTTACATAACCCTAATTTTACTTGCAAAACAGGTATGTGTTTAAAAAGCAATAGGCTAGGTCTTTTACTTGCAGCAAGTTGATTTAAATAAAATGCCAAAGTGTTGATCATTGAAATTGTGTTGTAAATTAGTATAGATTTTTATCTTTTTTTATATTCTTGTACTTAGTTGTAGATAATGTACTCCGCTTGTACTTAGTTAATGCAAAAATGTTTACAATGAAAGGATGGGGAACATTTTAATATTTTTTAATAGTGTTTGCATTACAGAAATCAAACTTTCAAATTCTTCCAGTTTTTTGATATGTCAATGTTAATTCTAAATCAAGGCAGTAATTCAAGATAAAAATAATCACCATATTACTAAAATGTCATTTTGGTAAATAGACCTGATGGTACCCAAATGGCATTTGTTCATACTGACTGCTTCATATTTTTCTGAGCTTCCTTCTCAAAGCACATTTTTCATAACTATATAGGCTCCAAAGACCTTGAAGAAACTATTGCTACCACACTTTCTGAATATTTTTCTAATATTTTTCAGTAAAATATTATATGGAATTAATTTATCATATTCGATCCCTTTGCAGATTGATTATTACTGTCGACTGGATTGCCTGTGGAAGAATAAGTTTAAAAAAGAACATGAACAGTTCGAAACGATGGAGAATGTGAACAGGCTTTTGCTGGAAAATGTACTTCCAGCACATGTTGCTGCATATTTCATTGGTGAGAAACGAAATGAGGTATGTTTGATCTCTGCTATGTGGCGGACAGTAAATTGGACTTCTGTGACAGAATGTCATGCTAACAAGCACACAGAAGGCTGTAGGGTTATGTCCACTTCGCTGCTTGTTTGTATCCTAAGACCTTTGTAAACCCAAGAATCTCTTATCTACATGGTCTCAAAAAATGCAAACTTTCAGTGTCAGTCACTGAAATGTGTTTTCAGCATTGGTAGTTCGGCTTCAGGACACAGTTTAAGTTTGGCAAATATTTAAAAAGGATTTACTGCTTTCCAAAGACTGCATTTTACCAGGGAAGATAGGCCTTCTTTTTAAAGAAGTTAGTTGAGGAACAGTTAGTATCTCCTTGGTAACAATCCCAGTGCGAAGTTCACAGATGATGATTTTTTTTAAGACGTCTATCTTTTTCTGCTAGTACGTCATCAGAATAAGTATTGCTGATTTCACAGACAGGGTGAGTGTCAGAAGACTGGTACTGTCCAGAATAGACGAGAATCTTTAAGGTGTGTGTGTGTGTATATGAGTTTTCCCTTAGATTAATCAAAATGATTAATATTTCTGATAATATATGAGATGCCCACTGTAAAGTACTGTAGTTGACTTCATAGGAAAACTGTAATTTGATCACTGGTTACAAAAAATCATCGTAGTTTTAAATACCCGTGGCAGAAGGTGACTGCTAATAATGTGTGAATATATTATTTCCCTGTAGGACTGGTACCATCAATCTTACGACTGTGTCTGTGTCATGTTTGCATCAGTACCAGATTTTAAGGTGTTTTATACTGAATGTGATGTCAATAAAGAAGGCCTGGAATGCTTGCGGCTGTTAAATGAAATTATTGCTGATTTTGATGAGGTAATTGAACTTCTGGCAGAAATGGACCTGATTACATATTTACTGCAAAACAAAATGTTTCGCTAGATCTCTGAGTATTATGGGGGGGGGGGAAGGCTTTTACGCTGAATTGATATTCTGACTTCAGCCTTGCGATCTTGAAAGATGTATTCCCATCCGATGGGGTTTTTTAACTACGTGGTCTACTGCATTAGCAGTACGGTTTGAAAGTCCTGGATTTCACAGCTTTATTTCAGCACTTGTTATTTCTCCTGTGAGCAGGCAGAGCAAAACTATGAAACTAATCCTCAGTACTTCCTTACCTAATTTTCATGTGATTACTGGTATTCCTGGAGATGTATAATGCTTATTGTAGACAGTATAAGATTTCTCCTTAAATCCCACACTGAAATATGGTATTAAAGTCTAAAGTTGCTATTTTCATTCCCTTCGAACAGCTCTTGTTAAAACCTAAATTTAGTGGTGTTGAAAAAATAAAAACCATTGGAAGCACTTACATGGCAGCAGCTGGTCTCAGTGTTACGCCAGGCCAAGAGAACAACCAGGTACGTTGTCTCTGAAATCTGCCTCTGGTATTCTGGGTGTACGTAAGGTGCATTTCTAAGGAACAAAATGTGATGTGATTACATGTAAATCACCAAGAGTGACTTTCTGAAATGTGGAAAAAGATAATAGAAGTGTATTGTCTCCTGTTGAATTCACTGTTCTCCTCTAGTTCCATTTTTTTTTTTTTTTTTTCTAAGCAGGTATTAAGTCTGTAACCCCAGCATACTTTTTACATCTTTTATCTTTGATTCCAGTAGCTTAGCATTTCAAGGTGCATAGCAGAATAGCTCTAATAATGGGGAAGTCAAAGAATGGCTGCCAAAAAAAGAAAAGCCTGTCTCAGAGTTGGACAGTAAGCTTTTTGTGATACCTGAGAACTGGCACAAAAAGAGAATCCTCAAGTGCCACGTCAGATCCGAATCTGAAACTGTCTGTCACCCAGAGGAATGCCAACCAATTTCTGTGCTCAGGTTCACCTTCACTGTAGCCAGTTTGTCTATGACATTAGGATGCATGTATATAATGTATACTAAAGATGTAAAATTAAATCTGAAATCCTAAAGAACAGACATAAATTCATTATAAAATTTAATTGTATCTTGCTTGTTGCCTCATAGCCATTCCAATTGAATTTAATATAGTTTTCAAATCCATTTTGAATGTTTGTTGAACTGTGCGGTTCTGCACAGTTACAAGGGTGAGTGGCCTTATCCTTACAAATCCATACTTTATTCACTAATAGTACTGGTTTGGAATAGTAGCCTGACACAATCGTTTGTAATTTGATTGTTAATATGTGTTACTGTTTGTGTAGGATAGGGAAAGACAGCATGCTCACATTGGGATTATGGTGGAATATGGAATTGCCTTGATGAGTAAACTGGATGGCATCAACCGACATTCCTTTAACAATTTCCGCTTACGTATTGGTAAGTTCAGTTTGTGAGGAATGTGAACCCTGTCGCTCCGTAAAAGTGAAGAATGGAGTAGGGTGATTTAGGTAAATTACTGAGCGCTGTTGACGCAGAAGGCTCGGACACAACTTATACGGCCAATGTGATCAAGTTAGTGCCACTTTATTAAGAGACTCACAGCAATTTGTAGTCGACAGATGCTATTAATAGACTCACACCAATTTATACCCCCAGCTAAAAATACACATGCTACGCACGCTTTGTTATGTAAAAGGTGACAGGTTAAAACTACTTGTTCACACGCTTCCATCTCCCCTAGGACTGGTCCCGCTGTGGTGCCCACACGCTGCTCCCCCCTTATGCAGGCATCCTGTTTTTTCTCATCTTTCTGTCCAGCTCTCTTATCTCTCTGCGAATACACAGTTTCTTTGTCTCCCTTGGCCTTGCACACGTCCTTCACAACACCTGCAGCTTGTTACAGCCGCGGCCTGTTATTACAACCAAGTTATTCGGTCTGGATTGCTCATAATATGCCCGTTTCCTTCCAGCCACTCCACAGAGCGCTGTGGAGCCCTTCTCAGTATCGAACGCAGTATTTGGATTATTATAAAAATCTGAATAGCTGAAGGTAGTGTTGTCTAGTCCCGCTTTTTAAATCTGCCAAGCTCCTTCATGGGTGGGCTTTTCTAATCACTGGAGGGAGCAATACACGGACTGTGGCTGGATGAGTTTGGAGAATTAAAGGTAGGGATGAAGAGTGAAGTACCCTGTTACTAACTGTTGACTAAAGGCAGTATTGTCATTGTACAAATGCTTATTTCTATGTATTAGAAGTAGAAAAGGAAGAATTTTGCTTTGGCCTGAACTTTGCCTTAGTTCTTTCTCAGAATTCCCATTTTACAATGAATAAGCCATTTCACCTCTCCTGAGCCTCAGTGCTAGTATTTATAGAACAGTGGTAACGCCGATCGCTGGAAACACGTTGCAGGGTTTCTGTTTTGTGGTTTTATTCCCCTGAAGTTCGTGACTTACGGCTAACAGCGAAGGCAGGTGTCACACGTCCTGCCTCGGGAATGACAGCTGCTTTTGTTTATGCAGGGATCAATCATGGCCCTGTGATTGCTGGTGTGATCGGTGCCCGGAAGCCTCAGTACGATATTTGGGGCAACACCGTGAATGTTGCTAGCCGAATGGAGAGCACGGGGGAACTTGGGAAAATCCAGGTAAACGTATGAGCCTTGGAATGCCTAAGAAATCGTTTCTAATTGGGTACGGGTGTATTTTTTTTAATATGTGAGTAATCAGAAGGATTTCACAAGAATTTCTGATTCTTTTCACACAAAGGTTACAGAAGAAACAAGTAAAATACTACAGGAGTTGGGCTATTCGTGTGAATGTAGGGGACTCATTAATGTCAAAGGCAAGGGAGAACTAAGGACTTACTTTGTTTGCACTGAGACCGCCAAATTCCAAGGTATGGGACTGAACTGAGGCTACGACGAAGTTAATCAAAATAGGCTTAGAACTGCCTCCCTTCTGTGAAGAATTAGAATTTCCCTCCTTATGTGAAGGACTTTATTCTAAAAGCATATATATATATACGGTTCCTATTTCTTCTACATCTCAAGAGAATGGTATTATTATTTTTTTTTTAAATTGAAAGAAGTTCTGACAAGTCCCTGGAAAACACGCAACCGCCAGTCTGAAAAGGACTACCTTTTCCTGAAATAATCTGAGGATTTACCTGGAATTGCCATGAAGCATTTTTGGTTAGTTCCTTTCCTTACCTGCACTGTGGGAGTCTGAACAGCTCCGGTGACAGCATACGTGGATGCACTGTAGAACTTGTTACCGCGTTGAAACATTCCACTGCTTCATTCTTTGACACACCCCTGCTTACAGTATTGCCTCTGTCACAGACGTGTGGGACGATGCTCTGGGCGCTGCTGCGTAAGCCCGCTTTTAATAATGCTAAACAGACTTCACAGCAGAAGATGGCTGAGTAATGGAAAGAGGAACGCGAGTAAACTCACAAATATATCGTATGATAATTGCGCTGGGCACCTTTTGAAAAAAAAATATTAATTGCACAGTATCAGATGACTTTTTTATTGCCTTTGCCTCCTCCATAGCATACCTTGTATTATGCAAATGTTTTCATGACCGTTTAGAAATAACTTTCATCTAGTTCAGAGTGTTTACATTATATTACGTGTTCTCCTTTGTATTTCTGTGCCTCTGTATTTAGTGTCTGCATGTGCATTTTGTAGTCACGTAAGAGAACGTCTTCAGAATTCTGGCTTTAAATTTCAAACCCCTGCCCGACCTTGAGGAGCGCTGAGCACCTGCAGCTTGTCCTGCATGCTCGGTCAGACAGGCTCCGAGAACAGCTTGTGTCGCTGACACCCGGCAGGCATTCTGCGTGCTGACTGCATTCTTGAGGGCACTTACGGAAGAAAAAATAATGTTTTCAATTATTTGGAAACAAGAACAGAACGGAGAAGACAGTATTAGAAACAGCAGCAGGTACCGTACCAATGGAACCGCATCTGAGGTGGGATTGGGGTGGTTTTTCCTCTTCTTTTTTCTTCAAATTGAGTAGCCACTGGCTGGTTTGTGTACCTTTTAAAGGCGGTGCAGTTTATGAAACAAATTGGTTTTGAAGGTTACAAAAGAATGTACGGAAAAAAACATTCGTAATGGAAGTGTTTCAGCAGAGCCTCAATACGGAAAGTACGCGTAGGGTGTTAGTATGCTCACGGAAACTGACTGGCTGTAAGGTAGTTTAGTTTGTAGTTTTCAAGCTGTTAATGGCTTTTTCTAATTTCTCAATTAGCGTTTTTCTACTTCCTGCAATCACTTAGTCTGCTTTCTGCTGGTGGAGACGGTCCTATTTTGTCAGGCTAACATCTCGTGCCCAATTACATGTGTTAACTAGGGATGGATTCCCCGCTACACCACCTGCGGTATGACGGAGCAGCACAGTGATTCAGTTCTACGCCTATTTTGTTCAGCCTTACTCTTCTGCAAAGCTGCATTTACTAAATTTTCTGGGTTTACCATTAAACCATACGGGAGAAGCGTTTAACAAGCAGTCCTATGCATCACTGCCGCTTTCTAATTACTGTGTAATTTCCTTAGAAGATGAAGTGACTATGTTTCAAGATGGGAACAAATCTAAATATTGTCCAACTGTGGATTAAAAATTGTGCTTTTATAGCCTTTGTCGATGTGGTAGGTCAAACTGTGCGTGGTAAGTCTCCAACAGAAAAAAGCACATTAGAAAACCTTAGTTTGAGGTTGCCTGGTTCGTGTATGGACTCTGCTGAAGAACGAAGTTTCACGCTCGGTGTCTTGTTAGTGTCAGGTCAAGTGTTACAGTCAAACCTTACGACAGCTTTTGCTACTCTTGTACGTTGTGTATGTGTAGTAACAGATGCTCAGCAAGCACTTGTTGCGAGGTATTTATTTATTGTTTTGTAAGGACCACACGTGTGAAAGGCTCCTCACAGCAGCCTTTGATGTCATGTGTGAGGTGAAGTGACTATTTGCCTCACGAATACATTCTGCAAAGTGCATTATGCCTATAGGTAGAGCTGGCTCCAAAGTGTTTCTGTTGGCAGACGTAGTAGAATGTAAACGTAAGTCATCTGTGAAAGAGAATTTGCTGCCTGTAACAGCATTTTGAAATGCTTTTGTTTACATGGTATTGCCCGTCAGGCTAGGAACTTGCTTGGCTGTAACTGCAAGTTAACCTCATTTAGAGATGCGACGTGACGAGCTGTAGCTCTCGAATGGGCAGAAGCGGGGGTTTGTTGCGGTTTTCAAAGGCCGCAACGCGCTGCGCCGCTCGCTGCGTGTGAGCGTACTGCGCGAGGCCTACCCGGGGCAGTTAGAAACCGCGCAGTGCCAACGGGGTTGTGCCTGAAGGACGACTTTCTCATCAGCACTGGAACTGCATGAGAGCTATAGTCAAACACAGAAAAAGTTCGATTTAAGAAGCAACTGTATTTAAATCATTGTTTTCGGCAGTCCTTTTGAGTGAACTGTGAAATTTAAGACTGAGGCAATAACCTTGTTGAAAAATCTTCCTTACAGCATTATTGTTTTCTTAAACTGGAAAAATGGCACTGTATCTAATATGAAGAGCTAACAACATCCTGACTTAGCTAGCTGTTTTAAAGAACAAATGTGTTTTTACCGTTAAATAAAAAACTTCCTGAAACTTGTTTGATTTTGCAATTATTTTGATGAGGATTCCTATGAAAAGGAGGAATATTTTATACCCCTCTAGAATTAACGAGATTGGTTTTACCAGTAAACTTGATATATTTTTTTTAAAAAAGAGGTGTAGGTAGAAAATATGTAAAGTGAAACTGGCATTCAACAGCTAACAAGTAATTTCAATACTCGGTTTTCTGCCAACTGTGGCTTCTGCTGTGCCGTCTGAAAGGTAAGTGATGGGAAATGAGATGCTACAGAGCGAACCTGTAATGGTTTGGCATGGCGCAGTTGTGCATCTCGTCTTCTCCTGGGGCATGAAAATGACTTAAATATTAATGAAAAAATTAATTCCCTGGAGTAGTATTTCATCTGCAGTTACCTAGAACTGTGGAAAAAATCCTAGTGGTGACTTACCATTATGGGAAGACTGAAACTACTGGAGAAAAACGCAGGTTAAAAGGTTCAACCTTTTTGGAATGAATTTTAAGAATTGTGGAAATTTAAAAACCATTAAACACTTCTGTAGCCATTTTTAGAGAGGAGGAAGGGGAGCGCAAGGATGATGTTGGCCATGAGACGGGGGGGCAGAGAATGGAACTTTGAATTATGCCTTGCCTTTGAGCTCCCTCTGAGTTCAAGGCCGTGCCCCCGCACACATTAGCAATGGCTGATCAGGTGGAACCAAAACACTGCAGGTCACTCCTGCGCGCCTCCAAGGTTATACTGGAGCCGGGGGGTAAAAAGGCGCGACACGCAGAGCTCCCCCGGGATGCCTGTGGCAGAGGCCCTGGCTCTGTATCTAATGCTGCAAAGGTGCTTCAGCTCTCCTGTGCCCAAAAGCTGGATTCTCTGTCTGCTGTCTTGGTGAGTAGGGAATTGACTTTTAACACCGATTTTCTAAATATGCTCTCCTTCCTGATAAGCAAGCCTAAAATAATTCTCCAGACAGTGCTTAGTAATACCTCCAAGTAGTGAGAACTGTCTACAGTGAGTGCCTCGGGGCTAACTATAGCGTATTCACGTGGTATTTTTACTTGCTGGCAGCAAGGGGGTTTGTAAGTCTCACCTTATTGTCATGACACATTTCTGAGCTTGCCCTTGAGTTTTAGAACACCATGAGCAGATGGGCTTGTTTCTCTAAGAGGAGATTCATCCACATTCGAAGTCTCCCAAAGCTGATCTTCTGTTAATTCATCAGGCTACACCAGTTTTATTTAAAAAGTTTATTTCTCATCCTCCTAATTGTAACAGCTGCACAGTAACGTTTAGATACTAACAATTTTTGCCCCCACCTGATTCAGATAAAGAGTCTGTACGCTGCTTTTAGAAATTTCTGGTTGAGTCCCTGCACCATATATAGGCACATTTTCACTTACGCTTTGACTTTTTCAGACACTAAACAATCTAGGAAAACTCAAATGCAGAGGTGCTTTAAAAGAATAAGGAGTGGAAAAAGAATAATTTAGTGCATTGATGTAGCAGAAGTTACTCTGATATAAACCATTCCGTTTCAAATTTTAATAAACAAAAGTAGTTTAACACACAATATACACATGTTCAGTGAATGCGCCTTAAGGAAGTTTATCTGGTTCTTAAATAGAATCAAACAAACAGCTGTAAACTTAACCGAAGCTTCAGACTGTGACTGGACCGCACTCGCTCTCAGGGATGGCGACAGTCTTTTTAGGTTCTTGAAAGTCTGAAAGTTTACAACAGATACCAGCTCAATCAGCATACACACCTTGTAAATTACAGAAATGCACATACAATACAGTACTCCTACCATGATTTGCTATTTGTGCAGATAGTCCTGAACATTCTAATGCAGCCCAAGAAAAAAATTTGGTTCTCTTGTGCGGCAGTATGAAGAAGAAAGCGCTCAATAATTTCAAAGTTGAAATTTCTTGAGCAGTTTCCTTGGAAACTTAAGTTCCTTAAGTAATCCTGCCCTTTCCATTAAATAACTCAACTGCAACTTTTTATAAACGACAGATTGAGTAAACTTGTGTGAGTTACAGAAGTCTTACCTGCCTTAAAAACGGGACGAACACAACCTGGGGGTTGCTTTTACAGTTTATGTGCCACAAGGGGGAGATCGGGCTCTGGCACTTAAGACTTTTTTCCACTGACCTGACTCCTTCATCCAGCAAAACCAGTAGTTACTTTTGGCTGGATGCGTTGAGTTGAACTGATGCTGTCAACTCACAAAGCGCTACAGCTGGCCAAACTAAGCAAGAGGAGTGCACAGCCAAAGCCTGGAGAAGAAGGAAGCATGACGCCCTTGTTTAGCAAGTGAGGAATTTTAACTCTTCTCTTGTAACTTCACACTAAATGGAAAAAACTAAAACGGAACAGATTGCCAGGCTTTAAAATGTGGCAGTGCTGTAAGATGAATGGTAAAAAAAATCCTTTAGCAAGCGAGGAACTTTAACTCTTCTCTTGTAACTTCATGCTAAATGGAAAAACTAAAATGGAACGGATTGCCAGGCTTTAAAATCTGGCCGTGCTCTAAGATGAACAGTAAAATAATAACTTTATGTAGTTTAACCAAAGTTTCACATATCCAAAAGATTAATTTTGGACTGAGACCAAACAAAGCAACCTTCCATTTGAAACTGAATTTAGAAAGGGGGAGAAGAACTGAAAGTTGGAACTAAGTTACTGCAAGTTCTACCACAAGCCAGTCTAATGATTTGCACATGTGGTTTTGTTTCAGTTGGACAGACGCTACAAAGCATTTTTGTATACTCACCCTCTGTCAAATCTACCCAGCTGTCTTCTGAATCAGGTAAAGGAACTGAAATTCCCATCGCTTTCCGGATTCCATAGGTACTGACAATATCGCCTGGAGTCACTTGTTGTGCAAGTTCTTTCAAGTTATTGGTTACTCTCTCCGCTAGAAAAGATAAGTGGATGTATTTATATGCCATATAGAGACACAACATCGCTGAAACGAGCCCTTGGCCCTGCGAACAGTCTAACTGAAGTGCAAATGGAACTATGTTCATGTTTCTGCCACAGAAGAGTTTTGTTTTGCCGTGTGCAATCGTGCAAGACACACTGGGAACTATAAAAGCGACTGTTAAGGAGCACAGGAGGAGTGAAACAGCTGCTGACCAAGGCTTGCTGCCATCAGGAAACACCGACAGTTACGGAGCAAGCTCGTGACACCTGGGTGGCACAACGCGGCGGCTGGGAGAGATCTGGCGGCTCCCACGCAGCAGTTGTGTTTGGCTTTCAGGATTCACATTTACTTTTGTACAGAAACTAGAGAGGAGAGGCCGTTCCTGTTGCTACAAATGTGGTCTTCCCCTCTAGAAAAAGGCTCTAAGTACTTAAAACTTTTGAAGGAAGGTAATATTTGATCTGGTTCAGACTTGTATAATAGCAACTTGGTAATATTGGTAATATTTCTCCAGTAACGGGGAATTTATCGTATCATATCGAGGTGGCTATTTCAGACCACGTCTGCTGTAGTGGACACTGCGCAAGTTGGTTCTACTTGCGGCACTGGCACCCCCTGCACAGTCCCACCTTAGCAGGCTGCCCTTGGCACAGGCTGTGCAGCTCACCTGTGGGACAAGAAACTCCGCTCAAATAACTAAAGAATGTATGGCTGGTATTAATTGGTATAATAAAACAAACAGATAACTAGACCAAACCCAGACTACAGCTAGCCTTACAGTAAGAACTTGGTAATGCTTTAACAACCCCTGTTCAAAGACTGTAAAAATTGTGGCATTTTTAATAAAAAATCATGAGCAGAAAGCTCCTACTCAGTTCTAGGGAAGTTTACTAATAAAGAAGAAATGCTTGTAATCAGCGTTCAAGACTTTCATCTGGCTTTACATACAAGAAAAATTAAATTAATCTTCTAGCCTAACAGGGCATGTATTCTGCACTATAACTGTTAAACTTTTGTCGATCTTGGAGTTGATACAAGCTGGGACTTGGTCAGTTCTGCGAGAACAATTAGAAAAAGCGTGTTTACCCAAGTGCATCTCTCTGTAAGATGGACCCAGAAGACAAATCATATTAGGAGGTGGTTTTGTACTTAGTCGTTCATTTTGAGCATCCTGGAGTTCTCTCAGTAGCTTTGTTGTTTCATCAAGTTTCCTCTGGAAGATTTCAGCCTCTGTTTAATGAGGAAAAGAAAGTCCTAATGAGTAAGTATGTTTACTTACGTTATTATATAAAACATGGTAAGGCTGCCTATGCAAAGGGATGAGAAACTGAAAAAATTTCAGCGGTAGAAGTGCAAGTACCAAGAAAAACTCACCCTCAGAATCAAACTCTTCTATAGGCATGCCAAAGTTTGTAACTGCTTTCAGTGCTGTAAGTCTGTCATTGGCAGAGTCCAACCTGGCAGCAACATCAATTTCCATAATCTAAAAAAACCAAACAAAAATAAATATGAAAAAACAGCAGTGAGTAACAGTTTCGGTAATATTTGGGTCAGCCTTGAAACAACAAAATTGTTTGGGGAAAATTAGAGCATAAAGTTAGTTAGGATTATCTGTGAACTTAAAGGGAAAGCCCAAAAGCTACCCTGTGAAACTTCTACTGTTCTGTGGTTACTCAGCTTACTATCCTGTTTCACACTCAAACAGAAAATGGCATCTGCCACAACCACTGACGGCACGCACAAATGGTACGGTAACTCAGGACTAGCATCCTAATTAAAAAAACGATTATCCGAAACATAATTCCTTGAGCTCACCTAAAGCAGAGGTTATCTGCCATCTGAGGCCAAAATTCGAAACGAACCTGGGAAGTGGCCGCAGATGAAGGCTTCAGGAGAGCAGCCCTCTCCTATGCTGCTACCCCTACGCTCTTTCTAATTGAGCAAAGTTTGGGTGGAATGATTTTAGAGATATATTGTATGCCTATAGGGGCACAAGGTATTTGAGAAGACTTCTCAAAGATAACTGTATTGTGTGGTGTTTCACACTCATCACAGGTTCACGTTAAACTGAATCAGAGCAAGATAGGAATAAAACAATCATAGCTGTCAACCAGAAGATCTAACACATGGTTAAACAATCACAAACAAAATTCTTCCAGTTCTCTTGCCATACAGTCTCATTTAAGTCTTAACTTTTTAAACTTTTGTGAGATTCTTACTCTGCAAAGAAAAATGCCTACAAAACAGCATGCCATTTTCACAAGTGACACACTGTGCATTTGCAGCTTGCCAAAGGCTCGATGTAGCTGCACCGGCCTTGCAGGTGTAAGCAGTTTGTAACTGTGCGGTTAGACAGGTTGGTTAGAATAGTTATCTGACAGAAAAATTTTACCATTGCATCGCTTCTCTCACGTGGGCCTTCAGCCTCCTCCAGCGGCTGAACAGAAAAAGGATTTTTAAAGAAGGCATTAAAATTAATCTTTTAAGTTCAATGTAAAAGCTTACAAAACACAGTATTTTCACAGCAAGATAAATATACAATGTCATAACAAGATTCCTCTGTAAACCAAGTTACAGAGCAGATATTTTTTGAGGGCTTTCTGCAGATATTAATGTTTACTAAAAGACATTTTTACAGCATACATTTTATTGCTCTTTGTGAAGCCCACATGCTTTTCCCCTGTGATGTTACACCAGAGTTTATTTACTGGGGGGCAGAAAGAAAAGGAAGGATGATTATTAGAGGCTGAATTGTATTCTGTTCCTATACATCACTGTGTTTCTCTTAACACTTACAACAGTAGCGATTGAACCCTGTAAGTCAGTGTCACTACTGGGTACCAGAAAAGAGCTGAACTTCTAACGCTAAGCAAAGGTCTGAACTGGGGCTAAAGGCTGATCTTTGATCCATGAACTTTTTATAGTATTAATCTAGCTAATACTTGACCCACTCCTAAGAGGCTGTGATCTATTTATTTCAATAGTTTACACTGATGTGAAACTCAAAGCAAGACTTCCAGTTAGCACGAACCGTCTCGTGGAGATTCTCTACTAATTCTTGAATTGACAGTTAAGGTAAAGTCATCCAATCAGCCCCTCTGATTCCAGTTGTGTCTGGCAAACACAGCCACTGAAATCTCCTAAGAATTTGAAAAGTAGCTGTTCAGTATTTTTACGTAGCATATATCTGTGTTTAAAAGCACTGCACTGAGTAAAGGGCAAAACTAGTTACTAACTCTCCTGAACTAAATGGTGACGGCTAGGAACATGATAGACACTTCACGGAAACAAGAAAGCCTGTCCGTGATCACCTCATTTCTAAACAACTGCTTATTGGTATTTTCTTACTGAACAGAACAGAAGCTAGTGCTAATGGAAGTGGGAGAGTAGACAGAGAAAGAATATGTGACTGTCTCTGTCTAGAGTACTTGTTAATTTTCATGTTTCACCAAGTAACGAGTCAGAATAATTCTTTTCCAAAAAATCCATCCACTGGAGACAAAGATAGCCTTCAATTCCAATCTTAGCAGTTAAAAGGGAGCCCAGCAATTGGATCAGCACCACCTTTCTCTAGCTTTATAGATTGTGTGCTAAGACCAAAGACCAGACAGGACACAAATCCACTCTTACCGTTTCTAGTTCTCTGAGAGCTCTAGAATGTCCTCCTTTAGTTAGAACATCAAGCAAACTATCAGCCATTAAGAAAGGATAATCTTGTGATTTCATCAAAAATTCATGAATACTAAAAGATCAAAAGATAGTTAAAGTAACTACTTTCATACCAAACCTTCAACAGAAAAACGTTACATGTAGTCAAACTAGTACGTACAGCATAGAAACACAAAAGGTAGCACAGAATTTGATTTCAATGGCTTGCTTTAACTATCTGTGCCTTTTGTAGCTGAGGAAGCCATTCAGATCCCTAACAGAAACTGAAAAACTGGAAGTATACTGCCTCAGGCGGCTGCATCAAACTGGAAGCAAGCTCACACAGGCACTTAATGTTTGCAATGTGCTTAAATATTCCCACATCTCATACAAACTTATACCACTGTGTATTCTGAGATGTAAGAGTTAAAGTCCTTTTTTTGTCTCAGAAGTTTTTACAATGGAAGTTAAATTACAATTTATGAACCATGTAACAATAAAAGTTAATTATTTTTACCGTAGTCAACAGTATGAAAATCAAACAGTTATACACGCTATTTAAGAATGAAACTGGGAATCGCTACCTCTGGCCTCAGCCCTCCCACTGTGACCATGGTGCTTTGGTCAGCATTTGACACAAGTATCGCCTTGAGCGAGACGCATCTTTAAGTTCATTAACATTAGAAAAATCTGGTTTGTATAAGCATTTGGACCACTCAGCTTTTTTCTGGCTTTGAACACTTAGCCTTCAGAGTTAGTCATAAGTATACTTAAATGTTACGAGTATGTGGTCCTATGTGTCAGTAGCATCAAAATCCTTCAGTCTTGGCTAACCTCACTTTGTGGGCAAATTCTCTTATTACTTTGTTTCTTAAACAAAAAACAAACAAGCCCCAGTAGGCTAGGACAGCAGTGATACCGTTCAACAGCAAAGACAGAGGCTACACTGCAGAGCGTTGCACGTAACTGCTTCTGTACGTGAAAGCAGTAGTATGCATCTTAGTTGTTTGATTACCTGAAAGAGCCGTGATTAGAATCTTCCCCATATGTTGAATAGATTAAGTCAGAATCTTCTTTGCTTATGTTGGCAAATGTAGAATCGTATGTTGGAGCATAGGAACTATAGGGTCCGTAATTCAAGTATGTCACTGATGAATAATAACAGTATTATTACCTCTGATATGCATGTATCAGATGAAAATGAGAAGGGGTTGTAGAACAATCTCCAAAAAGACTTCTAGGAACATATTTCTTATGGTGAAAAGAAACTTTCACAGAGTACCATCTGTTCACACACTAACATGTACAAATGTTTTATTAACAACACTGTATGCCTTAACACAATACAAAAATCCAGTCTGGTGCTGGTAACAGGTACTCAGGCTCCCCACTATGCTCCTTCAAAGCCAGGAAAACCCTTTATTCTATGTGACATAGCTCCTCTTCTCAATATAGATGAACATTTTATTAAATACACCCCCCCTTTTGTATGTGTAAATTAAGCTAGACTTTGTGACTGTGCTGTTGTGTTGCAGACACATGCAATGATGTGCTTTATCATTAAAAAAACAACTTTGTTCCAAACTATTTGTACACTAGTAATGAGATCAACATATTCTGTTTATATAAGGAGGAAGATTTATACTTAAAAAAAGAAAAAAAAAAGAAACAGCACCTACCTGGAGTAACCTTGTTTCTTTTATCTTCTTTGAACCCTTGTAACGTATTAACTCCTGACTGAAGCCTTCCTGCTGTCATGCCCAGCTTTACAGGGCAGTAACCTGGTTCTACAACAGGATATATCAAAATAAAGGAATAATGAAGGCATAGTTAAGTGACATAGGAAGATGTGCAAATGCATTTAATACTCGTAGCCAGAAACTTCAGAATAAACAGGATACAACTCTCAAAAGTATGTTTTCCTCTCCAAATGCTTTATATTAAAGGCTGTAGTCTTAAACGTGAATCCAGACCAAGTAAGTGGTAATCCTAGTTTAAGTATAGAACATTTAACCCAAATGTTAAGTTTTCGCTATCGTTCTTCCTCCTTCATGTCCTCCTATAATAGAGGCTCTATCATTAAAGAGCATCTGATTCTTCACATGAAAGACCACACTATATATTCTCGCTGATGTTTCCTACTGCACAAAGAGGGGAAAGGAAAAAGTCAACTTTTCAGCTTAGTTTCTGTCTATTCTGTACCTAGTCTGTTCAGCTCTGTAATGAGCTGGCAGTTAAAAATGTCAAGCACATGCACTCTTTTAGGTGGTGGCAGTGACATGATGAAATGATTTGGGAAACAGACAGTTCCCAGTGGCCAGCTCTGGAACATCTGTGACTTTTTGGGTCAGCAAACACTGTAGTCGGTACACGGACCAGACTTAAGGGGAGCCCAGGAATTAAATGTGCCCAAGCATATGGCAGGTAGTCTCTCCTCCAATGGCAAACGCTTTCTCTTGCAGCTCCTACAGACAGCTGACACAAAAAGGAGAAGCAACAGCCAGTGGAGGGCTCTGTCCAGCTGCTCCTAACAGCCACAATTAGTCTCCATCTACGTGCTCCCTCAGCTGCAGCTTTTTAAATCCAGATCTTTATCAGACTGCAAAGCAGCATTCGCTGTCTGCCCCAGCAAAAAAGCAGCAGAGCAGGAAGGTGGAAGTGGCTTGTTACCTGAACCATGCCAACTTACCTCCCGCAGTAAGGTCAACTGGATTAAGAAGGCCCAGAGTTGTTGTACCATCTGGTTTTCTTCTTTCAAATTCACACTGAAATAAGATCAGACTATTTAAAGGTATGTATTAGTTGAAATTCATGGTCCTTAAACTAATAAAAACATCTAACGGAACTATCTGTAGGAACCGAAAAGGAATTTGGGAACATCAGTCAGAAGTAAGTCCTGCTCTAACTTTTTGTTTTCACTAGGTAACTTCATTATTGGTATAGGCACAAGGAATTAAGAAATTATGATAAATATTAACATTTCTGCAGATGCTAAGAGATAAAATGTGTAATTCATATAGAAAATTAAAGGGGCACAGTATTACCAAACTGGGTTCCTTCTCCTGTAAAATTAATAACCTTTGTTCAGATACGTGGCTGTTTCAGAACTACAGGGTTTTTTGCAGGTCAGTTTTGAGAGGTATTTTCTTGAGGTTCCTACTATTCATCCTTCTCTACTACTTTATCTAAAATTTCTGAAAACTGAAGCTGAACCTGCTCTGCTGATGCAATTCAGCATGCATTCAACTGAGATGCATTTTTTTTAACATTACAATATTACACAGATGATCAGTCACATGTAAAATGGCGTAAACTGTAGTAAAAGCATACCCTGATTTCAACTGACATAAGATGCTAAAAGTCTGGTTTATGAAAAAGTGAAAGGAGTTACCAAATACACCAAGATTTACCTGGCTGTTTGGAAGTCGTCTTGTTAACTTTCCTCCAGATTCTCTAACAATACGATCAATTTGCTCTTGTTCCCTTTCCAAGCTATTGTTTCGTAATTTGTCTTCAAGTAGATCTTTGTCCTTCCTGTGAATAAAACCCAAATAACTTAGTAACTAGCATAACTGTTAAACAGATACCAATTGGCTAAATATCATGAAAGAATACAGTGAAGGAATGTTTTTGCCAACTACGCAAACTGTTTTTGTAGATGAAACAACTAACAACAACAAAAGCAAGCCATTCAATATGACTATTTAACACAGCTGGAAAAAATACGCAACAAAGATTTGTTATCAGCAAATGCTTTTTTACGTTAGTAACTGTAAAGGTGTCTGTGTTTAGCTTACTCCAGCCATACTGATGTCCTAGTTTAGCATGTTGCCAGATTTTGTCATCACTCCCACAAAACCAACAAGGTTATTTTTTTATAAAATTAATTAGATACTCTGAATTTTATTATCTGTATTTTCAAATCTGTGAAAATAAAGAGTATCTAATTAATTTTACAAAAAAAAAGGCGCTAGTATTTCCAAACACTGAAAGGGGTATCTCTAGATATTAAAAGATATTTCAGGAAGTAAATGTTCTGTAATTCTGCATTTACCTGTTTCAAATACTATTTATATATATATATATATATATGTAAGGCAAGCTTGAAATCGGCTATATAGTTATTTGCACTAAAATATTTCAAATGTCATGTTTGCAAGCTTTCTCCAAAACAACACTACTTCTGTGAAACAGACACTAAAATAGAAAATAATTGAATGAATGCAGTTGATGAGCAGTACAGGGGTCCCTACATTAAAAAAGAAAAGATGGTATCATAAAAGACTCTAACCTTCAGTTATTTTTGGGATATGAGGACAACTATATAAATATTGCCCCCCTAAGATGAAGTCCTATTGTATATGCAGTACCAGAAAGAAAGAAACCCACATTCACTGGTCCCTAAAAGTCATCTTGTTTCAGTAGCATTAAAGGGTTTATCCTAGAATTGTTACTGAGATAATACTTCACTTTTTGTGTTCCTTGCTAGGTGTTTTGAATGCTTTGGTGTCACCATCCACAGGTTCTCCTTTGTCTTTCCCAGGACCATTTTCATCTTCCCCAGTTGGCTGTAGTTCTGTCTTGTCCTTCTGCTTCCTTGTCTTCTGCAGGTCAGCCATGAATTCTATACTTTGTTTCAGGCTCTGAATCCTCTCCTAAAAAACACCCACCAGATTCCTTTTATTTGCTACTTCAATTAATCTTTTTGTAACCCACCCACAGAGGATGATTTTATTTCAATTCTTTCTTCCTTATACTAGCAAGTATAAGGGCAGTTTAGAAAATGAAATATTAAATGCAAGTATTTCTTCAGTAAGCAATCTGGTAGCAGCATAAAAGCATAAGCCTTAAAACAACATACTATTTGAATTCTAATATGCAAGCATTTAACAAATATTAGGCAAGTTTTTATTAATTTTCATGAGATACCTGTAAGAAAAGTAAAATTAAAAGGGGGATCAAAAAGGAAGCAGCATATTTTTTTATATTTTGGCTTGTATTTTCTATTACCTGACTAAGTATCTTCATCCCTGAGTGCAGCAGTTTTTTCGCAGCTTTGTAGTAAATTGTGTCTGGTTTGTTGTAAATCATTGCATTAGTACACATCAGTTTGAAGTTATCCTGTGCAGACATTAATAGTATTGGAATAAAAGTTAAGATTTTATAGCATACTGTATTAAAACCCTTGCTGCAAATGCAGTGTCTTGAGCTTTAGGAAAGAAGAACTTCAAAGAACATTTTGAATTAATGAATTTAAGAAATCTAATTAAAAATTTAAACCGAAGTATGTAAATTAGATTCAAGTCTAAAAACTAGCACTCCAATAAACACCCTGAAAGTATTCTTAATGTTCAGTATTGTTTGTAGTTTTTAAGGTTTTAATGGAAGTTCTCTTAGCTAAAATTACCCACTTCCTTCTCTGAGCAATCAGTAGTCATCAAAAGAAAAACAAAGTAAAGCAACATAAAAAACCCAATACAACCAACTTTAAAAACAGAAAAGCTGCTATTCAAAGTTAAATCATTATAAGAAATACGTCAAAGTTTCAGTTGCAATGAAGAAGAGAAACGTATGCTTCTTTGATGTTTGTTTCTTGAATGACTGACCTAGAAACTTCACTTCTATACTCACTGATAAAACATATCTACCTGTTGAGGCTCTGCACATTCTCAGCTATTTACAAAGACAAAAAGTTGAAATGAAAAACTAACCTAAAACAGCTGAAACAACGGGAAGTATTTGGTCTTCCTAAGTTTTGGAGCTCTCAAGAAGAATGTGCAATAAAATACAACCAATACTATTGACTAACATCTGCCTAGGTTCAACTGTTACTTACACACAAATTGCATTTCCCACATCTTCACCTAGCCCAGTAAAGAACTAGAAAATATTTCTGCTGAATAAAACAAAACAGAACAAGCCTACGCTCAGCTGTTAAAAGCTTTAAAACTGGCCCTTGAATCCACTAGAAGACACACTACAGCACAGGGTTAAGTGGCTGCTGCCAACAGGACGGAGTTCCTTTTGCCTCCACTAGTTGTGGACCTACGTGACTAGATAAGCCTGGCTAGCACACAGGTGACAGGAGGCAAACGATGTAGTAACAGACACGCAAAGCAAATAAATTCATCAGACCCCTTGTTTCTTTGAGAAGCAATACATAAAAAAAAAAAAGCGCGCTGTCTGACAGAAATGCTAACATTTTCATTCTTACGATCCAAAATGATATGCTGAAGGACAAACTGACAGGTTCTATTTAATCCTGCATAAAACCTGAAACTATTCATATCTTCCTGAGATGCCTGTTTACAAACCAGAAGTGTTTTCTTTTTCACTTCCAGAGCCTATCTGCTCACAAAAAAATCAATGTTTCGTCAGGCAGAAGGACTGCTTCTTTTAGCATCTTCATATTCTCATAAAATACCAGAGTTCAAGTCAACTGAGCGTAATATGTCTCTGTAGTCAAAATAAAATTTACAGAATCACCTTTAGTTCTTCTATGGACTGGTACCCGTTGTTCTTGATCTTCTCTTTCATGGTACTAAAATCCATTGGGTTTTTAATGATCATGGAATAGCCAGGGGCAATAAAGTCAGTCACAGGAAATGAAAAGAAAGAACTTGGATCCTTTCTGTTGAGAAATGAAAAGACAGTTTTTTATGTTTCAACTTATAACAAAGAAATATTGAGCTTGGAATTAAATAGAAAGAAAAGGACTAAGCTGAAAAGGAATCAAAACCATAAAGCTAGAAATGGCTTGTGTCAGCGTAATCTTTCACTTCTGAATGTTAAAAAGATCCCATACACAAACCAACATACCAGAAAAGTGCTACAAACATATTTTAGAAGTTAGTTTTACATTTTGATAAGTACCTGTGTTCCCAAAAAGATTAAAAAAGAAGCCATCCTTTTTTTAGATTTTTGGCTGTTCAAAAAATGCGTTTATATTATAATTAAGTAATTGAAAAATAAAGGGAACAAGTGAGGTAAGAATGCCTACTTGTAATTCATCGTTGACTCTGAAATTAACAGAAGGGAAAGCTTAGGGCTAAAAGCTGTGATAGAACATGTGTATTTATGACTGTTAATTTTCAGGTTACATAATGTTAATAGTTTTTTAGATTAAAATTTCATAAGACTTTTGGTGAACTCTGATGTTCCTGGGTGCTTCTAACAGCACTAAAATCAAATGGAGTTGGTTGGTATTATTTCTTTAGGCTCAGGCTTAGCTGATAAACTGGCAAGCGTCTCTCCTCCAGAGCCACGTTTTTCGCTGAACCCTGCAGCATGAGGCTTGCCTCCTACGCCCACACTGACGCTACACACACTGGTGAGACCCCTGGCATTTCAGGCCTTCTTCCCGAGGCTTACGTATGACTTACAGATTTCTGCTCCAAGTTGCTACAGAACAGTGAAGAGCATTTTGTCATGCATACTGCAGAAGCACACCGTGCAAGATATTCTACAATGCCTGTGGAACACTTGTAAAATAGCTTCCAACTGAGAAACAGGATTCAAAACCAGAAGTGGCTGCTCCTTTCTGTATGCATGGAAAGGTAGCCAAAACAAGAGCAGGCACTTTTTGGTAGCTGGTTGTTAGTTTCTGGAAACTGACACCAAGGTCTTGAAAATTTCAGGTTAAGAGGAAACTCGGGAACAAAGTTTTCAAGCTTAATCTGGTGAGACAGGTAAAGGGAAAGATCTTTTGATCACTCTGGTAGAAGTCATATGTTCTTAAAGTCAAGAAAGAGTATCTTAAACCACAGACTACTTGAAAGAACTGCAAATTCAGCAAATCTGATTGTTTTACTCAAGACATTTGCTTAATGTCACAGTAAGAAAACATGGTTTAAGTTTTCAAGTGTGTACTTCTTTTTTATAGTAAATAATGCTAAAAATAGGAGAAGTCAACGTAAAAGCAGTTTTGGCAAGTTCATTACAAACTCTTGTGCCTCTCTGAAGAGAGGTTCATAAAAGAAAGCATTACATTATTGGAAAATTGTCCTATTTCTGCTAGTTTTTTTAAAAGTTCTTCAAACTGGAGGTGTTTACATGAAGCCTAAAACTAATGAGTTGTAAGTATGCACTCTTAAACTAGTACTTAAATACCTAACACAGCCCTGTTAGCAATCAGACCCTTGCTCAGGTTTTTATATGCCTCTTCCCTTACTGTATGTTACTTTCACTTCATAGCTCTGAAGGCACAGACATTTACCTCTGTAGCTGTCTCATGAGCTGATTCAGGGCTTCCTGGAGTGGGGTCTGCTCCACCTCTAGACCAAAAAGAAGTGGGGGGGGGGGGGGGAGAAAGGCTGTGACACTGAACTGACTGCAACAGGTACTAAACTTCCAAGATATTAGAAATCAACAAAACCAATGCAACTTGAGAATTCATTGCAAATTAAAAGAATACAGTGGCAAACCACAAAAACATATATAGGCGACCTACTTTTCTCGCTGGTCTTACTTGAAATTCTGCACACTGTGACATAGGTACCAGATACCATTCCGCAAAAGAAGTATACAGTACCAATAATTTAACATTTTTGTATGATGGGGAAAAACACAGAGATATCAAAAAAAATGTCAAGTCACTTGCGACAGAGCAATAAAATGTGAGTCAGTTCAAGAAAACTGCAATCAGCAAAAGAATTTTTACTTTTTTTCGTACCTTCCTGTTTTGATAAAGTACTTGTCAATGGTTTCTCTGGTGGCAACTCCAATCTGATGGGGGTCTGACATTTCATTTCCTGTTCTCCCTCACTGTCTGCATGGTCTCGATCTCGTTTCTTTTTATCCTCCTAGAAAGAAGATTATTATAAAAACCTGAGAGAATCTGAAAAACCAGCATTAATACCATACAATGCCATATGAATTTTTGAAAACAACCTCACACAGTTTAAAAACAACTAACAGTTTGTAAGTCTTCACAAACCCTCTATTCTTTATGTACTGTCTCCATCTGCTGGACAATAAAGTAGCTCAGCTATACCATGCAATGCATCACAATTATTTTTTTTTAAAATGTGACAGCCACTTATAGCATGACAGGAACAATCCTGCAGTATTCTCTGCACAGAGAATTGTCTCCAGCAAAGCCCCTAAGATGATTTTTGAAGGTTTTAAAAAAACTAGTAAGAAATAGTCAGGACATTAAAAACACAGATGTACACATAATGCTCCAAATACATGTGCTATAATTACTTATCACATTAAAAACTCTGAGAGGGAAATACATTTTCTTCCTCGTATTAATTAAGAACTTGTAAAGACTTCATTCTGTTTTATATAAATGGATTTATTTAGACACAGAATCCTCCCCGCCTTTTTAGTTTTCTGTGATCTTATACTCGCCAATTTTTTTTTGAAAGATAAGAAATTTCAGATTAATTTACTCATCTTTTTCTAATAAAAGTATCTAGAGAAAAGGGATCAGCAAAACTAATACAGCGAGTTAGAATGTATTCCAATTTAAGGATACAAGTTATTGTCGTATCTCCTCATCTTTTGAAAGCTGAAGCATATATATATTTTTTTAATTCCCTAAAATGCACTAGCATGAATACATACCTTAACTTTTCTCTTTCTTTTCTCCTTTTCTTCTCCAGGAACTTGTTTTTCTCCTTTCTTTCTCTTCTTCCTTTTTCTGTCCTTGTGTTTTTCATGTTCAGATTTGTCATCATACAGGCTGGAATCCAGCCCTGCATTGCCAGTAGACAGTTCAGCGACTTCACTTCCTCCGACTTTCAGCACCAGCTTCAGCGGCTTTTCCACATATTCTTAAAAGAGCAGAGACGCCCCGTGAGTACCGCAGAGAACATACTCTCGTACCCGGCCTGAGTAACCCTGCCTCAGAAGCCTTCCACCAGATCTCATTTTCTTCCCAGACCCTGCGGCGGCTCCTGCCTCCCCCGCGAACAGCTGCGGGGCCGCCGGGCCTCACCCCGCCGCCTCCCCGCCCCGGGCTCACCGGCGGCACGAAGGCCGCTCCCCGCGCCCGCCGGCCCTGCGCGGCCCCGGCCTCACCCCCCGCCTTCACACCGCCTGGGCCCGGGCCCGCTGTGGGGCCTTCCTGCCCACCCACCCACCCACCCTCGTAGGGGTGCTTGTCCGACTTGTGCTTCTTGTGCTTCTTCCCCATGGCGGCGGCCGCCGGCGTAGGCCGCGCTGTTGTCGCGGAGACCAGCCCCACCGACGCGCACCCCAGAAGACGGGGAAGATGACGACTGCCCATCGCCCCCTGGCGGCCCGGAGGTACGGCGGCCCGCGCTGCAGCCGGCGCAGGCGCAGAGCCGGCCGCGGGCGGCAGTCGGTTGGCTTGGTCGGGGCGGCTGCTGCCGTGAGCAGCTCGCTCCGCCGCGCCCGGCCCCGCTCGGCCCGAGGCGGCGAGTGTCCGCCCAGCCCCGTGCCTCAGGCAGCGTGGCCTCTGCACGGTCCCCACGGCCTGCCGCGCGCCGCCCCCTCACGGCTTCCCGCGCTGCCCCTCAGCCTGCCGCGCTGTCCCCTCAGCCTCCCTCGATGTCCTCTCAGCCTGCCGCGCTGTCCCTCACAGCCTGCCGCGCTGTCCCTCACAGCCTGCCGCGCTGTCCCCTCAGCCTGCCGCGCTGTCCCTCACAGCCTGCCGCGCTGTCCCTCCCAGCCTGCCGCGCTGTCCCTCACAGCCTGCCGCGCTGTCCCTCACAGCCTGCCGCGCTGTCCCTCACAGCCTGCCGCGCTGTCCCCTCAGCCTGCCGCGCTGTCCCCTCAGCCTCCCTCGATGTCCCCTCAGCCTCCCTCGATGTCCCCTCAGCCTGCCGCGCTGTCCCTCACAGCCTGCCGCGCTGTCCCCTCAGCCTCGCCCGATGTCCCCTCAGCCTGCGGCGCCCCCTCCCCTCACGAAGCACTTTACGTTGCCTGACCCGCAACGTAAAGCGGCCCGCGAGGGCTGCCTGCTCCCCGCTGCCCGCTCCCCGGCCGTGGCGTGGGGCTGTGAGCCGGCCGCTGCCGCCCGGTGGGGCCATGCAGAGCTCCAGCTTGTGGCAGAGCCTCGGTGCGGGATAACGGCCACTAGTAGTGGCCCGCTAGTCCCGGAGTCTGGGAACCTCTGCCCAGATTTGTGCCAGCGAGAAGAGCAGAGGCCGTACCTGCCTGAGGAAGGGCAGACGCTTTGCGGAGCAGTGCTGAGGTCTGTACCGATCGAAGGGACGGGTCTCTCCTGTGCCCTGGCAGAAAGCAGCGATGGTTGTCCCGTGCAGGCTGGGACAGGCTCAGCCTTACAGACTGAGTGCCTAAACTTGCTAGCCGCTTTTGAAATAAAATCCTTTATACTCAAGCTATAAATTTAAGGAAAACACAAGTGTATTGTCCCTTACAGGTTAAAAATAACTTAGAAATTAGGACCTCCTAGAAATGGTGGGAGTCAACACATTTGCTTGGCAGTACTTCCCAAAGCAATCAAATGTTTTTCAAAATTAAATATAACACTGATTATACATCTTTAAAACTTAGTAGTGAATTCACTGGTATCTCACAACTGCAGTCCTTGCTGTTTCAACAAGGGCTGCTGTAGCTGTGTGGGTATTGTTTTCTGCTAACAGCTATTCTGTAACACGTCTTTAAATTTCACTTCTCTGAAGTCTGGAGTGCAAAGATAAATCGGGTCTATTTCAAAAAGAGAAGCTTTAATTTTATTCCCACACAACAGTCCTGTACGTACTGCTCCAGTTTATTGAATCCTAGGTGATATTTTTTAGCCAAAGAAAGTAATAGCTGTTAATTAGCAATTTACGATGTGTGTGGCTGTACATCTACACAAGGTTTATTTTGAAAGCTTGAGAAGTTAGAGAAAATCTGTTGTCCATTCAGTCACTGGGAATTTAATCAGAAATGACAGCTTTGTTTTGCATTTTACTGGTTAGATTTACTGTCATTTGGTAACCTACTCAGAGAATTGTGTGGGTGGTGCTCTGGAATAAACCACAACTTTCCTGCTTGATCTTACTCCAGTAGTTTGAAATTCAGCTATTATAGACACAGTTGTTTTTCTAATTCACATCTGGTTCCTTTAATACTCTTATTACATATGCAGTGAATGTTCTTAAGCATACTTCAGTGAGAGGTAGAGGGCTTTTGCTTGGGATGTGGCCACATGTAGAAAATACAAGACTAGTAAATATTTAAAGGACATGTTTTATAGAATGAAAAAAAAAGTTGCTATATCCTCTATTCCCACAAGAGGACTGGCAGACTTTCCAAGTTTTTTTCTTTTAAATGTTATATGGCAAGACCATTTGTTCAACTGTTACTCTGAAATTTCCTGACTAATCTCATTCTGAATTTAATGAAATTTGAGAGACTTATACACAGAAAAGTAATGTGCCAGTATTGAGAGCTGCCCTTTCTAGGTGTCTCGTTCAATAATATTCCCTGGATCACAGAAAGATAACTGTTAGCTCACATACACATACCTAGAATACACATCAGGTTTGCCCTCCTCATCTCTGGCTCTTCTTTTGAATTAAAAGATCAGTATTCCTTTCCTGTCAAAAACACTTGTGCAGCCATTCAAAGCACTGTCAGCTTGGGCAGGCTTGGAGAGAGAAGGTGCTGCCTGCCATGTTGGTTCTTGTCATTTCCCTGAGAAATGAGCCTGTGTTCCTTTGTACTCAACTGGTTCCACTGTTGCCTGTAGTGTAGAGGAAAACCAAAAGAATCTTACCCCTGCCTCCTCTTCCCAGACATTATGTCCTCTCAGCCCTGATCAGGGGTAGTCCTTCCATTTTCAGGGGAATTCAGTTGTGCAAAGAGGAAAGATGGAAGTCCTGAACGTCTTGCAAATCAACAAGGAGGCTGGATGCGACTTGGAACATCTGTCATTCCCATATTTGGAAAGTAATTTATTATATCACCATAAAAAAAACCCTTACTATGACCTCCTATTTGTGGAAACGTTTTTTCATATTTTCAAATAAGATGTTATTTTTCAACAACAAATGACAGACATTGTTTACAAATTATACTTTTGCCCAGTGAAAGCTGGTGGGTTTGAAAGCTGACTCAAGATCACTAAAGCTTTGCCAGTACAATGTATGCCTGGTGCCATAGCAGAAGAGCTGTCAGTGTAGACAGAGCTATGGAAGGCTGAATGTTTCTTTCAGATTTATTGCAAGTCTCACACTGTTTAATGTTTTGCCAAAATCCTATCTACTGGAATTATGTGCTTACCTGTAATTTTAAATTTTAATTAAAATAAAATATCTTACATGCTTTTATTATAGAAACAAGACTTGGAAATATAGTGTAGGCAAACCCTAGAAACTTGGAAAACAAATAAAACCCCCACATTCAAATAATCTACGTTTTACACTGTTTAAGCCAATCTGATGATTTCCTTGGAAAATTGACTCTCAGACTTTTGGATTCTTCTGATGACTTCTATTTGATACTTCTATGACATCTGTTAGTCATATTCTAGATTTCATGATTTGGACCCAAATTGGCATGCAACACACATTTAAAAATTCTGGTTTTGTAATGCTTCCTGAATGTGCTTTTCTTCTGCTTTAAATTGCTATGGCTAGGAAAACAATTTCAAAGCTTTCACAAGCTTAAAATTGGCTGTTTTGTTTTTTTTTTTTTTTCCTGTGCATGACAATCCCAAGATTTAATCCCTACACAGAAATAGTACATCATATATATAGTGTAGGATCTTCTATGGCATCGTTATCATGTGAATTGGAAGTAACTGTACTTGAGGGGTGGAGCATTTCATATTATTATACCATACTTTTTTCTTTTTTTGTCCTTTTTCCTCTTTCTTTGCCTCTTCCTTTTCCTTTAACTTAAATCACAGTGGAAAAGAGAACTTGTAGCTATCTGCTGTACAGTCTGCAGATGACTGTAGCAGAAACTTTTTTTCTTTTAGCCTTGTAATTAAAATCACACAGTGGGATTTGTTTTCCACTGGACTTTTGTTGAAGGGCTTTCACTTTATTCCTAACAAACTGTTTTTAACAGACAAGGTATTTGATGTCAAATGTTTTGTTTCTTTTCCTTTTCTTCAAAAAAAGTTTTCTTGGTATATATTTGTACTGAAACAGACAAATTTGAACAAGATTGAGGGCAGTTGTTGGTGGGTTTATTGTATAGGGTTTTTAAAAGCTGTTTCATGAAGCATGTGTTTTGATTACAAACACAGCAAGACCCTCTACAATGTATTAGATTACTGGAGTGTTCAGATTTCTTTTCTTTCAGCAGTCTTGGACTCAAGCTGGAAAATAAAAACTTACCTGAAGTTTCTTTATTGCTATTAAAAATTGTATAACTTTTCTGCATGCCATCTCATTATTTTCTGTTTGTGTTGAAGTTGGGGGGTCTTCCATAAATAGCCTTTAACATGGAGTAAATTAGCTGCTGGTCATTTTAAGATTTTTTGCATGATGTATGTTATGTACTGCTACTGAGTCTACTGCATCATCATTTAATTATAACATTCTTCACTTGTATGCAGAATTACCTAGGGAACTATGTAAGAAGTGTTATATAGAAAATTTCTCTATAAGTATCATACAGTAAGTTTCTGTGTAAGAAGTATCATGGAAACAATATAATGCAGCTTCTAAAAAACAACTTTCCAGATAACAAAATCAGATTTTAAAAAAAGAAGCTATTCAATATTGATACTCCATACCAATAGGTATTTCTTTCAGATTAATGTGCAATGTGGCCTTATAGCAGGATTAAATAATAGATGAGAGGTCTTCTGTTTCTTCAAAGGTTACTGAAATGTTTGTTCAGTTTGAAGAACTTGGTTTGGGGAGTTGATAAAAATTATCACTTCTTACATGCAACTTCTTGAAGTAAATGCATCCTTCTTACATGATTTGCTTTTTGAGCAAAATATACTCTTTGGCTGAGGGAATGCAAATAGAGAAGCTTCTATTAATTACAAAGAAAAAGGCAATATTACTTTGGACCTCAAAATATTATGTTGTCACCTAGGAAAGTTATCAGCTTTTGCTGTCATTTGGTCTACATGTAGCTTTGCAACATGTAGATCTCCATGTCAGCTGAAGATGTATGATTTTTGCTAATGCAATAAAAAGGGTAGAATGCTTACTGTGACTGCAAGTTGAAGGGCATGAAGTGTGCACGTTTTGCTAATGTGAACAGAGATATTTTAGATGTCAGCTGAATGGATTCTAGAATTGCATCACAGAGTAAGAAGGAAATTTGTTGCAGCTTATGTACACAAAAAAACAGAGCTGGAGTAGGATAAGAACCTCTGTGTCAACAGTTTCTTCTGAGCAGTTGCTTTGAAAGCTCTTACCTGTGCTCTTTGAAATACTTTCCGTTAGCAACCAAATAGCTGGCAGTAACTGTCAGCATACAAAGACCCGATTCAGGTCGTCTTGTTTCCATGTATGATATTATTCAGCAAAAGTCTGGGCTTAAATTCTAATATGCCATTTGTAAGCCTATGAAGAGTTTTATCACTGTCTGGTATTAGAAGTGCAAGGTCTCATTCTTCGTGTTGAATTGCAGGATTAATAATTTCGGTTCACTGTGTATTTTCTGAGGATCATGTTCCCCATCTTAATCAGTGTCAAGTTTCTATAGCAACTAGCATTTAAGAGTGAGAGACAATAATGTGTGTTGTTATCACCGCTAGCCACTAAGAAAACTGAATAAAATGTTTGAAAATAGATGTCCAGGTATTTTCACATGTACCTTCTTCTGTCTCTTGAAGAACTTGGATCGAGACCTGTGGATAGTGTAAAATCATATTAGTGTCTATTCATTTAACTGGACATCAAATAATGTACTTATTTAAATTGGTCATAGTTTTTTTCCAAACAATTGAGCAAAGAAGGATGTAATAAGCACAGTCATTTGTGGGGTTGTCTTTAATCAGTATGTATATAGCATAACCATTATAATTTAATGTGTTAACAGAAATACAAAAACCTTTGTGGAACCCTGTTGCTTTAATCACTAGTGTAGTCCAGGAGGAAAAGGCAGATCCTGCTGACAGCAGAAAGATGTAGAGACCACTGCAAAGCACAGGAGGCAAGTGCACTGAAGTCTTCGAAAGAAGATTTCCATGAGTGTACAAGCATGTAGAAGCTTGGGATGCTAAAGTCACTGGGAGCTTTTCATAAGCAGGTTTCATTTGTGGTCAATGACACACAGAAACATTGGGATAAACAGTTTTTGTGACACATTAATTTAAAACCTGTATTTTAAACTAGCATACCTTTCTAAACATATCCAAACACAATGGCTGAGGTAAAGAATGTAGTCAATATTTTATTGATTCGTTATCGATATGACTTTTAATCAGTTGCTCATTAGCTGAAAGATTCAATATGACTATTGCTGTGATTCTGTGAGTATTAAAGGGACACTGTCATTTTCCATGTCCTAACATATGTCCTAACAAAATCTTGTGTGGCAGTTGGAAGTTTTTCCCTTAGTTTCAATAGACCATCTCATCATTATGGTGCATTTTCTCTTTTTTACTTTAGCACTGAAGTGCGACATATTGTGAGGGTGGTAAGTCCCACCTGGAGACACATTTTAAATTATTAATGGTGAAGAAATGCCACTTTACTTTGTCTAAGAAAAGTAATCCCAGTTCATTTACTTATGATAATAGGCAAATCTGTTTCTACCCCAAGATCCTTAAGACTATAATAAACTTTACAGTAAGATTGTAAATAGATCATAACTATGGATGGTTACCTTATTGTCCATAGAACAGTCATATTGACCATGCTGTTAGATGTGTGTCTTTGTATAGGTTTGTGTTTTGTAAATATCTTTCCTGTGACCTTGTCCAAATCCTGTGGGCACGTCTTTTAATAACTTTGTTTTGAAGTAGTTTTATGCACCTGAAGAAACACCTTGTTGCACACCTCTGAACTAAAATAGCAAAATTTCTGCTAGGCATGCATGAAATTGCATGAAATTTAAACATTTATGACCTTGGTTCTTGGCTGCTATTGCTGCACAGGTTGGGAAAATTAAACAGGATTCAGCTGGGTCCACATAACTTCCCTCTAGAGTGGAGGTGGATGGACAAATGGGATTTGTCCACTGTCCTTGCTTTGCCCTAGTCTAGTGGAGGATTTGGAGCAAAAGAAGGGAGAAACCTGAACAGCAAACAGGTTGGAACTGAAGCCTGCCTTCCCAGTTGTAGCAGGCAATTTCCTTAGGGAGCAGAGATGTTACTGGCAGAGGCCATTCTTCAATGCAGGGTATTGTCTTCTGTGGTGACTTGTTCCAGCCCTGCCTGTTTTATCTTCATTCCCATTTAGCTAGTCCTTTCTGAACGCAAATCACACTTGTATACCTGAGTGGCTATAGTTGTAATCTGCATCCCATCGTGTTGTTTACTTCTTCTTATATTCCTCTTCTTGAAGCTTACTCTGAGCTATTTAGAGCAGCAGCTCTAAATCATTGAGTGGACTTCCTGGAACAAATAAGGAACAGAAGGTTCCCTCTGTGATTGCTGCATATGCTTGTAGCCACGTAGCAGGGAAATAGCTCTGCTTCTGTGCATGTGTAGCTCACATCTATGTGACTGCTGTATGCAAGCTGGCTACTGTGTTTCTACAGTGCTTGAAACAAGGTCCAAAGTTTTGCTTAGCATTTGCTATAATTGTGTTGAAAGAAGTGTGTCTCAGGCTTGGAGGAGTAATTAACTCTTAATAATATTATCTCAGTAAGGTAACTGAAGGAATACATTATTTTAACATAAAAATTCTAGCTCAGCATTGTCTAAATGGTGAGCTGATAGTTGTCTAAATATGGAGCAGATGGCAAGATAAAGCCATGACGTTTTGTAGCAGTTTAAGATTGGCCATTGAAAATGAGGATGGAAAGTTTGAGCCCTAGTTTTAACTGATGGGTGCAACCTAATATTTTTGGAGATGTAACCAAATTATATTTTATATTGATTCTGAGTCTGATCCTGTTGCCCTCACTCATGGGTGTAACCCTGCTCAATTCAAATACCTGAAAGCTTTTTAAGATATTACAAGCCCATTCTGAATTTCCTTGATTCACTTGCTTGGGAAGGCTTTACTTGAAGTCCTAAACCATTTTTTTTCCTCCAGTATATATTTTAATTACTTAGGTCATATTTTAAATTTAATGAACTATCTGAAAATGCCTGTGTTCATAGCAGACACATCAAAATACTCCATTAGACTCATGTATCACTCAAATAAAGGTGATGAGCCTTTTACTAGTAAGTTTTAAGTTGCTGTAAGAGGATAAACAGATAATAAAATTTACACTTGTGTTAAATCTGCACTTGCAAGTTATAATAGGAGAAAGTTTAATACAAGTGTCTAGCTGAATCTCTCAGATTATGCTCCAGTTAATCTTTTATTTTAGGTAGCAATTCAGCTTTTAAATTTTCTTTTCTTTTGTGTAGTGGTGTCTCTAGAGGCAACGTAGTGAACAGAAAAAGATAAGAACATTAGGCCACTTGGTGGTGTAATATGCAAAGGAAAATGAATCTGTCACGTTCAAGTGGAGGAAATGTACATAATAGACCATTTTGCTTTGCTTATTATCTATATAAACACAGTACAAGACATTACCATGAGCAGTTACTTTTTAAAGACCTTTAATTTAAAACAGGTTGTCAAGTACATTTTGTAGTACAAATTCTGGTTTTAGCTCAGCTCTTACTGAAGGTGTTTGTGTTCAAGCTATTAATGTAATGGTCTGTTAGTTGGCTCAGAAATCTTCAACCAGTTCACAGTGGAAAATCTGTAATTTAAAAATGGAGAGGGCCACATGGAACCTGCAGCCTTCATGTGTGTGATTTTAGTAACTGCTTTGATTTTCATCTGCTAGTCTCTGGTGTCCCTCACATTCACAACAGGTGCAGCAGCTTTTCAACTCTGTATTTTATACATGACTGAAAAATCTGGGAGAAGCTGTGGCATTTCAGTGCTTTGGGAGATATCTTGAACTGCAGTAGCTGTGGCAAGAAAGCAGGGGTAATGGGTGCCAACAGTCCAGTATGCTTTCCTGCAAATACATACACCTGCCAAAGGTACATGTGAGTTTGCCTGGTAATATTGAAAAACATAAACAGTTGTGCAGTAATACCAAAAAGGAGGGTAATTTGTGGAAGATCAGGTTGGGGAGGGGGCACTTATTTTGCTTCATGCAACAAGAAGAATGAAAGGTCTAGTTTTCCATCACGTTTTAGTTCAAACTTCTTTTAGGCAGTTACGAAATGTTTGAGCTCAGCAGGATGCCACAGGGTCTGCAGAGCAGTGTGCAGAGACAAAAATTTATACTGTATTCACTGGTGTTCATGTCAAGGGAGAAAAGTGAGGATAAAAGAATCAGTATAATGCTGCTCTGCAGTTCTAGCAGAAGTAAACATTTTCCATGCTAAGTGGGCCCCACTAAGGAATGTCAGTTTTAGTCAAACTATTATTCTGAAATGGTAATCAGAATTTTCTTTTCTGGGGGAAAGAAAAAATGAAGGAAAAAGGACAAAGTTTCCATTCCTGTTTGACAGAAACATCAAAATAACAGGTTTCTTTTTTAGATTGAGGAAGGAAAAGATAAAGATATTTTGACTGGTATTTGGCTTGAGTTTGGTTTGGCTTTTGAGCCTACAGCCTAGAAATGAAGTAACATTTAAGAAGAACTTAAGCCTGGGCTGTTCAGATTAAACTGAAGATATGCTTTAGCCTTGCCCTTGATGATAGTACTAAATCTAGGTACTAAAAAAACTATCAGGTTCTTGCTAATTTTAAGAACAAATGACCAGGGTAGCGTTCAAGTAGGTACTAACCCACTGGGACCTTGACTTAAGTGAATTTATCATATTATCTTTTCCTCTGTCAATCCAGAATGTATAGTTGAAGTGAGAACCTCACATGTTGACTGTAAGAGCTGTAAGGAGTTGCTTACTCTTGAAATTGGTATGGAACATACTCCTGTGCGTCAGAAGACAGGCAACATCAGTGTCGGTTGATCTGTGGCTTATTGTGCTTCTTGGTATGGATGATGACATCCTGGGTCATGTTGTTCTGCAATATATTCAGCCATCCACAGATTTTTATGTAAATTAGACCTGAAATAGTTTTAATTTCCCCATAACAACGCAGCTGGCAGATAACTGATCTCCTTATGTTGTACATATTATCTCCCAAAACTTCCAAGTGGTGCTGATGGCCAAAGATGTAGTATGGAAGGGAAACACACAATTTGTAGCATACTTCTGTAGCTCCTTCTACAATTTTATTCTCTGAGTGAAAGCTTTGAGGACAGCAGCATAAACAGTGTACTGTAAGGTCATTTGACCCTTTAGATTGCTGATTATATGTAACCAAAATAATACTATTTCAATATGCAAATGTTAAGGACCTGTTGCAGGTTATGAATCTCTTAGAAATTACTACTTAGAAATTACTACTACATAGAACTTTTGGTTTAAGCTTCTTTATTTTTTATTCTGAACCCACTCAGCAGAATAGTCTTTAGAAGAGATTGGCTGCAATCAGAAAGTTTACAGTTGCAGAAAGGAAGTGAAATTAAATGAGAACTATGATAGAGTTTTCTGGCTAGGTTGATTTACTAGAACTGTGCACCAATTTTACTCTTTCCAAAGTCTTTGAGAATAACTAGCTTGATGTGGAGTGAGAGGGGAGATAGATGCAGTCTGTGGGGAGGAACATGGATCTGCTTTACTCTTATTCTTCTCTTTTTTATGCTGCTCTTTTATTGAGAGGGTTTGCTGAAAAAGAATGTCCTAAATGACAACTATATGATCAATTTTTTTATCACCTTTAAAATAAACAAACCACTCATTTGCTCAAGGGAGTGGGGGAAGCAGTTTAAGGATTTAAGCAACTGTTCAGATGGGGACTGTTTGCTTAGACCTAAATTCCTTATGTCATTGCTCATTAATGTTGTTGTACCAAGTATTTATGCATGAGTGTCCGAGAAGAACTGGATGTGATCAATTCAAAATGGTCTTGTCAGACTGCATGAGGAATCCACTACAAGATATATATGGAAATGTATGCTTTATGATTTATTCTGACAGGGTATTCACATTGCTGCTTTAAGTATATCTCCAAATCTTTTCACAGTAGATGATCAATTAGTATTTTACTTATTCTTTCTATTGATTTAAAATGTGAAAACAACAATATGGCCACTTCTCATAGGATTTTTATGTATCCTATGAAATGAAATCAATCAGATCAGTGAGGTGTGTGGTTCTGTCACCAGCAGGTTCTTAGGACATGTGCCTCTTGTTGCAGTGATTTCCTCATTTTCCCCTCTAGTAGAAGGTTAACTAAATTACAGCACTCTATAGGCCCCAGGGCAAGAATCAGATTCTGATCTTGGAATTGGAGTGGATTTTTTGTGTAGGTTTTTGTAAACCCTTTTTTCTCTTCTGTGGTCTTCTTGTCTCCAAAGGAGATGATAGTTCTAAAAATTGCTTATCTTAACAGGTTATGAAACTCTACCTAGAGCTGCATTAGGCAACTTAAATGTGAGGTGACATGGTTATGTCCTGATGTTACATCCTGATGTTGAACATTTATTTCTCTGAAGGACTTTGTCTTGCATGCTGAGGATGGAATAATCCAATATTATTTGAAGTTTCAGTCTCACGTTTTGTTTTTCACTCAGTCTTATGGCAGGTGGTTCCACAGGCTGATTGGGCGAGAAGGTATTTCTTTTTTAGCAGTGTTTTAAATTTTATGTCGCTCATTTCATTCACATACTCCTGTTTTTCCTTATAAAAAATGAATTTCAACCATAGTTACCCTCATGCCAAATTTTCTTGGAAAACCAAAAGTGATAGTGTTTAACCTTATAGCAAGCTAACCAGTATTTATGCTTTGAAATCTTAGTACATTGAGTCATATACAGTTTTGCCTTCAGTGGTTTTTGTTTTTTTCTAAAAGAGGAATATCTCATCTTTGTTGATGCAGGGTATAAGTTGAAAATGTGTGTTCCAGAGGGTAAATTAACAGAAAATGGAAGTATACAACTTATTTTAAGGTAATAAGATTATTCTAGTGGAAAGAGCCTAACTTCTAATATTTTGAATGCTTGGTGTAGCTTTTTTTCCCCTCTTAAAACTTGTCTTTATTGAAATATCTGAATGTTAGAGGTATTTCTAAATGTAAGTCCTGATCTTGGACTTCTAAGTACTGTTGCCAAAGATATACATAGGAGGCAGCTCAGGAAGAAGTTTTAATCATACATTAGACGGCACTTTCAGAGTCCTTGCTGGACCAGCAATATTGCTGGAAATGTTTGTTTCAGAAAACCTATAAGGGGCTGTTGCAAATGTTTTTCTGCTTTTTATAGAACCTGTTTCTCATTTTGCAAGTGGATGCTAGATAAAAAGGGCAATGCAACTTCAGAAAAATAATTTAATATTTTTGCTTGATTTAATTGGAGACATAAATGTAAGAGACATACTCATATAACTGAAACCCTATATTTATTGTTACCTACAAGAATTCTTGCTTTATAGCACAGAGCAACACTTCACAAGTTGCCAAGTTTCACTGGAGATGAAGTGATAATCTCTGGCTGTAAGTTGTAAATTGCTTTGGGATAAAAGGTACTGCATAAATGTAAATTGTTACCTTATTAAATGCAAGTGTAGCATAACATGGTTTTCAAATTACTAATGAGTATTGTCTTTGCAAGTCTGATGGCTTTTTAAAGATAAAATAGCACTGGGTTTATTTAATCAACCTAAAAGGTTCTTATCTAGCACATTGTAATACTTATTTTTATTGCTATAAACAAATGTTATTTGGAAGAATTGCAGGATAAAATAAGTTAAAGTTTACTGTGTCTTTATTAGTCTTAATGTTTTGATTACCAATCAGATTGCTTATTTTTCTGTTTAAATTAAAATGAATATTTTATAATAATATTTACTAAAATGCATTTTTTTGTCTTGTAACACAAAGAAGTCAGAATGTCATAGAATATGTTCTGGATTTGCAAAATGATTAAAGGTGTTAACATCAAAAACTGTGAATGAGAAGATCGTTTGGGGGATATTTAACTGAAGTACTGATGAATACCATTTTAAGATGTTTCTCTATAATTTGTATTACTTCAGTTCCTTCTCTGCATTTATATGCCTGGCTTTTAATAGGGTGAAGGAACAAAAATCAATGAGACTATAATTTATATGTGTTTTCGTCAGTAGGCTGCAGGACCACCGAATTCTTATCAGTCTAATTTTGGTTATTAGAAAGTCCTAGGATTTCAGTTCTACCTGACTAAACTTGCGATTCATTTGAGCAACCATAAGAATAAAACCACATGTTTGCATATCTAGGACTGAAACCTGAAAGGTAATATGCTTACAATGATTTTGTTTCACTGACTTACTTTATCAAGGGAAGAAGAGGAAGAAAATAACAAGGTTTTAAGTAGAAATTTCTTAGGAAGAAGGACCATAGCTAAGCATGCCATTATATGTGGAGCAAACAGGGGGAAAAACCTCCCAGATAACTGGAAATTGTGACATTCTCTTACAGTTGTGAGAAAACCAGCAAGTAAACCTTGATGAAAAAGGAGAAGACAAAGTAGAAGAAAATCCAGTAAGGTTTAAACAATGATGCAAGTAGTCCCACAGCATGTACAAACTAATTTTTATTAGACACTGAACTTTTAGCTGATCCAACATTGTTTCATTTTGTACTGAACTACATTCATTATAATATGTACTTACATATTTCTAAGAATACTAAATGATGTATATAAGTTTTAATTCATAGTTTTATATGTTATACAGTAAAAATGAAGTTAGTATTTGTGCAGCAGTCCATGAAGATGCTCCGTATTTAATCAGCTTTGTCAAGGAGTGGTGGAGTGTGGACTTATGGTCAGAGCTAAGGCACAGAGGCCCAGCATAGATGGGGATCCAGGGTAAACTAGAGCATCTCTAATTAAGAGATTGGTTGGCTTAAGCACACACTATATAGTGGGGCAGCAGGCCTGTTGAGAACAGACAATTCAAGGAGATGTACAGTCTGACCCCAAATCTCACATAAACCTTCAGTTACATAATACTTTTTCTCCATCTAATCTCAAGAGCTCTTTATTTTGTAACTAGTATTTCACTATGTTTCTTCTTCACTATTTTTGTTTTCTGTCATCTCTTGCTGAGTATAATAATTTATTTTAGATTGTTGCTCAGTACATGATCTTGAAAGAATTATAACACTAACTATAAACAAAAAGTAACAGCCTGTTCTGTGAAATTATAGTATCTGCTAAAACCTGAAGGATGTGAGGTAGAATAGCTTTATTCTAGTTGGTTTTAAATTATTTTCTGCTTTTACTACCATTTCCCACTTAGTCAAACACCGTGTTCAGGACAGCTACGGAAAAAAATGCTAAACAGATAAATCACCATTTCTCGGTTTATCTTGTTCTTCGGATATGTAAAGTTTGCATATGGCTCTGGTCTTTAAAACTATCATGCAGATGTTCTACAGCTGCTTGTTGATGTTTGGCTCAATGATGCCTGAACACTTTCCTACCTGTCTGGAGGTGTCATGGTGTATTCCACTGAAATGATTAAAATAAGCATTATTTTGTGAAGAAAGGTGTAGCATATAAAGTGGGCCTGAGCATGTATGGAGGGTGAAGGTGACATGAAGCAAACAGCTTTCTCAAAAGGGAGACAATATTTGTTTACCTTAGGCTCTTGCGGTTCTGTCAATATCACTGTAGTGTTAAAATGTTTCACAAAAATACAGCACTTCTTTAGCACAATAACATATTTAGCAGTCTCCTCGGGCTATTTTAGACTTTCAATAGAACTATATCATTCTATCAAAGATGCTTATTTGTACACCTTCACAAACTGATTTTAAAAAGCAGAGTGGTTGTTTTTCTAGGGTAAATTTGGAATTGAAATTCAGATGACAGTGCAGTATTTTCATCTGGTTTGCACAGGTGAATAGTTGATGTGAATGTCCTTCAAGTACCTTGCATTTTATATGAAGGAGTTGCATAGGCTGTTCTTACCTACAGACAACATTTTTTGCTTTAATTCTTTGGCAGCTATACGCTGGCAAGGTTCTGCATGTTTTGCTGTATAAACCAGTTAGATATCTGGAGCCTTTACATTTATAACCAAAGAAAAAAGCATACGGCTTAACGGGGCTGGGGTGTACTCAGCTAAATTGGGGAGTAAGGGTGTAAATGTGATGACTTCCCTTAGCCAACAGGCAGCTAATTAATAACCTTTTCAGTTAAATGCATGAGTCTTCACACCTTCAAATAAGGTCAGACTTCTGACAGACTCTGTTAATAGATTTCAAGTCTCTTTGTATTAGAAACAGATTGCAACACACATTGACCATAGGCTTTATGTTATTTTCCTTATACCAAGAAAGCTTATTCTGTGAATGTAAGATTCAAGGCACTGGACAGCCAGAATGAGCTTCTGTTTCTGTAATACCACCATCTTGGCTAGCATGTAAGACAACTGAGATTAGGTTCCACAAAGGTTAAAAATACTTGAATTCTCATGTCAGGCTTGGCAGTTGGGGATTTCACACCCCGCACTGACGTGTTCTAGAGATCAGAAGTTGATAGTAATATTTGCTGACCAATAGGAGAGAAAAACTGAAACAGACAGGACCACTGGTTCTTCTCAGGAATGCTATTGTTTATAATCCATTAAATGCTGCCTCCTTGGAAGAATTTAGTGTAGCTCACAAGGGGGAAAAGACAGTTACTATTTTACAGTTATTTGTTAGCACAACTCCTGTAGTTTTTTTAGCCAAAATTCGTTCAAAACTCAATTTTGTACTAGAAATCAAGTTACTTTAGGACTACTTCAGTGCAAACAACAGAAGAATTTAACCTTTCTGTTGGCTTTCATTATAAATAATTCTAAGCTCTGTTCCATAGCCTTCATTTGCCACAGACTGATGCAGAACTTCAGCTACTGAAAGGTCAGAAGAAATAAGATGAATATGTATTTTGTATCAGCTGTGAGAATATGCTGTTGAATGACACCTATGCAATCAGTAAGTCAACAGAGCAGAATCAAGCTTATTGTTTACTTCACAAGGAAGGCCAAAACTGAAGTGCTGCAGCACACTTCTGAATGATTTGTACTGTTCACTACCACATCCATCTACATAAACATGCTTCCTTGCAGAATTTAGATGAATAGAAATGCCTCCTCTTTGGCTTTATTAATGTCATTTATTTTTAATAGAGGGGAAAATTGAAATAAGTTCTTTATGTGAAGTCTGTTGAGGAAAGGAATCTGGGGAAAAAAACTTAAAAGTTAATTTTTTTTAATCTTGAAATCTTGTGCTTAGTAAGTGTTTAAAAATTTCTGGCAGTCCTGTTAGTAAAAATAATTATTCACAGCCTTCTGGGTGTTGTGGATCTTTTAATTTTATATGTTCAAAAGAAAGGGAGATTCTTCCAAATCCTCAAATGTACAAAAGTACATTAATTTCATTTTCATCACATTTTTTCATTGCTTTAGATTTGCATGGATTTTTAACCCAGAGATTTAGCAGTAGTGTGGGAAGGCAAGTTTTTTTTTTTTTTTCTTCTTTTTTTTCCAGGAGGGCATTTTGGGTCATTTTAGATGAAAGAAACTTCAGTTCATGCTATTATGTTGGTTTCCTGGTTACAGTTCAGTTTTGATTCCTCCTCTAGAGGACACACGAAAAGGAAAAATGTTGGCAACTATACCAGACCTCTGGGTTGTTGTGTTCCTTTTTAATTTTAGCACAGATTCTAGTTAATATTTTTGAATAATGTGGGCCTTCCTTCTCAGGTTAGTCCCACTGGTTATCTTTTGGGTGGAAGGATATTTATTAATGGGGACTGCTTATGTAGAACTCTGCTGGTCAGTGTAACTAGCAGTGGTGGATCTTGTTAGTTTGACATGGGGAATATGGTTCCCTAAGAATACAGACGGCTCACACAGTTTAACTAAATGCAAGCTAACACTGCAGTTTACAAGAGCTGTTTCAGACGCTCCAAGCACTGCGTGACACAGAGGCTATAAGGGTGTCCACCACACAAGGACTTTTCAGAGGGAAGGCTGGACAGAGTTTGAATGGAAAGGGAAGTTCTGGATAGTTCCACTCCTAGTGAGCAGTCCCTAAAATATCTGAATTATTAAAGTGTATTATATCTTTTGAATAAAATAATTTTCCAGAAGTAAAATGCTAAAGTGACCTCTCTATGTGAATTCTATGTTACATCTACTGCAGGTGCAATGATGAATCACATTGCTGTTTTTGAATAAATTATCTAAATATATTAGAACACATAGATTGTTTGCCATTTACATGGCTGCTTAGGAAGAACATCTTCCAAAACTGACGTAGGAATTTCTGATGTCCATAGAAAATTTGGTCATATTCTTTCTTCCCTATTTATTTTGAGCCAAATGTAGATTTATATTTCACTGTCCTTTACTAATCATGCAACCACTTGCTGAACATTTTACGATGGGTTTTCTTCTCTGGGAGTGACTGGTACACTGAGTATTCTTGATGACAACTGGTGCTTCATAAATGCAGGATATTAATAGCATAAGAGCTTTATTACTTGTTGGTTAGAGTTTTACAGTTTGTTTTTGTTAAGAGAAGAAATGATTATGTGGAAAGACACAGAAAAGCAGTTCCTTATTCACAGATAATACATACAGTACTGCTTATTTAAACATGGTTGGGATCAAATAGCAGCAAATAGTTTCTTGGCTTATAGTTGCTAGTCCTTTGTTTTAGAAAGTGCACTTGTTCTCTTGCTTTTTCTCTCAGCTTTCTCTCAGGGATGCATTACCATGCCTTTCTTCCTGTGTCCTTGACTTTCTTGCCGCCTACTTATTTTTTGCCTCTGGCTGCTTCAAGTTGCCTTTATATAGTTGGATGTGACTGCCAATAATCTTCAGGCTGATTTTAGCATTCAAACATGAAGGAAAACCTCAGTCCACCTGCCCCAGCTTCTAGAACTTAAGGGCTGCAGAAACTGTCAGGGATGGTGGCTGCCTTGTTCAGCTGTTACCATAAAAAAATGACTGCTCTTATAATGACACACAGCTACTGTACCTGCTAGCCTGAAGGAAATATAGAATACCAGAAGGTCAAATCCCATTCCTAGGGAGCTGCTTGATCTTCAGTATGGCATTTTAGCCATTAAGCCATTGAAGAGCTTGAATGCATGCCTATTTCATGCAGCTAAAGACCTTGGGAAGATGACTAGAACACTTTTGTGTACAGCTTCTACCGCTTGGGATGGCAGTATTGTGCTGCCTCCTTTTTGATACATTTTATTTGAGCATTTAGGTCAGCATTAATTCTCTAGCAATACTGCACAGAATTGAGATTTGAATAAAAATGCAAGAATGTTTGACATGATTTCAGATTTGATAATACAGGAACTACTGCTTCTATGTGGAACTGCAGCTCCATATTTGGTTGTCTTGGTTCCATAATCAGATACACATTTGCTTAACAGTAGGAAGAATCTACTTTGTGGATCTGTATCTGTATTGATCACACGGAGAAAATGTTGCCACCATCTTCTAGAATCAACAATTTCTTATACTTTGTGATTGTCAGACTGATATTAGCAGCTTGTTGGATTTCATGTTCATGTGACAACTGTTACTGCTTTTTTATGGATTTTGATAGCTGTAGACCTAGTTTTTTGTTTCAGTTAGTATTCAAATATAACAGATTAAAAGGTTGTCTGTCTGATGTGTACTCTGGCAGCTGCTTTGTTGCTATAGAGGTCAAGGCTTCATTGTGGTAGGTTTATAGCTACCTACAGAAAGATAGTCCTTGTCCAAAATATCTTGCTATCTAAGTACAAACCAGAATGGAGCTACAACTTTTAATATTTTGATGATGTTATGGCTCGGAATATTTTCTTGTACCTTTACCTAATCATATTTTCAGTGACTCAAAATGTGATTTACATGAGGTCCCATTAGAAAGATAAACCTTTTAAAAGTTTGGAAATTTTTTCATCTCACAGTTTTGTTTCTTCATAGGTTGGTACTTGTGATCTGTCATGTGCCTGGATTAAAAATAAATGAGACACAAAGAGCAGATAGCATCTGCAGTGCTGCATGGGGTTGCTGTTGCATTTATGTGCACGGAGACAGGTGCTTTCAGGGACCACTGGTTCACTGACACTGTCACTGTGCTCAACAGATCTAGTATTTCTGAGAAGCATTGAATACATTCATTTTGTGTTTATACAGCTTAAAGAGTTCAGAGTGATGGGACAGAATAGTGTTGAAATAGACAATATCTGGGAACACAGGAAAAAAGAGATTGATAGGACTGAACTGTAATTCTAATGGTTTTACTGCATTTACCACTGAATGACTGGATGTCTCCTTTCTTAGATGATTCTAGGGGGGGGAGGGGAGAAATGTGTCAGTGTTTTATTTACATTGTTTATATTCTTTTGGAATGACATATGTCGGCATTTCTTTAAATGTGATTCTTCTGATATAACTTGAACTTTATTTTAATTAATTATTTTGGTTTTTTTGTTGAAGTTTCTTCTCTCCCTAATGCTAATTAATTTTATCCTTGATATTATACGGTGCATGGTGAAGCAGTCATTGGAAGATTATTTGGTGTGCTTAAGGAAAGAATGAAGGTCTAGTGAGATATGAATATATAATGATAGAACTGTTGCAATTCAGATAAACATAACAGGTAATTTAACTTATGAGAGGTAAATATTATGCTATAGAAAGTTCTCATTTTTGTCTTTACTATCATATAAGCTAGTATAAAATGCTTTTTTTAAAAAGACTGAGTAATTTTGACTAAATAAGTGGAAACTATGTGCACAGTCATTAATTGCTATTTTCATCATAGGAGCAAAGTAAAAACTTGTAGTGTTACTTTGGGGATGCTATTTTGGATGAAAGAATGCTGTGTTTCAAGGTTAGTGGAGAGTATGATTAATGCTTTAGAAATGAAGTATTTTGAATGTTATTATGTGTGGAGTTACTGCCATACCACTATAAAGCCTTAGTCTTGTGTTGTAAATGAGCTTGAGTCCTACAGTTCCTTGTATGAGATGTTTAAAGGTCATGTCCCTTTTAGGAGTTTTATTTCTAAAAGTAGTGCAGAAATAGCTTCCTATTTGAAAAATTTCTAGCAGAGGCAAATTTTGAATGCAAATTCAGTTGGGTTCCTTAGCAGTTCTGTTTTTACTGACCCGGTTTGTTCTAGGGTATGTGCCTGTTTTCTTCACATATAGTTGCTTGTTTACAACTGCTACCCCAGTTACTTACAGGCAGGCAGCTGTTTACAGCTGATGTGAAGAAATGACAAACAAAGTTGTGGTTTGGAACAGCGGTCTTTTATCAAATGAGCTGTTAATTTCTGGGTTTCTTCTTTTTGGTCCTGTGATAGTGGAAAATAGTTTGAACTACATTGATTATAAAGGTTGTATTTCTGGGAGAATGATGATGGAATCATTGAGCGACACAAACCTTCTATCCAAAAGGAAGAGTCGCTTTTTGAGCTAGTTTATACTGGAAGGCTTATAGTGCAGCAAGGATCTGATGAGGTGATGCAGAGATACAAGATTTGCAACCCAAAAGCACAAGATAGAAAAAGAGAAATCACGATATGGTCATTATCAGAAATTAAATGGAAGAAGTAGTTAAACTGGAGGGGATTATGAGAGGAAGCAAGAACAGGAATGAGGTTAGGAATGGAAGACCAGCGAAGTATGACTTTGGCATGGAAGCAAGACCATACTTCTTAACTGCCTGGAATGAAGCGGAGCAGGAAGTAGACATGGTCATTCCTCATTTGCAGTAATTTTTTCTTTGAAAAGTTGTGAATAATACATAGATTTGTCAACTACATAATTTTTGTTTGAAGAGATTGCAGTGATATTTCACAGTGATATTTTCCTATTTTTATCAATTTTAAAACATTAAATTTTAATTCAATTTAATTCAATTAAATTTTAATTCATACGCTGAAAATGATGTGGGTAGCAATTGGAAAGAGATATTTCTCAAAAGATGCAAGGCATTCAGGATACCAGAAGAGAACAGTGGTGTATAGAAATCTTCTTTTTCCTGTGAAGGATGCTGGAAATCTTCACCACAGTGCAATAGTTCAAAGTCACAGTTTATAAAGCTATTGTTTGCAATGCAAATTTGGAAACCAACCTTGTCATTTTTCACTCATGTTCTGCTCGACAGCCTAGAATCCAGGAGAGCTTTGGAAACCCATAGCTAACATTGTAATGGTGTATGGCTTTACCACAGTGTGAATTCCTTTTAATGTCAGTTTCTCTATGGGGGATTAGCCACCACAGATGTCACAGATCCTGGGAATATCTTCCATGATAAAAAAAGGAAAGCTGGCATCTCAACTGTCATTTAATAATCTACAGACTCGTTAATTTATGTGTTTTATGGTATTTGATACCTACAGATACAACAAACCTGTTCTTCAAGTGCTTGCTGCTTTGATTGCAAAATGTATTTTAATTTATGTTCTTGTAGAACAGTTAGATTATAAAATGCCATGTTGTCTTTGCTTTGAATCTTTTAACATACCAGTGGATAAATCAGGAGTGCTGATCTTCCCATTATATACATCTGAAAGCAAGCCTCTGACTAATAACTTCTCCTCTCCTTTTTTCTCTCTATCTCCTCCCTGTGTAATGCTAGTCTAAAATGCTGATTAAGGTCAAAACAAGTTTATGCCAGTTAAAAACAGCCATATGGAAAGTTCCAGCACTGAGCCCGATAAGCTAGGAGGGAGGAATTTATAGCCTCGCAATGCTCCCAGCGCTTCTTTTTAATTAACTACTCTAAGCATCCTAAAATTCTCAACAACAATCTGCCTGACAACAGGGAACCCTCTAGATCTCTATATAGTAGTAATCACTCTGTCCGACAGTGTTCTATATAGATGAGTATATCAGGTGTTCTGTGACCTCCCAACAAACTGTTACAATTTGTTCTGCATTGGGGATGTGAAAAATAAGTTGGTTCAACTGTTTTATTTAAAGAAAGCATATCCTACCATCCACTTTGTAATTTTGCTTGTAAAAGCATGTTTGTTTCTTTGTTTCTAAGAAATAGCCAAAATGACAGAATTCCATGATGCTTTTAAGCATGTAATCACATGTATTTCTCTTGTAAGTACTGTTGTTCTTTTCTATGGAGTTTTCATTTGCTTGCTTCAAAAGAAGGACACTTAGCTGTCCTCTTGAGAGGAAAAGAAAGACAAGTGTGTCAGTATTTAATCCTTTTGAAAAGGAGGTCCTCAAGATCTGTATTCCAGTAGTGATCTAAAAAATAAATGAGCCTACCCAATTATTCCTTGCTTATGCACCAGAAGAGCTATTTCAGTAGCCCTTGTAGCCATGACATGACACAGGGAGCCCATGCATCTTAGATTCTATATCTGCTACCTGTTATGACCATAAGGTTCTTTTCAGAGTTTCTGCTTTCCAGAATACTACCTATATTTCTTCATAGATACGTTATCTCACATTTGGTTTTCTTTTTTCTTAAAGAACAGGTGTTCTTTAATTGGATATAAATGACCTATTCTAGGTATGATTCAGCTCTCCATCAATCATTATCTGGAAACTTTAGCAATATTTATGTATTTTCTTCTTTGTCACTGTTGAAAACATGAAACACCACTGACCACAGATTAATCTTGTCTTAATAATGATTCAGTTTTTAATTTGTTTATATTTGCCTCTTCTTTTCTAATTATTAATTGATATTAAAAGCAGTTAGTCATCAAAAATCTTACAGGAGTTGAAGTACTTTATGTTTGTACCTCCCACTTTCATCAACCAAAGTTTTCATTTCATAAAAGAAAACGACTAAGTAAATCTGATGTAACTTTTATGATTTCCAAGCTGCTTTGTGATTAGGAGATAGGTATGCCCTGTAAACATCTAGAAATTTTCCTCCTTCACTTTTTAGAATTCTGCTGAAAGCTCACTTGTAATAACAAAAATGCGGTGAAGCATAAAGTAGTGTTATACAGTTGTCATTGATTATTATAATGACTAATATGTAGAGGCTTTGGTGTGGTGTGGGATATGTCCAGTTTGGCTAGCTTGGGGCATTAATTCCATCACAGAACTTAGGGGAAGCTGAAGCACCTGCTGAGGTTGAGGGTAAATATTTTTGTGGTTGCCTTGTACTGTGCTTTGTGCTGGTAGATTATCTGCTTTCAAACTAACCAGTTTAAAGCAACGTTGGTTATGTTTACAGAGATGGTATTAAAGATGTATCTGTAGGGTGTAAGGTGTTGGGGGCAGGTTACAAAAACGTACAGAAGATTGAAGCTCCTTGATTATTGAAATGCTAATGTGTGGTTGCTACAGTGGTACTAAAAATAAGTAGTGACATATTTACTTCCATGAAATAATGTTACAGTCTTTGGTTCCAAGTTTCAATTTCTCACTGTCAGGGGTGAGTATTGATCAATTCACTATTGTGGGAAAAATGCCTGGAAAAAATGTGGCTTTTGGGAGATTTAGGTATGTTGCCTTTCCATTTCATTCCATGAGACAATGAAATTGTTTTTGTTTAAAGAAAAGGGTAAAAAGCAGTTTCTGAATTACATTCCACATTACTTTAAAATCTTTGTCTTGTTAGTCTATATTTCTTTCCTTTTGAAGACAAATTCCCATTCATCTCCTTATTTCTTTTTTTTACCCCTGTCCTTGACCCTATCGTTACACTGTTGAACCCCCTCATGTATCTGTTACCTTTTTTGATACTGGCCAGCATGGGTCAGTGTCTCAGATGAGGATTTCTCATTGTTTTGTAAAATACCATATATATGAGAGAATTTCTGAAGTCACAAAGGCCATTACACATCTGACTGAAAATCAGTATTAACTGAATACTTCACTCCCTTTCT